>NW_028270178.1:14890433-15231190 GCF_037043375.1 Chiloscyllium plagiosum | reverse complement strand
AGTCACAGAGATGTCCAGCATGGAAGCAGAACCTTCAGTCCAACCCTTTCATGCCGACCAGATATTCCAACCCAATCTAGTCCCACCTGCCAGTCCCCGGCCCATATCGCTTCAAACCTTTCTGTCCATCTACTCATCAAAATGCCTCTTCAACGTTGAAGTTGTACCAGCCTCCACCACTTCCTCTGGCAGCTCATTCCATACACGTACAACCCTCTGTCTGAATAAAGTTGCCCCGTAGGTCTCTTTTATATCTTTCCCCTCTCACCCTAAACCTATGCCCCTTTAGATCTGGAGATTCTGAATATATTTCAGCTTTGCATGTCCTATCACTTAATCCTGCTCCTATGTTGTGAGCACAAACGGTTATTCATGCGTGATAGACGATGCAGATGTACAAGTAAATCATGCAAGACACATGGAAACAGACATGCTATATCGAACAAAAGGGAAATGGCACCCATTCTGGGAGAGCCTCTGATTCGAAGTTGTGCGCGAAATATACAGATGAGTGAATCATGACTGAGAGCTAATGCTGTGAACAGTGGTGTTGGGAGCCTGATCAAAAGGAGAAAGCTTTACTCTATGAGGAAACTGTGAAGAAGTTACTTTTGAAATGGGAGCCAATTCCAACAGGATCATTGAGAACAGGAAATTTCTGTTCCTCAGAAAATCCAATTCATGACTCGAGTATTAGTCTGTACATTCCTCACTCTTAGTCAGGTACTAATACAGCCAAGGCTCATGTATTTGATGATTCAACTTCTCTCAACTATCTGAAAGCCTGGAAGTTTCATATCCCACAATGGCATAAACATGTTGTTTTAAATAAGCCTTAGTTATTTAAGATTTTGCATTGGAATGTTTATGCATCACAGAAGCAGAAATCCTACAAATGTCTCCACTTTCCCATATTCAGTTCTCCACCTAGCTGTATTGACCACAACGGAGACACATGTTTGCTGAGCAAATTCCATAATCTTTTCCTTATTTTCTCAAACAGGCAATTTGTTGGCAGTTATGATTCAGTCCTGCAGATGATATGGCATTTCGAAGTGCACTACTTGTTACCTTGTGGGAATGGCAATGGAAGATCCTCTGGTCATTATATTTCAGGTCATATTGAGAGTGGTTATTTATTATTAAGAAGCCCCAGTATTTAGAATTTACTTTTCCTTGTCTGAAGCAGTCATATAGCGCTCTATCTGGTTCACGATCACATTCTCTTTTGATCGATTTGCAGCTGTTTATTGCAATAAACTGACAGCACGATTTTACACCGGGATAACTGCAGATGTGGTACTTCAACAACATTCATTCTGCTCTATTTGAGGAACATCCTCAATTACAATATTTATGAGCCTAGGAAGATGGTTAACAATTTTCTATTGTTTTGTTTCGTCAAACCGACCATTTATACTAATCCTGG
This sequence comes from Chiloscyllium plagiosum, assembly GCF_037043375.1. Lineage (NCBI taxonomy): Eukaryota > Metazoa > Chordata > Chondrichthyes > Orectolobiformes > Hemiscylliidae > Chiloscyllium > Chiloscyllium plagiosum. Next base: position 15,229,761 of record NW_028270178.1, on the reverse strand, counting down.
AAGGCGTGATTTGAGAGCATTGTTCAAGGGTTAACTCCATTGCTCCACTGCATAAACACAATTTTTTATGTGGCAATTCAGTCTAAGTTCAGAGAGAAAATCATGGACGTGCCTGGCATCTTTGGTTTCATAGCTTATATAATGAATAAATGACTTGTAAATTTGAGAGTGAACTGGTATATGTCGCAGTGTTTCCAGACTGTAAATGCCAGGTTTACACTTAACCATCGTATAAGGTGAGTTGTCAAACTTCTGATGGCATTGCGAATAGATATTAATGGTCTGTAAGGAAATTGAGGGCATCTCGTACTGGTCAGGAGGATAAACATTGGAAATGTTCGCTCCTGCATAAGTTTGATTTGCACCTTTTCAGATGAGCTTCGAATATATATGTCATTAACAAATGGAAAAGAATGGTCACAACGTATCAAAACCTCAGCCGTTCATTGATTACATGTATTTTAAGTGTATTTGCAGTGACGACGTTCCCTGACTCTGCAACAGTGTCTTTCGATCGGGTGTTCTTCAGCAGTTTTTACAAACCTACGTTTGAACTGATACAAGGTAGCCATCACCCAATACAACCAATAAATCACACATCCAGCACTTTGCGAGATTGTTCCTTGACATCGCCATCTCTGCCTGTACATCATCCATCTCTATTATAACAATTATAGAGAAAGCACTTTTTCACATTCATCGCAACCTCCTCCCCCTATTCTGATACTCGATCCACCTGTCAGTCTTTCTTCCTTCAGGATTGCTCATGAGACCAAACTGCACGAGGAAATATGGTTTCAGCGACAAGTGAACCTACATTGCCCTGATTAGACAACAGTCCTCCCTTATAACATTTTGTTGGAAAATCATTGTGAATCAATTAAAGACATATCCTCTGTAATCCACTTTGGTGTTTGGAGAAATGTCAAAATCATATTTTGAGAATGCAAATTAAGTGCGTTGTCATAATTCATATCATTTTTGAGATAACATTGCCAGATAAAAATGCAGGAGGTTCTAAAGGTATTGGAAAATCAAGAATATTGCACTGCACAACTAATTACAAAATGCAGTTAGTATAGAGTAGAAATATATATGTGCAAATATTATCTTGTAAAATTAAGAAATGTCTATTGTCCAGTCAAACTTCAATGTTTGTTCACTTCTTCATATGCTAGTGTAACTGAACCGCTTTAGTGATTATGTGTGTAAATAAAGATTTTCAGATGAATAAAGCATATTCTTGAAAAAACGTACATAAATACAGAAAACACAAACAGTCCCTTCCTTTCAATGAAACTATACTTTCCTTGATACTCTTACTTATATTTCCTTCACACTGTGGTATGTCGAAGACTGGTAATGGTATTGTCTTTAATACGATAATAATATAGAATAAATGAAAGCACGATTGGTTGAATGCCCCGCATTCTAATTTGTAACAGATTCGATGATCTTGTGGATTCACTGGCTCTATTAATGGAACCTGTTATTCGCAGTTGCCTGTGGCAGATTTATTTCAGATAAATCGAAAACGGCACAAGGAGAGTCCATGCAAAATCATAATGTATGTTCTCATTCATCGAAGGATCCGAGAACATTGTTCAGTTGTATCGTTGGATCTCTGTCGTGTGATTCAGCACCATCTTTGTTTTAAAATACAGCTTAAAAACAATTTTGGGTTATTTTAACGTTGATCAGAGATATGCTATTAAGGTTGAGTGCCAGGTAGAGATTGAATGAAACGGACATTTTGTCAAATTCATATTCTGCTTACTCTTTTTTTTACTCAACTAAAGTTTGAAAAACATAATGTTGATCAATGCTGCAAGTTCAACATCACAAAGGAAGTCTCACGAAGGTATCATCAAGTCCACTGGGATATGATCGCCAGAGAACTGAAAGCAGAAGGATTACAATGTTTCACAGTACGCTGCACACTTTGTTCTACCACTCATCTTAGTGTTATCGCAAATATTCATACATTATGTGTGGTACCCAGTTACAAATAATCCATGTGAATAATTGATCTCCCAACGCTGTTCCCTGAGGCACACCACTGGTCACTGTTTGCAAAACAGAATAGCACTCATTTGTTCCCACTCTTTGTTTCCTATTACTTAATTCATCCTCTACTCGTGCTAATACATTGCTAGAACTACATGTATCTTCCTCTTATGCAGCAGCCTGTTTCGTGCATCCTATTCAATGCCTTTTGAAATTCCAGACACACCACATCTATCGTGACCCTATTGTACACCACGCTCGTTATGTCTTCAGAGAATTACAGAATATTACAGAAACATGTCCTGTCCTTTATGAGCCCATGCTGCGTCTGTTAAGGGACAATTTCTATCTACAGGCCTTCCTCTTCCTTCCTCGATAAAATCCGCAAGCATTTTCCCAACTACAGAAGTTAAGTGAAGCGGTTCAGAATTCCTCATCTTTTGACTCCCTCTTTTCTTTTTACAAACAGTAACGTTGCATTTGCTGTTTTCCAATCTGCTTGACCTGCCCCGTAGACAACTGAATTGTGGGAAATTAAAGATGTAAAGCCTCGTGCCTCATTGCCATCGTTCTTCAGGGTATAAATTCCAGCCCAAACATTATAAAAAACTTCATTGTCCAAGTAACTGCCTTTATAACTTTGGTCATGGTTATAAAATAAGGTATCGGATTATTTAACTAAGTCTGCATACGTTACCGTTTTCCCGAATTATTTATGATCGATTTATTACCAAAAAAAGGTTCAACGAGAGCACATACACTTTCACAATGCATTAATCGAATGTCAATGGTGTGCAGAGAAGAATCAATCAGAAATGTATTAACGTCGCTAATACTGCAGGGAATAATTACGTTGTTATGAAATTTTAATGCTTTTTCATTACTTTGTCAGAATTATGCAATTGTATCGCAGCGCAATGTGTTATATCAGTGAAATGGAATCTACACAGGGTCATAATCTGTTTACTTTTGTTTTCGTTGGAAAGAATGACGTTGACATGAGCTAGCAAACCTCCTAGGTATAAATGTATGGCCCTGGTATTTTATCACTACAGACATAAGTACGAGGGGATTAATGGCAACACAAAACGACGCACATTGACCTAGAAATGGCTTTTCAAATGTACGATTTCCAACAAGTATATTATATGATCCTTGCTGTTGTTGGTCTTCTCGGTAAGTGAGAGTGACAATAGAAGTTTTGTAAATGTTACTGTGTGCCTGATGATGTTATGTGCTTATCACAACTGCACAGACCGTAAATCATTCCGTCAGCTTTTTGATCAAATGAATTCATTTGTCTCTGCAAATATATCCCAACTCTTAAGATGATATGCTATCATTATGTGTAGTTCAAATGTTTTCTGGCAAGGATTTACTGCCTTTCGTGCTGTCCAGTGTTGAAATGAACAACGGCTAATGTGGTCATTCAGTAGAAGACTATTGGAAACATCTATTCCCGTAGACTTGTGCAAAGTAAGATCCACTGTTGCAACAGTTTCCTGCTGTGTTGTTGTGAACATCCACCTATGTGTTCTTGAAATAAGATTTATTTCCTTGCTAGAATTAATTAAGATGTCTGAATTATAAAATAGCTTACACTTTCCTCAACCGATTTATTCTATTCTCTGCATATTTTTTATTTGTGCTTTCTTGTGAAGACCTTTAAAATAAAATGTGGATTTTTCACTTAGATTCATGGCTTTTATTGACCAGTAAAAGCCAACCGCCCTGTCCCTTCATTTCCATGCACGGGATATCAACAAATAGAGTTTGAAAAGGGATAATGCGAAGACATTCGGCCTGGAGAGAAATCTCAAAGCAGCGCAGAGCGCGTGTGCATCACAAGCAGCAGTGACATAGTGAAGCTTTATGACAAATACTTTCATGGGCTAATATTGCAAATTGCGGAAAATTGCTCAGGCTTCTTCTAACCGATGATCATATAGAAATCTATCTCAGTAATCACATTAGTTTCGTCCTTCAGTAAATTAACTTTTTTTTTCAAAAGAGTAGTCATAATTTCAAAGAGTCACATAGTGGGACAGCACAGAAACAGACTCTTCAGCCCTGCCCATCCATGCCGACCAGACATTTTAAAAACATTTAATTTCATATTCCATAATTTGACCGACATCCCTCTCAACCCTCTGCATTCGTGTACGGATCTAGATGCCTTTGTAATTTTGTAATTGGACCACACTCCACCACTTAGTCTGGCAGCTCGTTCCAAGGACGCACCACCCGCTTCATGAAAAACTTACCCTTTTATATACTTCCCCAACGCCTATATTCAATGGAGTAGCAGTAAACATAAGTTTCCAAATCCCTTCTTGACTTCCTGTCTACATGTGATTCCACCTGCAAGGAACCGTGAATCTGCACCCTACACTCTCTTTGTTCAGCCCCATTCCCCACAAGCCTGAGCCAATTCACCTTCCAGAAATGTAACCCCTCTCATTCAGCTGAGGTAATCTCCATCTGCAATTGTTTGGGCCAATGGTTATTCTGCACTCAAACAAAAAGTAATTTTGTAACTACATTCAAATTACTGTTTTGAAGTTTAATGCACCACGAACTATTGCACTTTGCTTAAATTTGTGAGGCAATCAAATATTTCCCTCCCTTTAAGAACCACAGGATGGATTCACAGATCTAAATGAGAAAACTCAAATGTTTCAATGAATTCAATATTCAGTTTATTCAGGGCTATTAGTGTAAACCAGTCTAGAGATGCATTTGATGAACAGAGCACTCATGTTGCATTTGTATTAATGCTTTCCAGAAGGGTCTCAAGGTTCACAGATATTGACTGCAGTGATGCCTTGATTTGTGAAACGTCAATGGTCAGACCATATGCAGGTACATCTCTGTCACGTCAAAGTCATGCTAGTATCCTTTTGTCAGATTTGGAAAGCCCTAATACTTGCTCCACAAACGATGAACAGTGCATTTTATTCATGTACTTTCTAAGAGCTTTCCGAGTGCAAATTCGTTTTTCTGGCAATGTCAATATCTTCAGGAGTTGTTCCTGAGAATGGCAACGCAGACAGCTAGGGTCATGAAGAAAGTGCATGTTATGCGTGACGTCATCGGTCGAGCTCTTGAATATAAAAGTTGGCAAACCATGTTGCAGCCTTTTAAAACTGTAATCGAATCACATTTACAGCATTGTGTGCTCTTCTGTACATTCGTCTGAACACAGCCAACTTGGCAATCAAAGTTCAGATCTGAATACTGGTGCTGTTGAAACCATCTTGTTCATACAATTGAATCAAGTCCATTGAAGGTTCTGCAGTCTCTCTCTCTCTCTCTCTCTCTCTCTCTGTACGTGTGTATGTGTGTGAAATTGTGTATGCGTGTGGATTTGTGTGTGCGTCTGCGTGTGTGTGTGAGTGTGTGTGTCTGTGTGTCCACATGGTAATGGTGGGCATTCAGGCTTAACAGATTATTGCATTGCTGTTCGAAATGTTGTTTATTTCCCCCCACCATCAGAGAGGTTTTGGATCTTATTTCCGTTGTATTCTAGTCTGCCTTCTGAATCTTGGACCAACAAGTTATAAAATGATGACCTCTACACTGACGTGCAAAAGGAAGGATATGTTCATCTTGTGGAATTCTCAAGAGCTCAGAGTTTTTTTGGAAATATTAAGGCCAGCACATGCAACAGAGAGTCAAAACTAGTGATTTTCATCCCATAATTTACTAGTCTATTATACTCTATTGCTGAAAAGACATTAAAAGGAGAGGCATTCAGTCTTTTGGAGGCAGAATTAGATTGATTCTGCTTTCGCAATGAATGAAAGGTGGTCAGGGCTAGAATTCAATGTGGGATATTTTGACTCGCCATGTACATAACTCAGGCTTGAACGGTCGAACCACCTACTATTCCTTACAATTTCGTGAGCTCATAAAGGCATTCACACTGGTTGAGGATGGAGACACATGATTAACAACATAAAACAGATCTGTTACACCGAAACAATGGGAGAAGACAACCATTCAGGGAATGCATCTGATTCTGAGTTGTGTACGAAACATAGAGAGGAGTGTACCATGACTGGGAGATAATGCGAGGAACAGTGGTGTTGAGTGTCTGATCAAGGGGAGAAAGCATTATACCCTGAAGTGTCACGGAAGAAGTTCCATTTGAAATTGGAACGAATTCCATCAGAATCACAATGATTAAGAACTGCCTGTATCTCAGAATATTCAAATCATGATTCAGGTATTAGTCTGCACTCTCCCCACTCTCAATCAGGCACTGATCCAGACAAAGCTCATGCAATTCAGGAATCAACAAATCTCCACTATCTGAGAACTTGGTAATTCTGAAGTTATTTTAGATTTGGCATTAAATTTGCAGATTTCGCAACAGCAGAAACCCTATGATTGTTTCATTATTTCCGTACTGACCGCGTCAGACATAGAAGACAGTCGCTGATTAAATTCCATCATCTTTTCCTTTGTTTCTCACACAGCTAATTTGCTGGCAGTTATGATTCTCTCCCGTGGAAATTGTGGCATTTCAAATTGCACCATTCGCTACCTCGTGGCTATGGCAATGGCAGATCTTCTGGTCATTATATTTGAAGTCATATTGAGAGAAGTTATTTATTACTATGAAGCCCCAGTATTTTTCCTCGACATCACTCCTGCGTGTAGTGTTCATGATGCATTATGTGATACAGTCATAGATTGTTCTGTATGGTTCACCATGGCTTTCTCTTTTGATCGATTTGTAGCTGTTTGTCGCCAAAATCTGAGAGCACGATTTTGCACAGAGAAAACTGCAGCTGTGGTGCTTTCAACAACCTGTATTCTGCTTTGCTTGAAAAATGTTCCCATCTTTTTCATATATGAGCCCCGGAGAATAGTTAACAATATACCGTGGTTTTGTTCTGTTAAACCAAGCTATTATACTGATCCTGCATGGTTCGGTTATGACTACTTTGCTAAAGCTTTAAACCCACTTCTTCCATTCGCTCTAATTCTCCTCATCAACGCTCTGACTGTCAGATACATTTTAGCATCGAGGCGAGTCCGTAAGGAGCTGAAGAGTCAAAGAAGTGGTGCGAAAAACAACGATGCAGAGATGAAAAGCAGGAAGAAGTCTGTCATTTTACTATTCACCATATCTGGTAGTTTTATACTTCTCTGGTTAATATTTATTATAAACTTCTTTCTTGATTCTATTGGAGGAATAAAGTACACTGACTCTAAAATAATATTTGGAAGTTTTGGAATCATGTTGCGGAATTTAAGTTGCTGCACAAATACATTTATTTATGCAGCAACCCAGTCTAAGTTTAGAGAGAAAATAAAGAACGCCTTTACATCTCTGGTTTTATAATTTATACAATCAGTGAATAACTTGTACATCTGAAAGTGCACTGGAATGTGTTATGGCGTTTCGTGTTAATAACTGCCAGAATTATCCCTCACAACCTTCTGTGATGCAGTAAACTATGGAAAACGTCTGATGGTATTACAAATAAACATTACTTGGCTGGGGGAATATTGAGTACACCTCATATAGGGCAGGATGGTCAACATTGGAAATGTTCACTCCAGCACAAGTGAGATTTTTACATTTTCAGATGAGGTATGTACAAATGTGTTACTAATAAATGGGAACGAAGAATAAAAAAATGTGTTCTGCAGTGGAGGGATTCTAAATAATGTTAAAGTCCGTTGCCCTGACAATGTCCCCTGACCCTGCAAGAGTTTCTTTCGATGCAATGTCCTTGAACATTTTTACAATCCTATGTATGAAGTGATACAAGTCAGCCATCATCCACTATAACGACCTATTATCAATAAATCGCACATCCAGCTCTCTGTGAGATCCTCCTGTTCCATCTCCAGCTCTGCCTGTTCAGCGTCCAGCTCTGGTCTAACAATTGTACAGGAAACATTTCTTTCATATTCTTCACAATCTCCTCCCTCTTTTGCGACACTCGGTCGATCTGTCAATCATTTCCTCTGTAAGATTGGTTCAGGTAACGACACTGCAAGAATATTAAACAGTCAGGAATATTTTAATGTACAACTAATTGCAAAATGCAATTAAAATTGAACACACAAGTACATAGGAAAATAGCATTTAGTACAAGTCAGAAACGTTACTGGTTTGTTTTATTGAATTGAATCACACTCTCGTGATTCTTCACTTCTTCATATGCTAGGACACAGAATTGAACATATTTAATGATTATGCATATACATAAATATATTTTTAAAATAACGTATATTTCTGGATTCAAGCAAATAAGTACATAACATAACTAAAGAAAACGCAATCTTTTCCTTTCCTTTCAATGTAATTATATTTTTGTCTCCAATGTTACTTCTGTTTCCCTGTTAGTTTACCATGGTGGCATGTTGAAGACTATGCTTACTATTTTGTATTGCTATTGTCATTATTAAGATGATAACGTAGAATTAAAGAGCACTATGGACTCAAAGCCCGCATTCTAACCTGGAACAATTTCGGTGATTCTGTGAATTAACTGCCTCGATTAATGGAACCCATTATTAACAGATTGATTTACTTCAGAGAAAATGAAGGTGCCCTACGAGAATCAATCCAAAATAACAATGTAAAAATTAAATGGAATCATTCATAGAAGGACCTGGGAGCATCGATTATTATTATCATTCAGTCCGCGATGTTTGAGGTGGTATTGTGACAGTCGAGATTTAAAAAGTTTTTTTTCTTTCAGTGTCGATTGGAGTTATTATATTCAGGCTGAGTACCAAGTACAGATTAAATAAAACAGAAGTTACGTCAAGTTCATATGCTGAGTTCCATTTTTTTTCTTTGAAAAAATAAATTTGGACAGCATAATGTGATCAATTTTGCAAATTTGTCATCACCAATAAAATCTCACCAAGGTATCAGTCTAGGATTTTATTGGCATTGAACGGGAACAGAAGGATCACTCATAAAATTACAGGATATATTCTTAATGCAGGAAGGACAGATCGTGTGGAGGAACTGATCATTGATACATCTTGGCTGCTTTGTTAATCAATGTAAACATTTCAGATCGTTAAGTTTCAAAAACACGTCTGATGGTGTTGCATGATCACTTCAGGCGATCCCTTGTTTGTTGAAAAGTCGTTTTCTTTTCTGTGAACGTTTTGTTCCTCCTCTTGGATGGTACTAAACCGCCATCTGTTACTCATAGACGTTCTAACAATGATTTACTGCCTTGCGTGCAATGGACTGTAGTGCTGAAGTGGACAGCAACTGATGTCAAAACATTAAGGTCGGCAATCCTGGGAATACTTTCACATGAAGATCTACAAAGCCCGTGTCACATTCGGGAGTAGAAGTGTTTATCACTTTGTTCTTGTACTTTGTGAATAACCACCAAGATTTAATGGTCCTGAAAGTTGTACATTAACTATCATAAAATAAAATGGTATCATTGTGAACTTGCATTTGTTTCTGTCTGCCCTCTGTTCCATTGGGCTGCATCTTTTACTTTATTGTTTTGTGAAGGAGAAAACCTCAGGGGATTCAGGTGTGTACGCGTGTGTACACATATGTGTATGTGTGTGTGTATGGGTATGTGTATGTGTACATGCGTGTGTACGCAGATGTTTGTGCATTTTTGTGCATATATGCGCGTGCACGTGTTCAGCATTCAACTAAATAAAAACAACTGTACAATAAGTGTTCAGTTCAGAATACTGGCATTGTGACAGAGAGAGAGAGAGAGAGAGAGAGAGAGAGAGAGAGAGAGAGAGAGAGAGAGAGAGAGAGAGAGAGGGAGAGAGGGAGAGAGAGGGAGAGAGGGAGAGCTGACCTAATTCTTGCGATGGGGAAGCACAGGTTATAAGTGTTTGTTTTTGATGGAAATATTAGCTTTCCCACACCGTTACAGACATGATTGGAAAATCTTTTATTTGTGTTCCACTCTTGTTTCAGAGTCCTGGAATAACAAGGAATAATGACCTTCGAGCAGAAGACAGTTTGTAAAAGGAAGGGGATTTTTATCTTATGTAAGTTTCAATGAGCTCCCGGTATCTGTGTTGATATAAGGGGGATCACATGGAAGGTAGAATTGCGAATACTTATTTTTCTCCCTAAGTTCCTGAGTCTGTTACAATCTCTTTCTGCAAAGTCACTGAAAGCAGAGAGATTGAAACCTTTTAAGGCAGATTTAGGCAGGTTCTGCATTATAAACATGTGAACGATGGGCAGAGGTGGAATGGAAAGTGAGAACATTAGTAATATCACAGAGTACGAAAGTAACAAGGGAAAGTGGAATTTAGACAGACGACAGGCCATGAAATCATTGAACAGATGGTCGGCTCCACTCGTATTGAGAACGATAGGCTGAGATTTAATAAAACTTGCAAAAGAGGAAAATGCAGCGTGGGAGAATAAAAGTACTTTGCCAAGCATTGATGCAGTTGTGTCCTGGAATACGTTGCCTGGAACTGTACCGGGGAATATTCAATTGTTGCATTGATGGGACGTGCAGGTTTTATTGATGAGCAGCAGAGGGCGCTTGTGACACAGCCCCATTGATCTCCAGACCCCGGCTCAACATGATGGCTGCAGTAGGGGTTGAAGACACCCCTTCCTGTTGCTTCTTGTGGTTCTCAATGGATTTCACGCTTTAAGTAAATTCTCTCTCACAAGTTGCATCAGGTTTTCTCAAAGCGCTTCGTGGGAATCTTTGTACCATGAATACTTCACGCCCGATTTCACAAGGTGACCAGAACATGGCAAGGAAAGAAACTAGACGAAGATGTTTACTCATTCTGATAAAACTCAAACTCAAAAAACTTGCATACGTCAATACTTCATTGCCGTTTCGTTAATCTGTACAAATCTCATGTCTTAACCTGTGGAATAAATCTGTGCATATTTGGGCAAAAAATGTTATATCAATTAATACAAAAACAGTGTGTCACATTTTGCAAACATCTTGCATAAATATGTGGAATAAATCTGAGTTCCTTAGGTCATAAAAAAGTTATATTAATCTGTGCAAAACTCTTGTCTTAGTTTGTGAAAAACGCCTGTGCTCACCTGGGCAAAAATGTTGCTGGAATGTTTATAAAGAATTCTGTGTTAAGTTGTTTAAACGTCTTGTGTTAAGTTTGTGGAGTACTGTAGTCTGAACTTGTGTTGTGACTCTGTGTCTGGGGCTGCTCAGGGTGTGTATTTGTGTTACTGTGCTCCCAGGCTGGGTCAGTGAGAGACTTGGGAAAAGGACAATGCCAGACTGAGACAACCCTTGAGCTGCTGCTTTCTCCCAGAGACCCCGTAATCCCACAAAGACGTGACTGTGTGTGTTGTGTTTGAATCTGATTGTTTCAGCTTCCCCAAGTAGGCTCTGTACCTGATGGGTACAGAGAAAGAGAGAGAGAGAGAGAGAGAGAGAGAGAGAGAGAGAGAGAGAGAGAGAGAGAGAGAGAGAGAGAGAGAGAGAGGAGAGACAGAGAGACCATGTGGAAATGGATCTGGAAGCAGCTGCAATGGTGAAGATGGTCTCCTTACCGCCTCCATGTGTCCCCTTCCCTTCTGTATCTCGCTCACTTTTCCCCTTCTCTCTCTTTCCATCTCCGGCTCTGTCTCTGTTTCACTCACTCTCTCTCTCTGAGCCTGTCCGCTTGCCCCCCACCCCCCACCCTACAAATTGTGTTTCTCTCAATCCACATTACTTCCTGGTTGTCTTGCGCTCTCTCGCTCTCTATGTCGATCTGAGTGTCTTTCTGTTTCTGTGTTCCTCTCTCTCTGTCTCTCTTATCTCTCTCCCCTCTCTCTCCCTCTCTCTCTCTTCACTGTCTCTTTCTCTCCTTTTCTCTGTATCTCTTGTCACTCTCTCTCATTCGCTGCTGTCTTACTGTCTCTCTCCTTCGCTTTCTATTTCTTTCTTATTCTCTCTGTCTCCCTTTCTCTCTATCTATTTCCTTCTCTCTGTCTTTCTCTCTCTATTTCTCTGCATCTCTTTCTCTCACTCTTTCTCTTTCATTCGTTCTTTCTCTCTCTCTTTCTCTCTCTCTCTATCCTTCCCTTTCTCTCTCTCACACACTCGCTTTCTCTGTCAGTTATTCTCTCCCTCGTTCTCTTTTCTCTCACTCTCTCGCTTTCTCTCTGTCTCTCTTTCTTTTTCTCTCTTTCTCTCTCTCTTTCTCTCTCCCTCCCTCTGCCTTGCCCCTCTCTTTCTCTTTCTTTTTCTCTCTTTCTCTTCTCTTTTTCTTTCTATTTCTTTCTCTGTCTCTCTGCTCTCTCTCTTTTTCTGTCAGTCAGTCTGTCTTGCCCGCCCTCTGACTTTCCCACCCACGACTTTGCCCCACCATCTTTCTTCCCGCCCAAATCTCCTTTGCGCCAACCACCTGGGCGACTGTCTATGTGGAGTTTACACATTCTCCCCGTGTCTGCGTGGTTTTCCTCGCTATGCTCTGGTTTCCTCCAACAGACTCGGGATGTGCAGGTTAGGATGCATTTACCGTGCTAAAGTCTTCCACAGTGTCCAGAAATGTGCAGGTTAGGGGGGTCTGGCTATGCAAAATTGTCCCATAGTGTCCACGGATGTGCAGGTTCGGGTGAATTCGCCATGGTATATTGTCCCAGAGTGTCCAGGTATTAGTCGGTTAGGGTGACTTGGATGTGCTAAATTGCCCCATAGTATTCAGGGATGTGCAGGTTAGGGTGTTTTGGCCATGGGAAATTGTCCCAGTGTCCAAGGCTCTGCAAGTTAAGATGGCCATGCTAAAAAACCCGTGCGAAATTCCCCAAACTATCCAGTGATGTGCAGGTTAGGGCAGGTTGGCCATACTAAATAGTCCCATAGTGTCAGGAGATGTGCAGGTTAGGGTGGATTGGCCATCGAACACAGTCCCACAGTGTTAGGTGTATTATTCAGAGGGAAATTGGTCTGGGTGGGTTATGCTGCAAAGGGTCGATGTGGACTTGTTGTGCCAAATGGCCTGTTCACACAAGTTAAGTAATCTAATTTAATAACAAGGGAGCATGATTTTAAAGTAAAACGCAGGAGGTTCAGAGGAGATTTGAGAGAAACTGCTTTCACCCAGAGGTCTCTTGGGGTGTCCGGAATGGGCTCTGAGAGTGTATCGAGTTGGAAAATCTCTCAAACCTGTGAAATGTACTTGAATGAGCATTTGAAACTTATAACATTGGAGGGTCTGTGCCTTGAGTAATTATTTCCCCTCCCAGAGACCGGTCCTCCTCGATACAACACCATGGGGCCAACACAGTAAGCATGTGCACTGAATCACCTTTGGGCTGACAGCGGTAGGGCACAGCATGATCCCACTCTCCATCCCCTGTTACTTCCCCCGCCCCAACAACACTGACAGAACGCTTCCGGCGATCTCCCCCGGTTCTCATGTTGCCCTAAATATGCCATGTCCCACAAGATGTTGTGTCTGTCCTATTTTGTCGGCCCCTCCTCTCACGCAATAATTTCTCCACACGCTGCTGCTCCAAAGATTCCCCGTTCAAACAAACGTCCCCCGGGATATTTCTGTGACCCCGAACATGCACTGCCAATTATTTTGCATCTTACCATTCACCCCCCACCCAACGCACGCACATTTTGCTGCCCCAACCGCATCCACAGTCTTGCTCCTCCTGATTGGGGCACCAACACATGGGGGGGGGGGGTGGGTGGGTGGGGGGGGGGGGGGGGTGGGGTGAAGAGTCAGAAATAGTTTCGGGAACGCAGATGCCCTAATTTTATTACACCCCTTCTGCTTTTCTCCCCCTTCCCTGAGTTTTGCAACTGCTCCGTCACCCGTGCTTTTCCCCCCTTCCACCCCAGATTGTGCAATGTACCTTTTTGCCCCGACTCTTCCATTCCATTAGTACTGGCATAAGCCCCACTTCTACAGCCCACCATGTCCTATATACAGACCCTCGCTGAACCTCAACTGCTGGACTGTGGATAAATGAGTCTGCAGACCCCCTCTATCAAAGCACAGCAAGATCCTGGTCCCAGAACCCCAGACGCCTCGCGCCCCAGGAAGAAGACTTTCGGCCCATCGTACCTACCCCCCTCCTGCCTGTGAAATATTGAGTGTGCTGTCCCCGGCTCCTCAGGATTTGCTCCCGATTGACCCTTATTCAGGTCCCCTTCCTGTGGCGACATCTCTTCCCTAATATCCTATCCTGCTCTCCAACACAAAGTGAGTGCATGGAGATATTAATACAGGGATGCATAGCAAGATCCCTGACTCTTGCTGTTCTCTGTAGTCCCTCGTCCCCAACTCACTGGGAAACATGCTTTACCTCATCTCCCCCCAGTGTGTGCCTTTCCCCAAATACCACCTCATTTCCTTCCCCTGGATGTTGTGCTTGTCCGTAGTTTTGCATTCCCCACCAAATCCGCCCACTATACCCTCCTATCCAATGGCCCCTCCTGTGTAGTTTTGTTCCCCTCCTCAAACTAATCTCCCCCACAGATACCCCCCCCCATTTGATACCTCCGCCCTTGTAGTGCCACTATTTTGCAACTCTCAATTTTGCCCCCCAGACAAATTGTACACCGCAGAAATCTCCCCAAATAATATTGCCCCTGCCAACTGTAAGATGGGGAGTCAAAATATGGGAAGACCTTAACTGCCTGCATTTTCACAAGAACGTCAAATGAATGTGTCATGAACAAAAAGAAGAATTTCATCAAATGGCCTGCATTTCTGTGAATTTTATTTTTGAAGTGATCCAAGTCAGCTGTCATGAAATACAAAGAACATGGCACCAATCGATTACACATGCAGCACTCTGTGAATTCCTTCCGTTCCATTAGCTGCTCTGTCTGTATATCATCCAGGCAAACATGACTTGGCTAACTGGTGTATCCATCGTGCACTGTTCTGCCACGATTGAACAGGAGTCCGCGTTTCCATGATTTGTTTGGAAAATCGTTGAGGATCAAACAAAATATATGTACACTTAAACCGACCTCAGGCTCTAGAAAGAACGTTAGTGTCTTTTCATAAGAATGCGAATTAAATGAGCTGTCATACTTTATGTATAATTATCGGCAATTATTATATGATTGGAATGCATGCAATTTAAAGCGTATTGAAAAATTGAGAATGCTTCCTTGTACATCTTAACTACAATATGCAGTGAATACATGATACTATATGAGTATATAAAATGCAATGATATCCTCTCCTTTCAGTCAAGTCATATTTTTTGTCTTCAGTCTTACTTATACTTCGGTTATAAGTTAAAACTGTAGCATCTTGCAGTACTGGTCTCGGAATGTTTTCCTATTGATGCCACGATTAAGATGATAATGTGCAATGAACAATCACTATGGGTCAAATGCACTCATTCTAAATTGCGATACATTTATGATTATGTCAGTTAACTGTCTATATTTATAGAACCGATTGTTCACAGTTGCACGTTGCAATTTAATTGTACAGAAAAGAAAAACCAGTCAAATCTGAGACCACGCAATATTACAGTGCATGCATTAAATGGTTCAATTTATTGATGAGTCTGGGAACATCGAGAAGTTTTATTGTTCAGTCTGTGACAGTACAGCTTCAAAGTGTTTTGCCTTTTCACGTTGGTTCCAGTTGTGCTTTTGAGGCTGAGTGCCGAGACTAGACCGAATGTAACTGGAACTAGTCTATGTCATCATCGTATTCTCTTTTCTTTGAATTAACATTGAAAACCTAAATTTGTTAAATGCTGCAAGCTCAAGCTTCCCAAATAAATTTCATAATGTATTAATAATTAGCTCTGTTACTTTAACGCCACTGAACTGGAAGCTGACACAACCCCTGCACAATGACAGGACACATTATTTGTACAAGAATTACTTCTTTATACGCAGGATCTCCTTAAACTGGACTTATGAAGGGCTTTTGCCCGAAAAGTCGATTTTACTGCTTGTCGGTTGCTGCCTGAACTCCTGTGCTCTTCCAGCATCACTAATCCAGAATCTGGTTTCCAGCATCTGCAGTCATTCTTTTTACGTTGCTGTCGTTCACAGTTATTCTGCCACTTGATTTAATGCTTAGTATGCAATGTATTTCATGCTTGAAATGTAAAATTACTTATGTAGTGTTACTGATGGAAGTCTTTCCTGGGACTACTTTTATCTATGTCAGTACAAAGGCCGTGCCATAATTTTGAAAGAAAAACGCTACAAACACAATTTTCCCCCAAAAAATCTCAAAAGGTATCAGTCAGTCTCTCACGGATTTTGTCCCCACCAACTGAAATCCGAATGATTCCTTGAAAAACGATGGTCCACGGTATTAACACAGGAATGAATTGTCCCATCGAGACTCACCACAAACTGTATCATTTATTCGATATTGGGCATTTTGTCATCACTTTTGGCAAGGGAGATTTTCTTTCAAAAGAGATGTGCTTCACCAGAGCAGAAATGCAACTAATCTCCGAGCTGAGACACGAAATAGCATAGTGGGAGTTTATTTCAACTTATAAGACAAGAGTCTGAATTGTCTAATTCTCCACTTAACAGTGAGGGCAAACGAAAGTAGCTGGGAAGAGGAACATGAAGTTAAGAATGGTTTAATTGTTGGCAGTGATCTAATGAATGGTCACCTTCCAATGGACAAGGAAGGGATGAGGGCAGACTTAAGTAGTATAGATGCAAATGCACAGCGTATAGCTAATGAAACTTGGGTTATGGCAACAGAAATTGCTCCAGGAGGATACATTGCAACAATGACATAACTGTGGCCTTGCCTTTGGGAATGCTCTTTATAATATGCACCAATACTTTAGTATTGGCGTGGACAAGCATCTCATCGAAAACGAAGGGCGACAGCACATGGATGGTATCTTTCGTGTTCTAATAAATCTCGAGCGTGGCCCCTGGCTTTGCATTCTCGCCAGCTATGGGCGAGTTGCTTGCTTCAAATATTTTCCCAGGAATGTGTTGAGATTGCAGACTGACATACCCAATAAATTCAATACATTCTTTCTCAAATGAAATACTTATCGCCACGAAAATAAAAAAACATTACAAACATATTTTCAGGTACTAATATTGTACAGACAGGGGCGGGGGGGGGGGGGGGGGGGGAGCACTGTGATAATGGTTAAGAATTAGTGGTATTCAGAGTTCAAGGTAGAACGCTCTGTTCCAGCATATGTGCTAATCACAGTGAATACTCAAACATGATTGTCATTTTCAAATGAATGCAAGCATTACTCCAGCACCAGAGAAGGTGAGTAGTTTGATTAAATGTGAGTTTTTTTTCATTATCACGTGGACCGAGATACAGTGAAAAATGCTGCTGTTTGTTATATTCAGGCAAATTATATCATACATAAATACATCAGGTTAATAAAGCAGAATTCCGAATGTAGTTTTCCAGCTGCACAGAGTCAGAAATCAATTCGAATATATGAAATGACGGTTCAAATGTCAAGTAAAACCTCAGAAAAATGATACTCTTGTAACTGTTGGTGTATATTTACACACTTTAGTATCTTCTGCCCGACAGCATTGGCGGGAAAGAGTTTATGAATATCATTGAAGTGGTCTTTGATTATTCTGGTAGTTTTGCCAAGGCAATGTGAGAATCAAATACCGTTAATGCTGTATTAAACTGGGAATTTTATTGTTGTTGCAAAAGGTCATGTTACTGCAGAGAAAGAGGCCATTCCACCCACCATGCCCGTAATCACTCACAAAACAGCCACCAAGCTAGTCCCACTCTCGGGTTCTATGTAGTACTTCATCACTGTCAAATATATCTCCAGCTGTCTTGCTCACCCTTCTATAGAATCTGCACTCAACAGTCTCTTAGATAGCACATTCCAAATTCAAGTAACTCGCTGGGTAAATAAGTTGCTCCTCACCTCACTCTTCGCTTTCTTGTTGACAGTCTTGAAGTTGTGAATCCTCGCTACTGACATACCAACTAGTGGAAACAGAACATTCTTCTTTAGCGATTCAAAATTGCGAACAATTTTGAACTCCTCAATAAGATTACCTTTTAATACTCGCTGGTCCAAGAGGAATAAGCCCAATTACCGTATCTTTCCTTGTGTATGAAATCCCTCATTCTGCTATTATTTTGGTAAACTTCCTTTGAACTGTTTTTTAAGAAGGTGGTCAGCTACACCACAGGGGGATTTGATCTGTTGCCTGAATGTATTGTTGCAACATTGTCTCCCTCAGTCTGATGTGTCATACGACACAATCAACTGACTTATGCATTTTGCATTTAACGGCAATTATAATTTTAAACGATTAGCTGTCTGGAAGTTTGAAGCATCTATAAATTCAACCATTGCCATGTTCTTTTTGTGCATCGCCAATAGATTTTTTTCAGAAAATGAGACAGCCAGTTATTCTGTCGACTTATGAAATTTGCTACCCGGTTCTTGCTGCCTTTGGTGTTCTAGTGGGCAATATCAACTGATTGTTGTCAATATCTGATACAGTCGTCTTTCATAGATATGAACAAAAAAGATATTTGCCGGTTTGTTCTCTCACTTTTGAACAGGAAACCGAATCACTATTGTAATTGTTTACAAGGGAAACTGTGGCCTTTCGACGTGTATCTTTGTCTACATGATGACCATGGCAACAGGAGATCTGCTGTTTATGCCCTTCAATGTGATGTTGTCTCACGTTTTCAGCTTTAAGTTTCACTTTCCATTACTGAGCCTCTTTCCCATCTGAAAGTTAGTTTTGTACTTTACCACTGTTGACAATGATTTGTCTGTTTGTTTTCGCATCACCTTCGCATTGATAGGTTTATAACTACCTGCTATCAAAATTTGATAAGCAAGCATTGAACCAGGGGAACCACATCAACAATTTAACATTCTTCTCTGTTATGATCAAGTTAAAGAACATGTCATTTTTCTTTTCATTTCAAACACAGCAATAGTCAACAAGATGCATTGGGGCTTGGAGGACAATTGGAGGTTTGATTTCCTCACCAACAGGCGACATCTGGTTTCATGCTATCTGGTAGTCAGGCTTCCCTTAACGTCCATCCATTGTTTAACTCAGTGACAATCAAACATATTTTTGTTGGCCATGAGTTGGACGTGCCGGTGTTGGACTGGGGTATACAAAGTTAAAAATAACACAACACCATGTTATAGTCATACATATTTAATTGGAAGCTTTAGAGTTTGGAACGCTGCTCCTTCAGCAGGTGGTTGTGGAGTACACGATTGTAAGACAAAGAATTTATAGCAAACGTTTACAGTGTAATGTAACTGACATTATCCATTGAAAAATGTTTTGATTTTTGTTTAGTCTCTCATCTATTAGAATTACAAAGTTGGTTTCACTTCTTTCATATGTAAATCGCAAAACTTTTTAAAAGTTACATTCTCAAGTGAACTTTAATAATTAGTGTCACCAGGACGTCCGGTCGTATCAGGCAAAGTGACCCTGGTTGAGAACGACTCTGGCTATGTCGAAGACATCTTGAAACCCATTGTATAGTGGATCCCCAACTTCTTTCGCGATACTAGAGATTCCTTACAGAAACTCAGCAAACACGGACCAGTCAAACTGGGAACATTCCTCGTCAAAATGGTCTTTTCAGCACTCTACACCAGCAACATTAACACGGAAAATTCACAGATACACAATTATCGCTCTGTTCTTTTAGACAACTATTGTCCACCGTTTATTGCTCTGGTATTCTCCATCCGGGAAATTAGTTTTTCAAGCAGAACTGATGACGAGGACAGAGAATTTAGTGCTGCATAAATTATCTATTTTCAATGTGGCCAGGTTTGTGAGAAAGACTTTTTTACTCATGTATGCAATGGACACATATGTTCATTACTAATCTTACTTTGCATTTCTGATGATAAATGTTCAGTAAAATATTTTTGCAGTATAAAAATACACAGTGCAGAAGCGTCCCTTTTGCCCATCACGTCCATAACGTCACAAATTCACCAAGACCTGTACTAATCAACTTTCCTACTTTGGAGTCACAGCGTTGCACAGAGAGCAGACCATTTCATCCAACTTGACAATGTCGACTAGCTATCCTAAATAATTCTTGTCCCATTTGCTGGAGTTTCAATATTACCCGTCTAAACACTTCCTATTCATTTGCACGCATCCAATACTTCCTCTGGTATGTCATTCTGTACCCCCACACTCTTCATGAAAAGGATGTCTCTTTGTTCTCTTTCACTCTGTAACCTCTGACTTTAAACTTCTGCCTCTTGTTTGGAATCCCCTACGTTAGGCAACGTCTTTGGCGATACATCCTATCCATGTGACTCATGATTTTAAAAACTTCCAGAATGTCACACTTCAGCCTACCACGCTACAGGAAAAAAAGACGTGGCCTATTCAGCCTCGCTCCACATGGCAAACCGTCCAACCACTGGAAAGTCCTTGAAATTGTTTCAGAACCTTTTCACGTTTAACAACATATTTCCTATAGCATCAAGAACAGAAATGAAGACACTATTGCAACAGTCGCCTCGCCAATGCCATGTCCAGCTGCAACGTTACTTCCCAACTGCGGGACTCAGTGTACTAAACAGAAAAGGGAATCGTACTAAACGCGGTTTTCACTAACATGTCTAACTGCGACTTCACTTCACACCGATGTCTCGGTTCAGCAACACTCCCACAACTCGACCACTAACTGTCTCAATCCTGCCCTGCTTTATCTTGCGAAAATGCAACTCCTCAATTTATCTACATTAAACTCCATGTGCCATTCCTCGGCCCATTGGCTCATCTGTCCAGGGTCCAGTTGTACTCTTTGCTGTCTACTACCCCACCAATTCTATCGTTAGTTACAAAGTTACGAGACATTAATCGGACATTCCCATACAAATTAGGTTTATTCATTATTAAAAACAGTGGAGCTAACACGGATCTTCGCAGCACACTGCATGTCACACGTCTTCAATGCCATAACACTTCAAATTCTGGATTAGTGGTGCTGGAAGAGCACAGCAGTTAGGCAGCATCCAAGAAGCAGCGAAATCGACGTTTCGGGTAAAAGCCCTTCATCAGGAATAAAGGCAGTGAGCCTGAAGCGTGGAGAGATAAGCTAGAGGAGGGTGGGAGTGGGGAGAAAGTAGCATAGAGTTCAATGGGTGAGTGGGGGACGGGATTAAGGTGATAGGTCTAGGAGGAGAGGTGGAAAAGGAGATAGGCAGGAAAAGGAGATAGGACAAGTCCGGACAAGTCATGGGGACAGTGCTGAGCTGGAAGTTTGGAACTAGGGTGAGGTGGGGGAAGGGGAAATGAGGAAACTGTTGAAGTCCACATTGATGCCCTGGGGTTGAAGTGTTCCGAGGTGGTAGATGAGGCGTTCTTCCTCCAGACGTCTGGTGGTGAGGGAACGGCGGTGAAGGAGGCCCAGTACCTCCATGTCCTCGGCAGAGTGGGAGAGGGTGTTGAAATGTTGGGCCATGGGGCAGTGTGGTTGATTGGTGCGGGTGTCCCGGAGATGTTCCCTAAAGCGCTTTGTTAGGAGGCGCCCAGTCTCCCCAATGTAGAGGAGACCGCATCGGGAGCAACTGATACAATAAATGATATTAGTTGATGTGCAAGCAAAACTTTGATTGATATGGAAGGCTCCTTTTAGGTCTTGGAGGGAGGAGGTGTGGGCGCAGGTTTTACAGTCCTGCGGTGGCAGGGGAAAGTGCCAGGATGGGAGGGTGGGTTGTAGGGGGCGTGGACCTGACCAGGTAGTCACGGAGTTAACAGTCTTTGCAGAAGGCAGAAAGGGGTGGGTAGGGAAATATATCCCTGGTGGTGGGGTATTTTTGGAGGTGGCGGAAATGTCGGCGGATGATTTGGTTTATGCGATGGTTGGTGGGGCATAAGGTGAGCACCAGGTGCGTTCTGTCCTTGTTATGGTTGGAGGGGTGGGGTCTGAGGGCGGAGGTGCGGGATGTGGACGAGATGCGTTGGAGGGCATCTTTAACCACGTGGGAAGTGAAATTGCGGTCTCTGAAGAAGGAGGTCATCTGGTGTGTTCTGTGGTGGAACTGGTCATCCATATAGTTTTTCACCATTGTGTGGTTTCCAGCCTCAAATCCCTCTCCCAAGCAGTTCGTTCCAGATCACTGTCACTCTCCGATTGCAGGTTTTGTCTTTCATTTGAAAATGATGCACTATTGTTAGGGACCCTTCAAAAAAGCAGAACAATTGTCTACTATACCCTTGTGCATGCTTAGCATTCTTACTACCAAAGAAAATAACATGAGATCATGCAGCCTCTCTTCCTCACTGAAATGCTCCATCTTAGGCAACGTCTTGATAAATCTCCTTTGCACTCCCTCCAGTACAATCACACCCTTGCCAGTGTCGGGACCAGTCCTGCACATAATACTTCAGCTGTGGTGTCTACAAAGTCCTGCAAAATTCCAACATAACCTGCCTGCTCAACTAATTTGTACTTCGCCTGATAAAGGTAAATGTCCAGAACGCTTTTTTAACCATCCAAACTCAGGACAGAAAGAGAAAAATAAAAAATGCAATTATTGAGGATGAATTGCAAAATGATGTTTTTATTATGGGAATATTATCTTAGTCACAGCAGATCCCAGCAGTGACTTTAAATTTTGTGACCGTCTGTGTATATGTAACATTTAAAGTCCCCATCAAAGTGTGATTCTACTGAATGTGTGTGTGTGTGTATGTTTAACATTTGCAGTCCCCCACGGAGGGGGATGATACTGAGGGTTTGTGTATGTTTCTGTGTGTGAAATTTACAGTCTACAGCAGAGGAGGATCATGACGTGATTGAGTCTGAGGGAGCGATAAATCACAGAGCCCAGCCTAGGGAGATTGTCATTGTTGTTGTGTATGTATGCGTGCAGTCATTAACACTGCACATGTCTAAGCACCTTTAGCACAATGTGTCAAGCAACTACTTCCTTGCAAGGACAAAGGAACTGTCGACGAGTTGGTTGAACATCCAGTAAAGCCCCTTGACTTATTCTGAAAAATAAAGTACAGTTGTTTAACAATCTTGCGTTCAATTCAGTGTGCACTTTCCTCCGCGACATCGATGACTCTATCAGCGCTGCCTCCTGCTCCCACGAGGAGGTTGAACAGTTCATCCACTTTACCAACACCTTGCACCCCGACCTCAAATTCACCTGGACCGTCTCAGACTCCTCCCTCCCCTTCCTAGACCTTTCCATTTCTATCTTGGGCGATCGAATCAACACGGACATTTACTATAAACTGACCAACTCCCACAGCTACCTAGACTACACCTCCTCCCACCCTGCCCCTGTAAAAACGCCATCCCATATTCCCAATTCCTTCGTCTCCGCCGCATCTGCTCCCAGGAGGACCAGTTCCAATATTGTACAAACCAGATATCCTCCTTCTTCAAAGACCGCAATTTCCCCCCAGACGTGATCGTCGATGCCCTCCACAGAATCCCCTCCACTTCCCGCTCCTCCGCCCTTGAGCCCCGCCCCTCCAACCGCCACCAGGGCAGAACCCCACTAGTCCTCACCTACCACTCCACCAACCTCCATATATAGCGTATCATCCGCCGTCATTTCCGCCACCTCCAAACGGACCCCACCGTCAGGGATATATTTCCCTCCCCTCCCTTATCAGCATTCCGAAAAGACCACTCTCTCGGTGACTCCCTCGTCAGGTCCACACCCCCCACCAACCCAACCTCCACTCCCTGCACCTTCCCCTGCAACTACACGAATTGCAAAACTTGCGCCCACACCTGCCCCCTTACTTCCCTCCAAGGCCCCAAGGAATCCTTCCATGTCCGCCACAAATTCACCTGTAACTCCACACACATCATTTGTTGCATTCACTGCACCCGATGTGGCCTCCTCTATATTGGGGAGACAGGCCGTCTACTTGCGGAGCGTTTCAGAGAACACCTCTGCGACACCTGGACCAACCAACCCAACCACCCCTTGCTCAATACTTCAACTCCCCCTCCCACTCCACCAAGGACATGCAGGTCCTTGGACTCCTCCATTGCCAGACCATAGCAACACGACGGTTGGAGGAAGAGCGCCTCATCTTCTGCCTAGGAACCCTCCAACCACAAGGGATGAACTCAGATTTCTCCAGTTTCCTCATTTCCCCTCTCCCCACCTTGTCTCAGTCAATTTCCTCGAACTCAGCACTGCCTTCCTAACCTGCAATCTTCTTCCTGACCTCTCCGCCCCCACCCCACTCCGGCCTATCACCCTCACCTTGACCTCCGTCCACCTATCCCATTTCCATCGCCCCTCCCCCAAGTCCCTCCTCACTACCTTTTATCTTAGCCTGCTGGACACACTTTCCTCATTGCTGAAGAAGGGCTCATGCCCGAAACGTCGATTCTCATGCTCCTTGGATGCTGCCTGACCTGCTGCGCTTTTTCAGCAACACATTTTCAGCAGTGTGCACTTGTAGTCAATTTTGAAATAAACATATTCATTTGTATAACTCTTGCTAAAATTATAAATAAAGTGATCAAATATATTATAGTTTTATCATTGTCCATTCGTCTCAAACTTACTAAGCTTGCCGACTTTGTTCATTTATTTTTATTACATTTCTACAAAATAGCTGCATTCACCTGTACCCTTTCGCCCACTCTTCAATTCTGTCTCCCTCTCTTTTCACTTTTTCCTTCTCTGTATTTTCTCTGTCTTTTCTCTCGCATTCGTTTTATTTCTACGCCATTTCTTATTCCGTGCAATCCTGCCCCCAAGCTCTCCATCTCATATTTCAAATTTCTGCTCAAAGTTTGATTCACCTTTTGTTTAGACTGGATGATTGGTTACCTCCTGGTGAATGGTTAAACAACTGAACTGTGAGAAAGTTACAATTTGATGGGAAATTGTTCTTGTTTAATTCGTGGTAGTTCCAAGAAGCTCCTGTGGTTTTGAGGGGAAGAGGTTGTGTCCCTCCCTCTCAGTCAGGAGACATGGGTTCTTTTGCCACCTTCTCAAGAGGTTTGTTGTAAATCTCTGAACAGATTGATGAGAAATATATGTACAAGAGGAATATGATGACAATGCAGGATGTAAAATGATTACTGAAGATGTAGAGAAATATTTCTGCTGAGACACACCCTCTTTCCTGTTCAAGAGAACTTTGACCGTTTATGCAGATGGCAGAAGGAAAACAGTCACTGGCAATGGTGTGGTTAAAACTAACAAGTTTATTATAGATCTGCTTCCTAACGGATACAACTCCAATGTGAGGAATCATTCAGTTAACGGCAGAGACCTGGAGCAGTATTTAGCGTAAAATCATTTCAGTGGATATTGGAGAGATGTTGCCAGCTTCCACTTGAACACTTTCGAGGAAGGTCAACAGTGTTTGCAATGCAGTGCAATGATGAATGGTTTGAAGGTCCAAAAGTGGTTTGTGGCGATGACTGCTGGCCGTCAGCTGATCGTGGGAGCACGCAGCAGACATGGCGATAGCACATGGTAAACCCAACAAAGGAAAATCTTTGCGCCGAACATGGAGTAAACTCCCCTGCTTAATTTAAAACCAGCAACACAGAAAAGATTTATCCCATGAAGTAATCTGTAAAAAAACTTGAGTGGCCAAGAGTAAGGAAAGTAAAAATTAACAACTTTATTTCTTAAAGTATAACAGTGAATACTTAACTGACTACAATTTTCAATTTCTTTCCCTAACCTATCTTTTACCTTCCCTCCTATAATACTCGTCCAATAAAATACCCAAATAAGGTTTACAAAACAACACTTCATCTCTCAAAACCAGGCAGCTGTAGGTTCTTTCCTTCAGATCTCCCCATACCTGCTTTTCTTCTTGTTAGGAATTTTTGCATCACCAGTTACTGATTGAAAAGGTACGTTCAAGAATGATAGTTGTTCAAGCAGTCTGTTACATGCTATAAATTGGCAGTTCACTTCTCAACTCTTCAATTTCCCCGAGTCTTATATCCCATAACATCTGATCGTGTCATTGGCGTTTCATTTTGCCAATATACTCAACTTGGACTTGATTGGAATTTTTGTTTTGGGGGGGGTGAAGAAGAAGGGGAGTATAATGTAAACTGATTGTTCAATTTGAATTAAAATTTGTTTATGTCTCCAGGCAAAGAACTAATCGAGTTGTTCGACCCACTGTTACATTGTTGCCTTATTGAGAACACTTTGTTTTCTGTCCGGTGGTTCTGCTGTTTTTAACTCCCTTAAAGGTACACCCACATCCTCAGAACAAAGTGTATGCTTCAGCAAGAGTCTGCAACTGTGTGTGAGTGTGTGTGTGTGTTTGTGTTTGCTTGTGCGTGAGTGTGCGTGTGTGTATTTGTCAGTGTGAAATTGTAATCAATTCGACCAAACGTAATTTGGGGACGTGCTAAAGCCAGATGTGGAGGAAGATTCTTGGTTCTAACCAAGTCATCTCTGCTGGCTGAACAATTCACTCCTGATGCACAAGAAGTAGCGGAGTGCAACATCAGTCAGACTTCCTTCGACAGAACCTTACAAGTTTCCACCA
Source organism: Chiloscyllium plagiosum (assembly GCF_037043375.1). Lineage (NCBI taxonomy): Eukaryota > Metazoa > Chordata > Chondrichthyes > Orectolobiformes > Hemiscylliidae > Chiloscyllium > Chiloscyllium plagiosum. The sequence continues at coordinate 15,203,299 of NW_028270178.1, read as the reverse complement.
ACTCAAAGCACAAGGCATCAAATACATTCAAACATCGTCAAACTGCCCCTACAAGCGTCTCACCAGCAAGCCTGTCACCAGCCTGCCTTTTGTTTTCATTCATGGGATAAGTAACACATCTTTATCAATCAGTCACGGGTCAATAATTATTTGCCGTCAATAGTACCCATTTAACATAGTGGTGAGTTGAATCTAATTCCACTACAGTTCATGTAAGGTACTTAGACTCCCATTGTCCTTCGAGAGGAAATTGCAGGATTTTGAACAAGCAACACTGAAGGAACACTGACATATTTCCAAGTCAGGCTGGTGAGTGGTTGACAGGAGAGCATGATGGCGGTGCTTTCCTATATGACTGGAGTTCTTGACCTTCCAAATGGAAGCGATTGTGGGTTTGGAAGGCAGAACATTCCAAATCAGAACAACTCTCTGAGAAAAGAAGTTTCTTCTCATCTCAGTCCCAGCTCCCTTGCTCACAATCATGAAATTTTGATCCCCACTTACTCAGATGCCAATTGTTGGAAATAGATTATACTTCTTTACCCTGTCAAAATTGCTCGTAAGTTTGAACAACTCAGTAAGGTCTCTTCTTAATTTTCTTTGCTCCAAGGACAATGCGTTCAATCTCTCTGGTCACTACACGTATCTTAAACCCTGTATCCCTGGTTTAATTCCATTGAATTTTATTTGACTTACATCCAGCGCTTGAAGATGCTTCCTTGAATAAAGTGTCCAGAACTGAACACAACACTTCAACTATGGTGTGACCAATGCTTTGTAGAAGTGTAGCATCACTTCCTTGTTTATTCTACTCTGTGACGTTATTTATACATCCAGGGAACTTAGAAATTTTCTTAATATCTCTTTCACTTTGTGAAGTTGACCTTGCCTGGTCATTCTCGGAGAATCATGTATGTGAGCCCCAAGATATCTCTGCACCTCAATTTGTTTTACCATACAATCTGTATCGTCTCTTCCAGTTTCTTCTCCGAAGTCTAATACTTCACATTTCTCTGCACTGAATTTCAAGTGCCAAGTGTTTGCCCATTTCACCAACCTGTCATTGTCCCTCCGAAGTCGATCAGCATCATTCTCATAATTTGCCATTCTCCTGAGCGTAGCGTCATTTGCAAATTTCGAAATTTAACCCTGAACACTCATCTCCAAATCATTTAGCAAAATCAGAAAAAGTAAGGGTCACAACGCGGATTTCCAGTGATCACCACTTTCATTTTTTTTTCAGTCTGAGAAATCCCCTTTTCTATCAGGGCATTGTTGCCTATCTCTTAGCCAAATTTTATTCCATGCTGGCAAGGACGCATCAACATGAAACATTTTATAATTCGCTGAAGAATCTATCATGTGTAATATATTGAATGCTTCCTAAAAATCCAAACATAGAACATCATACATTGCGTCACTTCGCCAGAGAACTCAATAACATTTATCAGGCATGTTGTGCCCTTGACTCTGTCTTGTGGAAATGTGCCCTTAACGGTTTTTTATCTCAGTGTACCTTATCTCGTTTATGCCCTCCATCAATTTTCGCATTCTTGATATCAGGTTGGAACGTTCACAGTTTGCTGGATTATCCTACCACTTTCTGAACGTACAATGTTACCTTTGCCATCCTGTGGTTCCTCACGACACTTCTAAGGACCTGGAAAGTTTCTGGCAATAGCACTGCGATTTGCTCCCTTAACACACTCAGCAATTTCGATGTATCCCAACTGCTGCTGGTGGCGTCTCTATCCCACAATGGTGCAAACATTTCTAACACCACTCATTTGTCTATTGCTCTAATGCTCAGAGTTTTTAACGCCCAAATGTTCAACCTCGCCTTGTCACTATCTTCTAACTTAATTAAGCCAGAAAAATGTTATCATTTAGTATCTCCGTCATATTCTTAGCTTAATTGAGTACCTTACTTTGCATTTTCCTTATGTAAATCTCAATAAACTCATTACCGTTTTGCTATTAATTTGCAAATATATTGTCAGAATTGACCGCGATCATAACACCATTTCCTGATGCATTTTATCTCATATTCAGTGATGTATTTGCGAGGACAATGACAATGAGTAGGAGGCCAGTGATGTATCTGAATGAACAGTGATCATATGCTAAAGGTCAGTGACGTATCAGAATGGAGAGTGAGAAGAAGAGTGTGGTCATTTGTGTTTCTCAGTGAGGGGTGACAGCAAGAGTGATATCAACGATGTATCAGGATGGACAGAGGCAATAAGAGTGAGATCCGTGATGTCGCTGAATTAAGAGTGACAAGAAGAGTGTGGTCAGCGATGTGTCAGTAATAATAATTTGCGATCTTGAGATGAAGTCACAGTGTGAGAGTTGACAGCATTATTGCTGACAGTTTCCCGATTTTGTTTCTCCTAACTTAATTATGATAACCTCTGTCTCTCTTTCTTTCTCTCTCGCACACACTCACGTTTCACTCTCTCACTCACCCTGTCTCTTTTGAACCTTCAATCTCTTGCACTTTGACACGATACCTTGTCCTGACTTTATTTTGCAATGATGACATGGACAATATTTCCACCGGATTCTTTCTGAATGGCACTACCTGTTAATTGAGTAATTAAGGACTAACTTTATGCAGACGAGATTCCCGCTTGCTCATCAACGGTGTTCGAAATGAAAGCCATTGTGTGTTTCCAATCCATCCTCATTGAAAAGATAAACGAGGGAGAACTTGAACATTCTTCGAAAGAATGATGCTGCCGATCATTTTCACATAAAGAATATCTTCTACCCAGTACTCGCTGCCTTTAGTGTGCCAGGTATACTTTGAAGAAGGATCACTGGAATAGAAATGTTAACAATGTTTCTCCATTCCCTCACAGATACTGTCAGACCTGCTGAGTTTCTTCAGCTCTTTGTGTTTCCGTTTGTTTTAGATCTCCTGCCTCCACAAGTTTTTTTTTAAATTATATATTCTGTTGACTATTATTTGGAGTCGAATACAGTGTGAATCGTTGTGTAATGGCAAACATGGGAACCCCACCCCCCCCACCCCCCCCAATCAAGAGGTAATTCAGCCCCTCGAGCCTCTTCTACTGTTCAATGACATAATGGCAGACCTGTTAAGTAAATCCATTGAATTGCCTTTGGCATAGATCCCTGCATGCCCTTGTTTCATAAAATTGTCAACTTCTGATTTAAACTGAACAACGGATCGAGCATTAACTTCACTTTGGGATGAGCAGTAGAATCGCATCCCTCTTGTTGTGTGGTGATGCGCTTTCTAATCTCGGTTTGCACTGTTTCAATTGTGGGTCTCCCCCTTTAAGACAAAGATTCGAGCTTCCTTTTTGGTCTCTGTCTGATGGTCTTACGCATTTGGATTACACTTCCTCGGAAGGTGGTGGAATCACAATCCTTAAACATTTTCCATATCAGTGTTGAAAATGTTTTGTATGGTCAGGAAATCGTGGGTTATTTGGGGTCGATAGGAGTGTGGAATCCAAAATATAAACAGAAGATGATTATCTTATTGAATGGCACAACAGGCTCGAGGGGCGAATGCACTGTTTCTGTTCCTGTTCTGTAGGTGCATACACAACAGCAAGATGTGAATTCGGCTGTGGAATCTCTTCATTGACTCACTGCAGAAAAATAATCGTCGCAGACAAGACTATCTTTTCAGAATTGTTTTATCACATCAAATCTTTTCCCACATGGCTTCAAATCATAGAATTCCTACAGAGCGAATGTAAACCATTCGGCCCATCCAATCCACACTGAACCATTGAGGCGCATTCAACCTAGGCCCCTCCCCCAATCCCTGGGACACTGCATTTCACATTGTTAATCCAAACTGACTGCACATGCGCGGATGTTGTGATTATGGTCAATTCACCTGAGCAGCACATTTTTGGACTATGGGAGGAAAGCAGAGCACTCTGAGAACAAACCCACGCAGAATCAGGGTACCTGTGCCAATTCCAAACTGTTAGTCACCCGAGGGTGGAATAGAGCTATACACCCAGGCGTTGTGAAGCAGCAGCATTAACCACTGTGGAACTATGCCATGCTAGATTGTGAATTTAGATTGGAAGCCAGATCCCCAGAATATTACTTGGGTTTCTGGAATAATAAACTGGTAGCAATGTTAATGGGTCATCAGCTTACAAACATTTCTCTGTTCTCTGACTCATCCATCTTTTCTTCCATTCTTACAGCAAATCTCCTTGCAACTGTGATTCTCTCAACAGGAACTTGTGGCCTTTCGAAATGCACTTCACTCTACATGCTGGCCAGGGCGACAGTAGATCTGCTGGTCAAGCTCAGTAATGATATTGTACTGCAAATTTTGAACAAACAATTTCCACAATCATTCCTCACCGTGGTTATAAACCTTACATTGTATGTTACCTGCTCCAATGTCTATCTGTCAGTATGGTACACAGTCTACTTCACGTTTCACCGATTTATAGCTATATGCTGTCGCAAACTCAATAACAAGCATGGCACAGTGGGAACTGCAACCATGGTCGTAATATTAATGGCGATGTTGGTATATCTAGAGAACATCCTTTTTTGGTTTGTATATGACCATAAATACACAATTAACAATATTCAATGGGGACACTGTCCCAATGTCATGTTTCTCACAACACCTGTAGGTGCAATGTACTCCAAGTTGCAAAATACTTTAGTTTCATGGATTCCTTTCATTTTGATATTACTACTTAATGGTATGACTGCCAGAGACATCGTAATGAGCAGGAATGGTCGCTGGAGACTTCGGGTTCAGAATGTTATAAATCAGAGTGACCAGGGATGAAAAGCCGAAAAAAAATCGATTATTTTGCTCTTCATGGCGGCGGGCCGTTTTATATTGCAGAATACGACATCTACAGTGAGTTTCTTGATCAACACTTCGTGCTTGATCAAATGCACTGTACTATCTCTGTATACATTGTCCATGAGACTGGGCATCTGTTGACCGACTTGAGTTCTTACACAAACACGTGCATCTATGCAATGATCCAAACAAAATTTAGGGCAGAACTACATAAACTGACCATTCCTTTTCATTTTACATGTGATTTTTTTTTAACTTAAAACCCTTTTACCTGAGGCAGTATGTGTAAGCTATACTGAAAATTGCCCTTAAAGCTTCCAAACTCAGATATTTTGGAAAGCAAGGACAATATTACTTTGTTAAAGAAGCAGCATTATTAAAATTATCCACACACTTTCCATTATATCCGTGATAATGATCTGCTATCACATTTTTATGACCTGCAACATGTGAAATTTATAAATTGAAAGTCTGTAATACAAGACTCCATCGAAATTGTCGCGTATTTTTGTCTTTAAATCGTTCCAAGAATTTAATAGGATTGTTCTCCGGATACGCAATCGTGACCAACACATCGTTTATCACATAAACATTAAAATGTTGTACAGATAGTACCAAACACAATAATGGATTTTGAGTTTCTTTCAAAAGCAACCAGTCAGCCGCTCAATTCCATCATCATCCTTCTGTCATCACCTTACGTGACCGATAGTATGTCCCACAAACGTCACCTCTGGCTTCGCAAATTCTATTTTCCTTAACTTTAATAACTGTTTTGCTTGTCGTAATCATTCAAAGAGCTCTGTCAACTGAATCATGTGATCTTTCCATGATTCGCTAAAGATGAGTACATCAACCAGATAAAATGCACAATTTGTTCATCCTGTCACAACTCTCTGCATGAGTGTTTGTAATGTGTCTGGTGCATTCATCATTGCAAACAGCACCACTTTGTATAGTAGCTTGTCCAAAGTCGCTTGCCCAACGTTCTCTATACAGTCCACCAAACTTGCTATTGGATAACAGTCTGATTTTGTTCCAACGTTCATCTTCAGATAGTCCACACAAAATCATTGCGCCCCGTCAGGTTTGGAACCAATTCAATCAGCAAATTCCACTCATTCTGACTTAATTCGATGATATCTTCGTTTAGCATCCCATCCAATTCCTTCTGGACCTTGGTGGCTTTGACAGCATTTGAGAGCATTAAGCCTGTGTTGTTTTGTCGAAACAGGATTCCCTACTGCCACATTGGTTCTCCACATATTATTCCTGCATGTATCTCCATACTGCTGCAGCAAATCATTCAACTCGCTTCTTTGCTCCTGACACAGTAACCTATCACTCTCCACAAGTACCGCCTCATTTTATAACGCATTTTGAGAAATATCAAACTCTGAAAAACCCAGATTTGATTCCTCACAATGTGGGGCAGTAACTTGCACATGTTTTGACATGTATCTGTTTCTAATATCGTAAATTTTCAAAATATTCGCTTGACATACCCGATATGGCTTTGCTTTTTCTAATCGGCATACTTAATAGATATTGTACCGGAATCTTTTTATCTTCTAAATTTGATAGAGACGACTAAACCTGACTTTCAGTGGATCTCCTACTAATGTTAACAGGAAAAGATCCAAATTTTACAGTTTTAATTTGGCTTCCGTTTCATTCTATGCTGGGCCCGCTTCAGGTGCTGTTTATCTAAATCACCTACCCGATTTAATCTCTCCCTTACCTCAGATACACAATCCAAATCTGAGATCTCTGACTTCTCCGCTGTCAATTTTTCTGTAATTAATTTCAAAGTCCCTCCACTTCATGTTCGAATAACTCAAAGCAAGTAAATGGAGTAGATTCATTTGGGACATCTCGATGGTAAACAGTAGAATTGGGACACCTTTACCCCAACCATTCGTGTAATTCTGACAGTTCACTCTCAACATGGTCTTCAGGTTCTAATACCACCTTTCCAACGTTCTGTGCGATTCAAGATCGTACGGACTTGATTTAAAGTGCTGTCTGCCTGAGCGACACAAGGTTTCGTTAAACACCCCAGCAGTAAAATTAGAACCTTGGTCTGACTGAATTGCTCTTGGTCGCCAATACCAGGTAACTGGTATTGGCGACCAAGGAGTTTTGGAGGACGAAGGTATTGGAGGAGTTAGGCTACTAACTCCTCCACCACTGTCTTTGCTCTCATACTCCATAACAGAATTGTCTTTAGAAATCTGGTAGTTTCATCCATTATGGTTAGCAAGTACTGATTTGAATGATGAACTAGTATTATAGTGTATGTTAAACAAACCGCAAGATCTTTTTCCCTAGGTTTATAATACGTTGCATCACTCTCACTGAGTTCATCCACATCATATTTGTTCTGTTATAATTCCTTGACCTGCTCTGATATAAGGATACATAAAACATTGAAAATTGACAACGATTATCACCTGCATATTTATAAGTGCAGTATCATATTGAATCACAAAAATATTTGGTTGTGAAAGTGTTAAACATTAATGTGTTTAATTTTGATGTGTACTTCATTTTGATTTTCATTTTTACTTTGAACAATATCATTATTTGTTTGAATTTGTGTAGCAAAAGGTGAAGAAGTGAAGACAAATGAGTCGGAATGACTGAAAGAGGCATAAAGGATTGACCTTGAATCTTGTTCAGTCTGTTGGAAATATCGTTATTTAAAACAATCGAGAACAGATTTTATTGTACTTACAAAACAAAACTGAACCGTGGTTGACACTCAAAGGACATATTCTGTAGGATTAAGAAATGCAAAATCTGCAGTGGGGTCCCATTCTGAGTTTGGTGCTAAGATGTACTGCAAATAGATTTATTTTCTGCAATGTTTTAGCTCTGATCGGAGGAATGCACTCGTAATCAAGCTCTTCTACTTCACGAGTTGCACTACAAGTTTCACTTTTCTATTTTATTATTACACTCGCCAATTTGTGTATTTAACTACTGTAAATTACAACTAGAGAGACTATTCTAAATTTCTTGAATAATATCAACAGTGATTCTTTAAGAATATGTGTTTTAATAAACGTGTAGCAAACTGATAAGGAAAAAGAGCTGCTATTCAGAATTAAACTATATCCTCTTGATTACAAGCATACACATTCATAGTTGGCAAAATACATCAGATCTCGGCAGTGATTAGTTGGATTCCTAAATTAGAAAACGTTTAACGAATTCTGCTCTTTACAAGTGCTTTTTTCAAATGTCTGAATCATAGTAGGAGATAGCATATGAATATGACAAAGCATAATCACAAATGCAAAGACTTGTCAGACTAAATAGGCCCATTCTCTTTTGAAACTGCACTTAACACCATATTTGCCTAGTTGACAATCCACTTGCACCATATTGGCGCAATAGCAACTTATATAATTTCTTGCAAGACATTAGAAAATAATTCTCATGACTCAAGCTATTGGGACAGATTACAACACGTTTGGTTGAAGACATAGAATTGAAGAAGGGTACAAAGAGAGGAAAGTAACAGAAAGGCAAAGAGATAGAGGCATAGAGTTCCAGAGCTTGTGACGTCGGTGAATGTAAGAAATGGCCGACAGCAATGCAAGCAATTTTAAGTAAGAATGCACATCAGGCTAGAATTTGACGATGACAATCCTCTCAGAGAATTGAGAAGTTGGCGGTGTGGGCAGGTTTGATGGAGAGCAATGCCATGGGACTTGAAGACATGTATGTGAATTTTACTTGCCTCACAACTCTTGCATTATTACATAAATTCCTGATATTTCAATGAAATTGCAGTGGGAATTTATTCCTTTTTCTTAATGCTTGCCATTATGCTAGCGGTAAGAATGCTAATTGTCTATTTGCAGCTTGTATCTATTTGTTTTATCAAGAAAGCAGGTACAGAATTATAAATGTGCAGTTTTACATACATGCAAATATTTAGTATTGTTAGCAATGATGATAAACGTCAAGACATCTATCGCGACAAGGATCCAATCTTCACAGTAGATATTTTACAGGTTAATGTACAAGCCATATCGCAGTAATAATAGTGTTTTAACCATGAAACCACATCAGGAGTCATTATGGGTCAGCAAGCACAGGGCCTGTAGTAAACCGAATTTGCTGCTCGTTAAGACATGATGTGCAGAATTTTGGATAACTTTATTTTTCCAGACTTGTAATATTGAATTCAATTACATGATCCATTACATTGGCGTTCACTGGTAAATTATTTCTTGATTTTTTAACATCTTTAATAATCCCAATGACACTTGCCCTCAATTTAGATCACAGGTTTGAGGTTATTATGAAGGACACACACTCTCAGCATCGTCCCTTTCCTTACTACTGCTTGCCCAATGTTCATCTCCATCAGTCGCTTCCCTCTGATGAGAGAGCTGCTCCTATGGTCTGCTAAGACTACGACGACACAACAATTCCACTGTCTTAGCCTGTTTTACCATGCCATTTCCCGGAACCTCAACCTGAGCTACAAATATTCTCAGCAGTGTCATCTACACTTTGCTTTGCGGTGAAGAATCTCGCCTTCTCCGAATTTCTCTCATAGGCCGAAATTCATGCCAGAAATTACACCTTTTGCGTCATTTCATAATCATCTGCCATTTCTGCCGCTCTTCTCACTACCCGCATTTTCCGTTCATCCAGATGAATTCTTATAAGATCTGGAAGTCAGGTATTAAACGCTTCCATCAGAATAATCTCTCTTCATGTCTCACATGTTTTTTCTATTTTTAAGTCCGGCACACATCTACCAAAATAACTGTGCTAATACTTTGAAACTGAGCATAAGTCTGACCTGGTTCCCGATTTATGTTTCTGAATCACTCTGTGTACGTTTATGGTTACAATTCATAGACACCTAAGCAGCCTTTTACACATATGCAGAACCTCTTTTCGTACCCACTATTACCAGCGCAGCAAAAGCCTCAACAGTTCTGCCTACCAGCTTTGTCTGGACTAGCATTATCCACAAGTTCTCTGGCCATGCCAACTGCTTAGCTTTTTTTAAAAATAAAATAAGGAAGGCTTCGATATCTTTCTCATCAAAATGTGGCAAATCTGTAACATATTTGCATGCATCACTACTTCCTCTCTTCATCTCTATCTGTCAGATAACAGTGGGTTTCCATTTTCAGACCAGTTTTAGTGCATTCCTCTCATAGTTATTCGAGAGTTTTGAGAAGATTTGTAGCTCAGTTGAGTATCTGGACGGAGGTTTTCTCGCTGAGCTGGAAGGTCCGTTTTCAGATGTTTCGTCACCATGCTAAATGAAACAAGTTCGAGGAAACCTCCAACACCATCAATAACACACTTACTGGCTTAAAATTCACTAAAGAGGAGGAAAGAAAAAACAACGAACTGCTATTCCATGATGTTACAGTAGAGGTAACAGGCAATGAGGAACTTCACATCAGCGTCTACAGGAAAACAATAGATACTGACCAAATACTGAACTACAGAAGCAATCATCCCAACACCCAGCAGCGAAGCTGCATTAGAACATTGTTTCAACGAGTCGCCACACACTGCAACACAGAGGAACTACGCAGACCAGAGGAAAATCACTTATGCAGTATTTTAAATAAAACGTGTACCCAATGAACACATGCCGCGGATTTCTCAGTAATAAAAATAAACAAGCAGACAAAACACGTCCAGAAACCTCGCCACTCTCATCTACATCAAATACGTCACAGAAATGACTGCCAGACCACTCAGACATCTTGGCATCATGGCAGCCCACAAATCCAACAACACACTAAACCAGCAGCTAATGAACTTTATAGACGCTACACAGAAAATATGCAAAGCTAATGTCATTACAAAATACCTTCCAAGAACTCTAACAAACACTGCATTGCACAATCAAGCACAAAACAAGTCACTAGGGAAAATGACCATCAACTTGGCACAAAAGGGCATGACCCACTCTCACTAGTATTCTTACATACAGATGAGGAAGAACACCACTGCGACTGGGACAACACATCCACCCTAGGACAAGTCAAACGGAGAGACGCAAAAAAATCCTATGAGTATTGTATTCTAACTGGAACTCTATCAACAAACGCATTGACTGGGATCCTATTTACCAATCCCTGAGAAATGACAGCCATACATGAAATGACGTCACAACAGGAAATGGAATCATCAACACAAGGAAACCTAAACACGTGCATAGAAAGCGCACCATGTCGCCACATGCTTCATCCGGAGGCTCACTGATGATGTAACCTAATATGGTGACAAAACGTCTGAAAACGAACCTTCCAGCTTAGCGAGCAAGTCTACAACCACAGTCTCAACCTGTGCTACAAATCCTCTCAAAGCTCGTAGCATTGCACAATGTTTAAAAGGCTTTTGTCAAACATGTTTGAAGTATTATTTTACTCATCCATAATTTGTGTGCGCGTGATTCTCATACTCTCACATTCGAAATTGAACGATCTCCAAAGTTATACGTTCAACATTTTCCATACAATAAATTTTCATTAGTGAATGGTACATCAACGAAATGTAATAGGCTGCCTCCTGACATATGCCAGGTTGGTAAGACAGGTCAGAAGGTAATGAACGATCATTTTGCTCCACAAATCTAATGAAATAAGCATGCTGAAGGAACTGAAATAGCAGTGGGATGATGTGTTGGAACATTTTGAAAGGAGTTGAACGGTTGAGTTCAGGAAAGGATTTGCCCGCACAACAATACAGAATAATCAAATACAGGTGTTATTGATTCACGAAAGAGTTAACATACGTCACTGAGCGCAGTACTGATGGGGAAACAACACTTTATGCCAGGATGTATGATAAACAGAAAACTGAGAGTGGAAATAAACAGATCATCTACAGGTTATCGCACTGGTAATAGTAGGTATGAAAAGATCCAGATCCAGAGCTTTATAAATGTTATCAATGAATGAAATGTGGGTAAAGCTGTTATTTTATCTAATAATAAAAAAATAGGTTTTGCAGTAAATTGCAAGGCAAACCAAGATAGGCTTAACAGGTGATTGGATAGTTCCAGTGAGTCAGTTAACAAGGAAAAGTCTCTGCAACAAGATGTATGTGAATGTGAGGCTCTCTTCCGATATTCTTCTGGTACCAATTCGTAAGCACTTGAAATAGACGGTTTAAGCTCTTCAGAACCCCTTGACAGCGTGACAAATACCTCACTATATCTGCTGACCAGTTTAGCCTGATCTAGCATTACCCACAAATTCTCGGACCAATCCATCAGCCTAGATAATTTTTCAAATGAAATAAAGAAGGCTTCTACATCTTTCACATCAACATTTGGCAGAATTTTAACATTTTGTTGTACACTGCTACGTTCTCTTTTAATCTCCATCCTATAAACTTGACTTTGCTGACTAACTCGCAAATTCTCAAGTTCAAATTCTCTCTCTTTTTGTTGCCTAAAAACCTTCTCTCTTTCGTTTCCCCTCTCTCCCTCTCCTCTCTCTCTTTCCCTTTCTCTCCCTCTGTATGTCCTCTCTCCCTCTTTATTTATTTTTGAACTCCATTTTCCACTATTGTAGTTTATTTTCTTGTACTTTACTGCACTTGTCTGTTTCTCTGAGACACCTAAGTATTTGTGTAATTCCCTTACAATTTCAGCTTTGCCAGTTCTTGGCCAAACCCAAATCTAATTACTTTGCCATTTCTGAAAGTATGGCCGTTTTCTTTCCTTCGAAACGTTCTTGGCAAATTTACGAATCATCTTCAAATCCCAGAACCTCTTTACAACTTTTAAGAGCCAGTTGTCTCACTTTTAATTTAATGAACCGCAAGTCAGCGAAAGTAAACAAATTGTCTCATCCACGTTTTAGCTAAAGGTCCAGGATATTAACCTGCAAATATTCAAATCTGCAGGGATTTTTCGGACTCACAAATGTGTTCATATCCGGCTAAACCAGTTCAAATGCCGGGCGACGAGTCCTCAAACTGTTACAACACGTGGTAAAACCTCCTCCTTAATTTAAACCAGCAACTGCCGTGGAGAAAATATAGAGAATCACCAGGAGACACAGAGTATTATTTTAGAAGAAGGTCTTTTATTTGCAAACAAAAAACCATACACTCAGAAAGCATATTCTCTAATGGCCACAATCCTCAGGGTCCATGGTTTTTTTTATGTCTTTTTTAAAAATCATTTTTGGGTTAGCTTATCAGCATGTCCAACTATATCACTGAATACACAATAAACCAGAAATGTTAGATTCTATTATCTCTTTAGTTGCACCCCTATAGTTTTTCTTACATTCTTCTTAATGTTATTCTAAAGTCCGGCTTACATATTTAGTGTGAGCCTTTGCAACTTTGGTCGTTAATTCCAGCCTCTATTCAATATTTTCCTAATGTCATGATTAGATATTTGTTTTCACCTCTGCTGCAACGATTTTCCATTCCAGACTTACCTGTCAAATTTGATACTTAGCTATTCCATCTATTACGATAATGTCCTGTATCAAGCTGACTGTACTATCTACTAATTAGATATTTAATTCCATGTCCCAAATATTTATCGTCCGATCCTGCCATGATGATATTTATCAGGGAGCTGACTTTACTAACTATGTTATCTCAACCCGCCACAGTGATCTTTCAGCCTCAATCTTACTCTGCTCATTGGTGTATGAGCACTCCACTATCCTTATATTATCCTCCATACAAGCCTTGCAACAATTCTCCACTGATCTTCATGCTTTGACACTTCCCATGCTTTCATGCTCTTTATTTTCCATATGTCCCCCTTTCAGACCTAATGGTCTCACCTAGAGAAAGAAGGCAAAAAGGTAAGCCACTCTTGCCCCCAATGCAAACAATGTAGATCCCAATACAGACTAAATAATTTTCGGAGTCTGGAAATTAATGGGTTCTTCCTCCGTTCGGGGGTCCATTGGGCCAAATACCTGTCCTCCAATTATCAGAACAGGAAAAGAAGTCCCAAGATTCCTCACAATCTAGGACCCGCGCACACTTCATAAGTATCATCGATGTCCCCTAGTGGTTACATTTCTTGCACCGTGGCACTTGACAGATCATAAAAGTAGAGTGGTGGGGCTCCGTCAGTGGAGGAATCACTTTTGGGGGCAGATGAACTGACCACAGTTTGCCGTGTCATATCGCAAACTTAAAAAGACTTAATAAAATGTAAAACACAACAAAAGATGAAGGTGACAATAAATTACGCCGCACCAATGATAAGACCAATCTTGACAAACCATGCTGCCCATAACCCTAATAGATTATTCAATCAATCAAAAGCCTGAAGACCAAACCCCGCATTGTCTTTTAGCTCCTGTCTTAGACTCTTTAGTTTTTCCATTTCTTTAGTAAAAGATCCCGCAGGGGTTGTTTTGTTCGGTACAAATTTACAGCAATGCTCCCCAAACATCACACAAACCATACTTTCTGCCAGTGTCCAATCCTCGGCCGATCTGTGTTGCTGTGACATTTTGTTAGTAGTATTCAATTGTTTTTCCAGGCCACAAGGGCATCGCCGTTATAATGGATAAATCTCTGTTGGTTGTAGCAAATGGAATTAATCCATTTAGCATTCTTGCTAACCCCTATCTCTGGGAGCAGAGCCTCTTAGCCTGCTGCAATCTCATTGCCAGCCTTAAACTCATTAGGAACACCTCTTGGCTGTCCTATGCTATCAATCCAAATCATCTGATCAGGAACATACCGTGGCTTAGTTTGGCTGAGTGTGACATAGCATCAAGCTGTGCCTGTGGTGATATAACTACCTAGTGTATTAGCATTACACGGGCACAGCTGCCGTTCCATTCAGCGGGCAGCGTCGGGTGCAACCCTCCTTTTTTACAACACAGCTACCAAGTATCTGCCAGTGCAATGCGTTTAGAATTTAAGACAACCTCAAATGTGGGGTCCACCTTCAGTTCAATCGTATTCCCACAAAGACTCTTAAAACAGCCTACTAGTGTGGAACCACTTCGCTTAAAGCATTCAAAACTCAACCCTTCCCGTATCCTGAAAGCACCCACGTGGAACGTGTAATTAGTCTTACTGGTGGACTACGGAGTACTGTAGCCATACCAACATTGGAGTTAATGCCTGGCCGGGTCATCCTGCTGATAGAATGCCGAGGCCTGAAGTAGAAGAGGTATTGGGTGTGCATGTAAGTTGATGTAACATCCGGGATAAAATGTCGGCTGGAGTGCTGCAAATGCCATTGAGTACAGGTGGTCGAGTTATAGGGCATAGGGACAACATAGTATGAGAGAGTAGCCTTTGTACACAAGAAACAGTCCTGTCTAGCCATCATTACGGCCGTGTAGTTTACCCATTGACACCAGTAATTGCCATAGGCGCGTTCACATTTTAAATCAGCAAGGTCTGCACTTCTAATTTGTTTTTGCCTCCCAGCCTGAGTGACCCTGATATTACCAGTCCAGGTGTGCTAAGGTAATTGTCTCCAAGTATGAGCTTGCAGGTCTGGCATCAGATAGGGGGTATTAGGGGCGTACACATGTATTCCCTATCCCTGCTGCCAGCAGAAGGTCCATGCTCCACATTTGCATTGTTATCATGTTGGAGTAATATTTATCCCCAAGAACGCCATATTTACCTTCGTCGCAACCCTGCTGAGGGGTACTAGCCTCCTGTGTGCCCTGCCCGTCTCTACGTTCCTCTGCCTCAGCTCCAATTACCTCAGTGTTAGAGATAGCTTGTGCCGGTGGGAGAGTGTTAGTCCAATGATTATGGTTGCACCATATGTGTCGTCTTTCCACTTGGATGGAAGTAGGTGATGATTTCGTCAATACGAAAGTCCCACTCTCCTCAGCTTGTTCCAGCATTTTCGGATAACCTGCACGGAACCCTAATCCCCGGGGTTAATATGTCCTTCCCCGTTGACAAGTGTCGGTTCACTGTGTGTTTCCTGCATGTGGATAGTCTCATGTATCATGGTTCGCTGCTGCATATATTGCTAAAGGTCTAAGCTTAACTGTCCAAGCTCGGACCTTCTTTGGGCTTCTCCACTTAGGCACTGACATAGATGTACCTGTAAGCATCTTATGTGTTGTTAGATTGGTCATGCAATTAGTCTGCATGTGTTAACTCATTAATGCCAGCGCCAGATCATCAACCCAATTAAGGTTGGTGCTTGTACAGATCTTGTTTAATTTGGCTTTCAATGTCTCATTAATCCTTTCCACAAATCCCTGCTATGGGCGATGATGCACGCACTCAAACCTCTGCGTGATTCTCAAAGACTGCAACACCAACTTAACTACTTTCTAAATGAAGGCAGACCCAATGTCTGAACTGTTTCCGACGGTATACCAAACCTTGTTATAACTTCATTCGTCAGAATATTCAGTACTTCCGAGCTCCTGCATCTTTGGAATCGATAGCTTCTACCCATCGAATAAACCTATCAATCACCACTAACATGTACCTTTTCCCTCTCACCTTTTTTTCATCAAGTCAATTACTAACTTTTTAAGTGGATCTTCAGGCACTGGTATGTTCCTAAAGGGATCGTCATCTACTTCCTAATAGTGCACTGGGCACACACCTCACATTGTCAAAATAAATAGTCTCATGAAGCCTGCAGGTAGGGTGACTAGAAACAATGCTGCTTTATCTTCCTCAGCACTTCCCCTCGCGCACAGTGATCAAATCCATGCGCCTCTGAAATAAGAATTGTCAACAACGGGGTGGGTGCTACCCATAAAGCTTCCTCTGTGGTCTATAAACCTTCTTGATTCTGCCTCGCACCCCTCTGCTCCCATAGTGTTTGCTCTGCCAGTGTAGCCCTCCCCTGTATTTCATTGAGGTCCTCGATATTCGCTTCTGGATCTATCTGCACCGGTGGCGCGATATCAGATGAAGGACAACCCGACACTATCTTATCCGTTTCATCCGCTGCCTGATTACCCCTGATTCTGTGTGCTGAATTAGGGGATTGCTAAAGAAAAAGCAGAACATAACTCTACCACAGAGAATCAAGTTGCCTGTGTGGGGTACTTTAGTTAGCAATATGTGCGGATTAAGAACAACTGCTGGCCTTCGCTACCTCATTTACTGCTCTTAAATCATGTGTAAGTCTCCATTTTGACCCGCCTGCCTTTAAGACTGGTAACAAAGGAGTGTTGCAGGGACAAAACGTTTCTTTAAGTACACGTGCTTTCAGCAATCTTTGTACTGTTTCTACAATATCCTCTACTGTCTCTGGTTTTACAGGACACTGCGGTCTCCAAGGCAGAATAGCTCGTGGATTCAACCATATTTCCACACGGCAAGCTGATTTCACTCTCCCCACATCTGTATTATGCTGTGACCACAAATGGCTGGTAATGTATCCAATTGCTCATTACCATATTGATCATCTTCCTCCACTGTCACTGGCATGCTCTGCTGTGATGTTACATTGATTTACTTCCGATTCTTTGTCAGGTTGCAGCATGGTAGGATTTTAATATAGCTGCCTTTTTCGGATTCCAAAACCCCTGCCTTGAGCATATGCAATTCCATAACTGCTTCTACATGCCTGGTCATAGGTCCTAATTCTTTAGATTGATATCCCTTATTTACCAGTAATTTTACATGTGGTGCAGCACATGGTACACTACACCACTGTTCCTGGAATACATTTCTCTCTATTTGCAGAATCACTCCCTGCTCCCCTAATACTATTGCTTCACTTCTGAAATATTGTGGAGCGGTGACTTCCTGCTCCCACTGCCTCTCTAAGATCTCATCTTCAGACTCATCAAATATCACTGTACAGTGCAGCTCAGACTTAGGTGGTCTTACTTTCTTCAACATCGTCAACAATTCTGCTTCCCACATCCCCCAAATGTCTTGAACATCATTTGCTACATTCCCTATCTAATAGACATTAATGTCAGAGTTGTGCAATTGTGTCTGAGTGCAATGTGCCACTTCAATGAAATGCAATCTAACACATGTCATAAACGGATTATTTCCATTTTCTTTAGAAGTTGCCATGAGCTAGCTCGCCTACAAGACAAAAGCAACTTAATCTTCCAGATTTCATCATGGCAAACATCCTGGGCTTCACGATTGGCCAGAAATTGTGACAAGCACAACACCACCATGGAAATTTCACAAGGTTTAAATGAATGGTACTTGGATTTTATCATCACAGAATTAACTACGAAGGGATTAATAGCAGCACAAAGCAATACTTATTAACGTAGAAATGGCTTTTCAAATGTACAATCGAAGGAAAGTGCACAACATAATTCTTGCGCTGGTTGGTCTGCTCGGTAAATAAGAGTAATAATCGAACATTTGCAAATGTTAGACTGTGCCAGATAATGTTTGGTGCTGATCACAACTGCACAGATGTTATTTCAGCCATTCGGTTATTGGATCAAATCAGTTGACTTGTCTCTGTAATTTTACTCTACCTCCTCAGCTGATGTTTCATCACTGCTTGGGTTTAAATGCTTTCTGTGTATGATGTACTGCCTTTCGGTTAATGTTTTGCAGTGTTGAAATGGATATCAGATAAAGTAGACATCCTGAAGAATACCATTGGAAATATCTATTCTTGCATACTTGTGAAAAGTAAGAATCGTTGTTGATAACAACTATCCACATTATTGTGAATACCTGTCTATGTGCAATTTTAGTAAGGGTCGTTTTCGAACTGGAACGATGTAAGTAGTTCAATAATAAAATAGTCAGACGTTTTATATTATGTGCTGCATGTATCGTTTTTTTATTTATCTTTTCTTCTGCAGTTATTGAAGATAAACCATTGATTGTTCATCTAGATTAATGGCTTTCACTGACCCACAAAAACCACCAGCCCACTCACTTCAATTCCTTGGGCGGGATATCAAGAAAAAAGAGAGTGATAATAAATAATGCAAAGCCATTAGGCAAAAAGTTCAGTTGCAAAAAGCATGTGCGCTTTGCAAACAGCTGTGGCCTGATCCAAGGTTCTCAACAACTGTTTCCATGGTGTAAGTTAGCAATTTGTTGGAAAATGCCCAATATTTTTCTTTCATCAATCATGTAAAAATCTTACTTAGAATTACATAAGTGTTCTATCAGTATCGGAAAGTGCTAGTGTACCAAATGCCTCCTTTGCTTCACTGTCTACCTGTGACTCCACTTTCAAGGAAGTGTGATTCGGTATCATAAGCTCTATTTTTTGGGTAATATTTTCCAGAACACTGCGCTAATTTGCCTTACTAAATTGCAGCAACACACATTTAGCTACGTTAAACTCGATTTGCCACACGTTGGTTAAAGCTAAAGTGTGCTCCATCGGAGAATAATATATTGTACAACATCGAACTTACTTTTTGGCATTTTAATTCACCAGGAATATTTACGCCCTGAATAATTTTGTGTTGCAGCCAAAATATTCTGCATTCTTCGTGAACCTAAAGGGTAGAATCACAGATGCAAATGAGAAAACAGAGATGGTTCCACGGTTGCGACATTCATTCATTTCAGAGCTTCACATCGATCACATCGACACTGTTTCATTACGTGAGGCACGACTCATGTCATAGAACATCACCTTTAGTTTATACAGAAATTATCACGAGTGCAACCTGGTCTTCAGATTCCTTTCGCACTGAAATATTTGTTGATGAGACTAATTGTTATGCAGTTACATTAATACTTTCCAAACTTGTTCGAAGGTTCACAGGAATTAACTGCTGTTGGCCCTCTATTACATGAATGTTAATTTTCAGACCATATGCAGGGACATCTCTATCATATCAAAAGCATGCTGGTTTCCACCCTGCAATATTCTGAAATTCTTATGCTTGGTCGACACAAACAAAAAGCATGGGGTGTGTTTACGTGAGAAGGCGATGGACTAGTGGTATCTATACTGGGTTGTTTATCCAGGAAAGTTGAGCATTTGTGTTCGAGTTTCTCCATGGCTAACAGCGAATTTCGTATTCAACAAAAAACCTGGAATGCCTGATGAACGCAAGTGATTTTTTAAATAAAGAAACAATCTGGTTCACGGATCCCTTCCAGGGAAAGAAGCCGTCACCCTTACCTGGTCTTGCCTCCATGTTACTCCAGAACTGCAACAAGGTAGTTGGCTCTGAACTGCCACTTGAACAAGAAATGCTGGCATAGACAGCGATGTCCTCATCTCATCAATGAAAGGCAATCAGCTATGAGCATCTAGAGTGCACTTTTGCTTTTGTTTGCAGCATTATTTTTTAGGAGTTGCTCCTGAAAGTGGTAGCGCAGAGATTTAGTTTCGTAAAGAAAGTGCATATCATGCCTAACTTCATCAGTCGGATACTGAGTGCACAAGTTGACATATCATGTCTCAGCTGCAAAGAACTTTAAATAGGTGACCATTTCAGCTTTGGTTATTACCTGAGGACTTGTGCAGAGTTCAAACGATGTTTGCCAAGACTTTGCCTGGATTGGTGTTCATAAGCTAGAAGGACAGATTTGGCAAAGTTAGATTGTTTATTTGACAGCGTCGGAGTCTGAAGAGAGCCCACAGAAGTATATGAAATTATAAGGACTGGATAGGGATAATAGTCTGCGCTGTTCTTCTGAACTCGATTAGCTTCCCAAAACGGCTTAGCTTGATTTTTTTTTAAATTTACATACACGATGGCAGACGTGCTAAGTTTCTCCAACAATATTTTCCTTTTTTATCAGATTTCAAGTACCTGTAGTTCGTTGTTTGCTTATATATTAGTGTAACTGAAGATGAAGCAGCCTTGCCTGCAGCAATACCTCGTGGAAGTGTTTTGGGAGTGATACCAACTTCACAATTATGGATTGACGATATCAGAGGACAATATGATGTTGAATGGCTGTTTCTTATTTCAGGATTTAAACAACGTCTAAAATGGAACGGTAATCTTGACCAGGTAATAGCGTTACCAAATAGGAGCAAATGACAGCATAATAAATAGTGTCATATCACTTCCTTGTTGATTTCAAGCGGGGTAGTTGTCATTTGGGAAATTGACTAAGAATTACGAGTGTTTTATCCGATTCAGTATTGTCAAAATGTTGATATTAAAAGTAAAGGAAGAGGAGGAAGCATTACGACCTTTGGGATTACCCTAATATTCAATGAGATCATGAACCATCCCCTTTCTCAATGCCAATACTTTTTCATAATACATAAGCTTTTGTCAGCAATAGGAAAGAAGATCATCAGTATGAGCTCTAGCTTGCAACATATTTATAAAGGGTAAAAAGAAGGACTGCAGATGCTGGAAACCAGATTCTATTTTAGAGTGGTGCTGGAAAAGCACAGCCGTTCATGCAGCAACCGAGGAACAGGAAAATCGACTTTTCGGGCAAAAGCCCTTCATCAGAAATAGAGGCAGAGTGCCTGCAGGGTGGAGTGATAAACGAGAGGAGGGTGGGGGTGGGGAGAAAGTATCATAGAGTACAATAGGTGAATGGGGGTGGGGATGCAGGTGATCGGTCAGGGAGGAGGTTGGGGGGACGTAGCAAAGAGTACAATAGGTGAGTAGGGTTGGGGATGAAGTTGATAGGTCAGAGAGGAGGGTGGAGCGGACAGGTGGAAAGGAAGATAGGCAGGTAGGACAAGTCCTGGGGACAGTGCTGAGCTGGAAGTTTGGAGCTGGGGTGAGATGGGGGAAGGGGAAATGATGCGAGTCTGTTTAAGGACATAGTTGAAGAGCTTCAGGGCAGAGGAAATGACCTGGGACTTCCAGCGGGAGAGGGACTCCCTGAGATTATTGTAGCGGGAGGAAAACGTCTTCAAGGCAGGCACCTTGCAAGAGGATTCGCAGTAGGTTTAAAATAAACTAGGTATGAACAAGGACTGCAGATGCTGGAAACCAGATTCTAGATTAGAGTGATGCTGGAAAATCATATTTATAAATACAGGATTAGCCCATCTCCTCAAATGTCTCAAAAACTGCTTACTTCCAATTTTGAAAAACTAGCATATTCCAACATTCCTGTGCCATTATTACGGTGGAAATTATACTTATTCACCACGTCTCAGTCTGCGAATCTAAGAATGTGAAAATCAGCTCGCATTACTGGTGCTCTTCTGTGTAACTCTGAAGCACGTGACAGCATCACATTTTGCAATGGCTCAATTACAATTACATTGGATTCAGTCCCTAAACAGGCAAGGAGAGGCATGTAGCCGAATGCAAAACAACTCTCCAAACTGAATTCATTTCAGAATGGCGAATGGGATTGACGCTTATTTTGGGAATAGAGCTGAAGCCAGTTTCACTGCACATTGAAGATTGCGAGACTGAAAGAGAAAGGGAGCGGACCCACATCTGGGAATGGTAATGGTGGAAAAGCAATTTACATAAGTGCTTTTATTACCGGTTAAAACATCGTCTCTGCAATGCCTCAAAGAGGTTTTTTTTGGAGGTTCTTTAGGCTGTATTCCAGTCCATTTTTGGAATCCTGGAATAACAAGAATGGAAGTAATAGTTTGAACTAAAGGAGGTTTGAAAGCGAGGCGTTTGCATTTAGTGTGAGCTTCAAGAACTCAGTGTTTGTGGGTAGATATAAGACTCTATACATGGAAGACAGAGTTGAGAATAATTATTTTCCTCCAACGTCCATGGATCTATTGCACTCTCTTTTCGCAAAGTCACTGAAAGCAGAGGGATTGAAGTAGAGTTGGACAGGTTCTGCAACATAAATGGGTGAAAGACTTATAGGGGCGGAACGGAATGTAGGATAACTCGATTAGTTACAATCATATCTCACTCTCTAATGTTCAAAAGGCCTACTCCTACTCTGATTTGTGATCTCATCCAGACATTGATGCCTGATAGTGTATGCAGACATTTGGTTAAAAACAGTGACAAGGGGCATGGGTAGGATAAATAGGCCAAGTCTTTTCCCTGGGGTCGGTGAGTGCAGAACGATAGGCCATAGGTTTAAGGTGAGAGGGGAAAGATCTCAAAGAGACCCACGGGGCAACGTTTTCATGCAGAGGGTGATGCGTGTATGGAATGATCTGCCAGAGGAAGTGCTGGCGGCTGCTACAATTGCAACATTTAAGAGGCAGTTGGATGGGTGTATGAATAAGAAGAGTTTGGAGGAGTATGGGCAGGGTGGTGGCAGGTGGGACTGGATTGCATTGGGATATTTGGTTGACATGGGCGAGTTAGACCGATGGGTCTGTTTCCATTCTGTACATTTCTTTGACTCTGTGACTGTACGACGTGTTTAAATCTCGTGACAAACATGTAGACAAGTGATTAAATCCAGTAACAAACATGTAAATAAATCCTCTTCGTTTAAAGAATGGGATAAGCCATCAATTCAGTGAAAGCAAATAATTTTGAGTTGTGCTGGAAAGGGAAGTGAATTTTGACTGGAACCTAATGCTGTGAACAGTGTTAATTACTGTCTGATCTCTGACTGAAAGCTTTATTCTGTGAGGAGTCTGTGAAGAAGTTCAGGACCAAATGGGCAAAATTTCTACCAGGCTCATCCAGATGAAAGTGTAACTGTATCTTAGAGATTTCTAACCACGACTAATTTATAAGCGTTAACATTCCCTGCTCAGAGTCAGGCACCAATGCAGTGGAGGCTCATCTATTCAAGGATTCGAACAAACCCGACAATCTGACTGCCATAATCGGGGCTTCATCATGCCATACTTACTGTGTAGTTATACAAGATGTTCGCTGATTAAATACCAATGTATTTTCCTTTCTTTCTCACACCGGTAATTTGCTGGTGGTTATGATATTCTCCTGCGGAAATTGTGGTGTTTCAAAGCGCACCACTCGCTACCTCATGGCTATGGCAATGTCTGAAATACTGGTTGTTATATTTGAAGTAATATTGAAAATGGTTATGTATTATTATGAAGCTCCGGTATTTTTTTTTCATGGACATCATTCCTGCGTGTAGTCCTCATGATACATTGTGTGATGCAGGCATAAATTGCTCTGTCTGTTTCACCATCGCCTTCTCTTTTGATTGATTTGTAGCTCTTTCTTGTCTTAATTTAAGAGCACGATTTTGCAAGTGGAAATCTGCTGCTATCCTGCTTTCAACAACGTGCATTCTGCTCTGTTTGAAAAGCACTCGCATCTACTCCATTTTTGAGCATGTGAAGATAGTGAGCAATGTACCATGGCTTTGTTGTGCAAAACTGAACTTTTATTCTGATGCTGGTTGGGTGGGTTATGAGAGATTTGATAAACATTTAACTCCTCTGTTCCTATGCACTTTAATTTTTTTGATCATTGCTTTGACTGTAAGACACAATTTAGCATCCAGCCGAGTTTATAAGGAACTGAAAGCCGGCAGCAATGGCAAGAAGCAGTGTGGCACAGAGATGCAACGCAGGAGGAAGTCTGGCATTTTACTTTTTGACATATCTGGAAGATGTATACATCTGTCGTTGATGTTTATCATGAATTTCTTTCGTTATGCCTTCAGAGGAAAATTTCACAGTGAGTCCGAATTGATATTTCAAGATTTCGGATTCGTGTTGTGGAAGTTAAGTTGCTGCACGAATGTACTTATTTATGCAACGACTCAGTCAAAGTTCAGAGTGATAATCAAGAACACTTTGAAATCTCTGGTTTCATAAATTATACAATGAATGGATAACATATACATCTGAGAGTGCATTCATCTGTGTTATAGAATTTCCAATTGCTAAATGCTGATTTAATACTTGAACACCCAATGAGGTGCAGTAAACCATGGTCAAAGTTGTGACAGAATTGCGAATAGATATCACAGAGCTAGGACAAAATTGAAGACATCTCGTTCTGGTCAGGACAATAACTATTGGAAATGTTGACTCTTGCAAATGTTCAATTTTCAGCCTTTCAGATGAGCTTCGAATAAACGTGTCATTCATAAAGAGAAACGAAATATCACAAATTACAGGAATCTCCAGGAGTTATTCGATTACAAAAAAAAATGAATTTCATTTTGACTGAGGATGTTTCCTGCATCTGCATTGGTTTCTTTCTATCCGTTATCCTTGAGCGTTTTTACAATTTTATGTTTGAAGTGATGCAAGTCAGCCATCATCAAATACAATGATCCATGACTAATAAATGACACATTTGCACTCTGCGAGGTCCTTCCATTCTGTCACCAACTCTGCTTGTACATTATTCAATTGTGATATATCGACGATACAGAAAAACGTCCTGTGTACAGTTGTCGCCATTTTCCCCCCAACACCCCCACCCCCCACTGACACTCGGTCTACCTATCAATCCTTTCCTCCATAAGGATTGTTCAGGCAACTGTACTGCACCAGGAAAAGGACTTGTCCACTTGGTGTATTCATCCTGCACTGCGCTGCTTTGATTGGTCAGAAGTCTATTATTTCATCATTAGGTTCCATTTTCCAAACTTTTTTAGAACCTCAATAATATGGTTTTCGGTGATGGTCGTGAAAAGCTCTTGTGTTATTTAATGTGTTACCGTTGTGTAACTCTTCACGTACCATTTTCCCAAAGATATTTGTGGTCGATTTATTCCAGAGAAAATTAGAACTGTTCTAAGAGAGGACATACATTATCACAATATAGCATTTCAATATCAATGAAGGGCATAGCAGAAACGACGAGAAATATACTAACAACAGCATTATTTTGAAATTTCATCTTTTTTTAAAATTTGTCAGAGTTTTGCGATTGTGCCACAGCAGAATGTGTCAACTGCAATGAAAGTGAGTCTAATCGTGTCATAATCTGTTTACTTTCGTTTTCTTTCCAAAACATGACGTTCTCACGAGCTACCTCAACTACAAAACAGAATGGAATGCATCTTTGAAATTTCGTTAGCATCAACGTCCGGCGACACACTATTGGCCAGAAATTGTTGTTAGCAAAATATCGACTTGGAAATTTCACAATTAAAAATGAATTTGTCCTGGGTTTTTACAGTCAAATAAGTAAATAAGAAGAGATTATTTGCAGGACAAAGCTGCACATATTAACATAGATTTGACTTTCAAAATGTGTGACCCACGAAATTGCATGACATGATCCCTTCCTGCAATTGATCTGCTTGGTCAGTGAGAGTAATAATCAAATAAATGGGAAATGTTACAAATGATAATGTAACGTGCCGATCACAACTGCACAGACCTTATTTCAGGTAGTCAGTTATAGAATCAAAGGAGTTGATTTTCCTCTGTAATTTTATTCCACCTCTGCAGAAGGCATTTTATCACTCTTTAGTTCAAATGATTGCCGGCAATTATTTACTGCCATTCCAGTTGAAAAGGTCATCATATAGACATTATGCAGAAGATATTATTGGAAACATCTATTCCTGTAGATGTGTACAAAAGAAGTTGCATTGTTCACAACAGTTATCACAACAGTTCACAACAATATTATTGTGACTATCTATCTACTTACGGTTGTGAAATAAGACTATTTTCTCACTAAAATTCATTAGTGGTTCATTTATAAAATGTCCTATATTTAGTGATGCGTTTTATTATATTTTGTGTGTTCCTTTTTGATTGTATTTTTTTGTGCAGCTGTTTGAAATGAACAGGTGATTTTGCATGTAGATTTATGGCTTTCATTGTCCTATAAATGCCACCAGCTCTGTCAAGTCATTTCGATGCACGGTATGTGAACCAATAGCGGGTGGTAATGGAAAGTACAAAGACATTCGTCCAAGATAGAATCTTGAAGTTGCACCGAGCTTGTGTGTTTCACAAGCAGCGATGAACTGATGAAGACATTGCAACAATGGCCTCCATTGGCTCATTCTGCAACTTGTGGGATAATTCCCAGGATTGCTCTTCTCCCAATCATGTCGAAACCTAACTGAGAAATTGCATTATTTTCTCGATCAGTAAATTAATTAATGTTATCGTCAAAAGAGTAGTCATTGTTTCATATAGTCACATGGCTGCACAGCATGGAACGAAGCTCTTCTGTCCAAAACGTGCATGCCGACAAAATATCCTAAATTCATCTAATCCCATTTGCCAGTATTCGGCTGACATACTACTAAACCTGCCCTATTCCTGTGCCTATCCCGATGCCTTTGAAATTTTGTAATTTTACCATCCTCCACGAATTCATTTCGCACATTGTTGGATACACCACCTGTCCATGAAAAACGTGCTCCTTACCTCCCCTTTATATCCTTCCCCCTCACCTCAAAACGATACCATGTAGCTTTTGAGACCCCTAATATGGAAAAAAAAAGGACTTTGACAATTGTCCTTTTCAACCACTTTCGTAGTTTTATCAACCTTAACGTCCGATTGTCCAGAGGCAACAGCCTACGAAGCCTCTCCGATCTCATACCTTCCAACTTCAGTAATATTGCAGTGAATCGCTTTTGAACGATTTCAGGTTTAATAACAATGGTCTGCAGCAGGGAGATGAAAATTCAATGCACTATTACAAAAAAAGTTAAATGATGTTCTGTTCATCCGCAACATGATGCCCAAACTCCACCTAATTCTGTATTTTGTGGAACAATGCCTAGGGTTGTTCTGTCACGTGATCATGTATAACTCCTCCGCAGAAATTGCATTCGTTTTTTCATTAGTACTGGTAGATGCAAGCGCAGCAAATGCCTTCATTTCTATCCTGTGTACCTGTGATTCCACCTTCAAGTAACTGTGAATGTGCACAATAAGTTCTCTTTGTTTGGCAACATTCCCCAGAAACCTGCACTAATTCACCTGACGAAAATGCAATATCTAACATTGAAATAATTTCAACTACATCTGAAATGGGAAAAGTGCGCCCAATCAGAAAGAAATGCCGGTACAACATTCAAATCATAGTTTGGAAGTTCAAGGCATGAGGAAATATTCTGCTGTGAAGAATTTTATCGTGGAGTCAAATTGTTCCCTGTCCATGGTGAACCTACAGGCAGGAGTCACAGATCCAAACGAGAAAACATAGATATTTCCCTGAATGGTGTATTTAATTATTTCAGAGCTTCAGATGGTTGTCACCGACTCAGACTCGATTAATCATACATTACGCATACCATGGAACATCAACTTCAATTTACACCGATATTCTCAATTTTGCAAATGGGTATTGAGCTTCCCGTCTCATTAAACAATTGGTGAGTAGAGGAATTGTATTCCATTTTAATAATGTTTCCCACAAAGGGCTCAACGTTCACAGATATGAACTACAGTTATTCCTTGATTACATGAAGGTTAATGGTCAGACCATATGCATGCCCACCTCTGTCATGCTAAAAGCATGTTCATTTCTTTTGAGTAATATTTGGGACGCCCTTGAACTTGTTCCACACCCGAAGAAACACGCATTTCACATTTGTACTTTCCAAGAGCATCCAGATTGCCCTTTCTCTATCGTTTGCAAAGCCATTTTTGTTTTCTGGAGATGCTTTTGAAAATGGCAAAGTAGGGAGATCAGATGATAAATATGTTGTATGGCATGCGTTACTTCATTTATCGGGTGATTGAGTAGACAAAGTTGGCAAATAATTTTGCAGTTGTAGAAAATCTTAATTAAGTCAACTTTGGAGTATTGCATGCAATTCTGGTCAACGCAGGACAACTTGTGCCGATTGCAAACGTGGTTTGCCAAGAGGATGCCTGGATTATTGTGCATGAGGTACATGGAGAAACTGGACAGAATTTGATTGTCCACCTGAGAGCATTAGAGGCTAAGGAGAGACTTGATAGAAGAATATAAATTATGAGGTATCGATAGTGTGGATAGTCAGTACTGATCTTCTAAACCAAATGAATAATTTCCCAAACTGTGTAGCTTTATGTTTTTTTCTTACAACGCACACCTGCTGAGTTTCTCCAGCAAGCTTCTGTCACTATGTCAGGTTTCCAGCAACTGCAGTTCTTTTTCCGATGACTTGCAAGCGAAATGAAGAGGGAGCAGCGACACCTACAGAAATATCACGTGGAAGAGTTTTTGGATAGTTCGATTTTGACAATTATGGATGAAGGAATGAGAGGACAACATTATATTGAATGTTTGTCGATTACTTAGGAATGCACACGGCGTCTATAATGTAATGGCAGTCTTACTGAGGTGACCATACGACCAAATAGCAGCGACTGATAACTTAGTAAATAGTGTAACATCACCTACTTCTTGTTTTACAGTAGGGTACATATCATTTGGAGGACTGAGTTATCTTTTTTTATCTTAATCATTATTGGAAACAGATTGAACTTTAAAATACAGTGGCACAAGAAAACATTTTGGCCTTTAGGCTTACACTATCTTTCATTAAGGCCATGAAACGGATGAAGGGCGAAGGAGCGGCGCTCCTGTTGGACTATAACCTGGTGTTGTGTGATTTTTGACCATGAAATGATACCCTTTCTCAATCCCAATACGTTTCCATGAAACATAAGGTTTTTTTTTCAGAAGAAGGAAGGATGATCGTCAATTGGAACGTTTTATTACTACACATTCATGAATACAGGATTGGCCCTTCTCCTTCAATCTTTCATAAACACTAAATTCCAACATTGGAACACCATCTTATTCCAGCTCCCTGTGTCACCATTTTTTTGTTAAAATTGTGGATATGCATAATTAGCTTGACACGCTAATCTTAGAAACTGAAAATCACCTTGCATCTTTGAATCTGGATGTACTTGAGGCATTTTCTTTTGCATTGTCCAACCCCTAACTTAATTGTAAACCACATTGCATCACTAACATACCTCTCTGAGATCTGGAGGCACTTGAAGGCATTTTCTTTTGCATCGGCCAACCCATAACTTATTTGTAACCTTAATATGCCAGGTCAGGACGCGGCACAAAGATAGGTAAGCAGGTGGTACGGCATTCGCCTGATTCGAAACCACACTCTATGAGATGTGCTTGGGTGATGCTTCTAGTAATGATAACGGTGGGGAAGTAGGCCGAACAGATGGTTCTATTGTCGTTGGAAAAAATATTTTATTTTCCATACCATCAGAGAGGTTTTGGAGATTCTTTGCTTTGTATTCCAGCCTACCTCTGAGTCATGGGACCACAAGGTGTAGAAATGATAACCTTTCCACTGAAAGAGGCTTGCAAACGAAAGTATGCTCCCATGTTGTTGTCGATTCAAGAACTCGTGATTTCTATATTGTTTAAAGGAACTGCACACACAATAAAAAGTTGAGAAGAATAATTTTCCTCGCAGAGTTAATTACTCGATCTTTCTTAAGCCGAGTCTTTTTAAGCAAAGTTAGATTGATGCTGTTTTCTAAACGAGTGAAAGGCATTCATGGTGAGAACAGAATGATAAGTAAATTCGCCATCAGCATATTTCAGACTCAAATGGTTTTCATCCTCATGCACCTCCGATTAATACGTGATACACGGGAGACACATGGTTACATCCTGTGTGAAACTTGGAAGCAGACATGAAAAAGTCGAAAGTAAAGAGTTAAACCCTCCATTCATATCAAGCATTCGATTCTGAGTTGCGAACGAAATGTAGATGGTAATGAACCATGTTTGGGAGCTAACACCACGAAAAGTGTTAGTCAGTATCTGATGAAGGAGAGAAAACGTTATTCCACGAGGAGTCTGTGAAGAAGTTCGACTTGAAATGGGAATTAACTGCCAGGATCATACAGAAGAGGAAATCTCTACCCCTCAGAAAATCCAATTCATGACTGGTATTAGCCTGTACTTGTACCATTCTCAATCAGGAACAGATTCAGACTAGGCCCATTCATTTCAGTATTCAACTCCTGTACACTTGCGAAAACCTTCTAAGTCTGAAATTAAAGTCAATAGATATGAAGCTTGAAAAGGACAGCAGGTCAGACAGCACCAAAGGAGCACATAAGTCAACGTTTGGAGACGAATCTGGGAGACTGGG
The DNA here is from genome assembly GCF_037043375.1 of Chiloscyllium plagiosum. Taxonomy (NCBI): domain Eukaryota; kingdom Metazoa; phylum Chordata; class Chondrichthyes; order Orectolobiformes; family Hemiscylliidae; genus Chiloscyllium; species Chiloscyllium plagiosum. The sequence goes on along the minus strand of NW_028270178.1, from coordinate 15,172,635 downwards.
AGAGTGAGGCGATTCCACAATTATATGGAGGGTGTGGGTGGGGTGGGGGCAGTGTAGGTGGGCTGGTGATAGGTGGATGCCTTTAGGGTTATTGTGGTTCATCAGTCGGAAGGGTGGAGCAGATAGTTGAGTATGAAGATTGACAGGTCATGCCAATTCAGGGAGGAGAGGAGAAGTTAATATTAAAGCTAATGGGCTTCACGTCTGCACAGGATAAATGAGAAGTGTTATTCCTCCAGTTTCCATTTGGCATTACTCTGACAGTGGAGGAGGCCAAGGATGGGCAGGTCGCCGTGGATGTTGGAAGAGGATTTAAATGGGTTTTAACCAGATGGTGCGGTTGGTTGATGCGTACGGAACGCAGATGCTGTGTGAACCAATCCCTGAGTCTGCATTTTCCAATATAGAGAGACCAGTAAATGAAATAGATCAGCTTGGATGAAGTGCAGGCGACTTTCTATTGGATCTGGAAGGACTGTTGAGGAACTTCGACGAGGGTGAGATCCCTTAGTCCTCACATGTCACCACACCAAACTGCAAATACAATGCATCATCCTCCGACACTTCTGCCACCAAAAATAACACCCTACCACCCAAACTATACTTGCTTTGCCAACCCTGCCCACTTTCTGCAGGGTTCATTCATTCCATCATACATCTATTCTCTTCACCAAGTTCTCCATCACACCGGGTACCTTTTCCTGTAAACGCAAGAGGTGCAACTTCTGCCTCTATACTTGCCATCTAACCTCTATCCAAGGCCCTAAAGAAACATTCCACAACTGACAGGGATTCACCTGCACTTCACCCAACCTCAGCTATTGCATGTGGCCTCCTCTATATCAAGGATGCGAAATGCAGAATTGGGGACCAGTTCGTGGAACAACTGCACTCTACACTAATCAACCAACCCAACCTTCCAGTTGCCATCCTCTTTTATATCCCCTCCCACTCGCACAGTGATATTCCTGTTCTTGGCCTGTTTCATTGTCAGAATGAGACCAACTGACAACTGGAGGAACAACACGTATTATTTCGCCTGGAAGTTGACAGATCAATACACTTAATGCCAACTTCACCAGCTTCAAAATCTCTCCATACCCATCCTGCCCCATATCAAGCCTCGCCTTCACCTTGCCTCAGTTACGTGCCAAACCTCCCCATCTTCCTACTCACCTATTCACTCCACCCTTCCGACTGACCAACCCCAAAAATGGAGAGAAAATGAGGGGTACAAATGCTGGAGCTCAGAGTCGAAGGATGTGGTGCTGGAAAAGAATAGTCTTTCAGGCAGCATCCAAGAAGCAGAGGAATCAAAGTTTCGGGCATAAGCCCTTTATCAGGAATGAGGCTTGAGGCCCAGAGGGGCTGTGAAATAAAAGGGGGTGCTAGGGCTGGCGGCAATGTAGATGAGAATGCGATAGGTAGATGAAGTTGGGGGTGAAGGTGATCGGTCAGACAGCAGGATGGAGGGGAAAGTTGGGAAGGAAGATGGACAGGTAGGACAAGTCAAGAGGGCTGTGCCCAGTTTTCTGGTTGGATCTGGGATAACGTGATGAGGGGAAACAAGGAAACTGGTGAAATCCACATAGATCCCTTCTGGTTGGAGGCTCCCAAGGCAGAAAATGAGGCATTCTACCTCCAAGTGTCAGGTGGTTAGGATTTGTAGGTCTAAGAGGTGAAGAACATGCATGCCCTTCACGAAGTGGGAAGGGGGAGGTAAAGTGTTGAGCCACAGGGTGGTGGAATTGTTTCATGTGTGTGTCCTGCAGATGTTGTCTGTTACATTCCGAAAGTTGGCATCATGTCTCCCCAGTGTAGAGGAGCCCACTTCGGGAGCAACAGACACAGGTAGATGACATGCGTGGAAGTACAGGTCAACCTCTGACAAAGATGGATGGAAACTTTGGGACTTTGGATGGAGGTAATGGGCGGAGGTGTGGGTGCAGGTTTTGCAATTCTAGTGGTGGCACGGGAATGTAGTGGAAGTGCAGGTTGGGTTTGTCGGGGGCGCGGACCTGTCAAGGGAGTCACGGAGGGAAGGTGTGGGGATGGAAGTATATCCCTGGTGGTCAGTCTGTTAGTAGGTGGCGGAAATGGCGGACGATAATGTGATATAGAGGTTGATGTGGTGGAATGTGAGGACCGGGTGTTTCTGCTCTTACTACGGTTGGAAGAATGGTAGTCAAGGGCGGAGGTCCGGGAAGTGGAAGGCATAATCGACTACGTCGAGGTGAAATTGTGGTCTTTGCAAAAGGAGGCCATCCGTAATGTTCTGAGGTTGAATTGATCCTCCAGGGAGCAGTTGCGGTTGACGTAGATGAATTTGGAAAAAAAAGGATATCCTTTTGTCTACCCCCCAAGATACATTGCCCTCCCCACCCCTATCTGCGCTCTGTAAAGAACTTTCACTCCACGACTCCCTCGTTGAGTCCAAGTTCCCACCAATCGATCCTTCACACCCAGCACCTTCCTCTGTGAGTGCAAGAGTTGCAAAGCCTTCGCTCATACCTCCCCACTTACCTCCGTCCTAGGCCCCACAGGATCCTTCCACATCCATCTGAGATGGACGTGTACGTCCACGTCCACACTCGTCATCTACTGTGTCTCGTGATCTCCTCTACACTGGGAGACTTGACGCCGACTTGAGGAAAGTTGCAGAGAACATCTCTGGGACATGCACTAAACAACCCAATCACCCCGTAGCCAAGCACTTTAAGTCACCCTCCCACTCCACGAAGCATATGTATGTCCTGGGCCTCCTCCACCTCCAAACCAGAACCACCCAATGCATGGAAGAAGAACGCCTCATTTTCCGCCTTTGGGATCCTCCAAACACAGTGTGGATTTTACAAGCTTTCTCATTTCCCATTCCCACCTTATGACAGATCCAGTCTTCCAACTTGGCACCACCCTTTTGACTTCTCCTTCCTGTCCATCTTCCTTCTTACCTATCCACTCCACCCTCCTCCTCGACCTATCACCTTCACCGCCAACTTCATCTATCTCTTGCATTCTCAGCTACCGTACCCCAACCCACTCCCTACCTATTTATCTCTCAGTTACCTTAAACCACAAGCATCATTCCTGATGAAAGGCTTATGCCTGAAATTTTGATTCACCTGCATGTTATATGATGCCTGACTGGCTGTGCTTTTCCATGACAACATTCTTCAAACTCTTTTCTACATCCACCAATAGCCATCCAAGCTACCTTTGCCAAGCCCCACACAATCCCTCTATAAACTGCTGGGCTCCCTCTTATTCCCAGATCTTGATGAAACGTTTTGTCCCAAAACATTTCCTGCTCCTGGTGTGCTGTCCTTTTCCAGCTTCACATCGATTGACTACATTTTCCAACATCTGCGGTCCTTAAATACTGAAGTCTGCAATTATTTTAGATCTGGCATTAAATTTTTCACATTTCACACTCGCAGAAATTCTAAAATATACCTGTACTTTCCCATATTTGGTGCTCCATTTATACTGACTGTATTGGAGACAGATGTTCACTAAATTAATTCACAGCATCTTTTCCCTTCTTTCCCACTCATCCATTTGCTGGCAGTTATAATTCTCTGCTGCATTTCCAAGTTAAGCACTCGATGCCACATGGCTATGGCAATGGCAGAACTCCCGGTCATCATATTTGAAGTCACAATGAAAAAGTTTAATTCTCATCATGATTATCCACTGTTTTTCTTGAACATCACTCCTGTTTGTTATGTTGGCAATTCCTTGTGTGATGCAGTCATAGGATTTCTCTGTCGTTTTGCCATTGCATTCGATATTACTTGTAAAATTTCCCCATCTATTATATTTATAAACCTGGAAAGATTCTTGACAATGTACTATGAATATGCAATATAAAACCAAGCTCTTTTACGATGCTGGATGGAGGGAGGGGGCAGGATGTTTATCAGTGCTTTTCGAAAGCCTTAATATCACTGGTCTCAATTCTTTTGATAAACACCATGACTCTCAGACATATTTTATCAGACCGCTGAGCCCGTAAGGAGCTGAAACTCCGCAACAATAGAGAGAAGTACAGTGACCAGAGACAGAAAGCAGAAAGAAGACTGTCAGTTTACTTTTCAACATATCTTGTAGCCTTATATTTCTAACGTTGGTATTAGTCATAAGTTTTTTTCTTGATTCCATTGGAAGAACATAATCCACCAATACGACAATTACATTTGAATATTTCAGAATCATGATGTGGAATTTAAGTTGCAGCGCAAACACGTTCATTGACACAGCAACTCGGTCTCAGTTCAGGAAGAAACTCAAGAATGCTGTGACATCTCTCGTTACATATTTTGTGGCAGGAACCAACAACTTGTTCATCCGAGAGTTCATGGTGTGATGTTACAAGGTTTTCAGTTACTGGATGCTGGATTTATGCTTGTCCATATTATGAGTTACAGTGAGCCATGTTTAATGTTGGAACGGCATTCTAAAACAAATTTCTGGGCGGGAAGTAAATTTCGGGCACCTAGTGAAGGTCAGGATGTTATACACTGAAATGGCCATAACTGAAAAGTTTCAATTTTCCCCTTTTTAGATCAGCTTTGAATAAGTATGTCATACATAAGCAGCAAAAAAATTCAAACAGTGAAATTCATCAACAATACATTGACTGTTAAAAATTCAGTTCATTTGGAGACATATTTCCATGCCTTCCCCTTGTTTGCTTTTCCATCCAATTTCTTTGAGCATTTTATATAAAAACAGTTACATTGACAAGAATCCTCTGTTTGAAGTGATACAAGTCAGCCATCATCCAAAACAATGATCTTTCACTCATAAAATCACACATTTAGTTGTCTATGAGTTCCTTCCTTTCCATTGTTAGCTCCGCTTGTACATCATTCAGCTCCGTTATATCAATTATACAAAAAAATTCCTTTACTTTATTTGCAGTCTTGTTCCTCTATACTGAAGCGCAGTCTATCTGTCAATCGTTTATTCCCTCAGGATTTCTCAGGATACTATACTCCAACAGGAATCGCAACTTGGTTGACAGGCATATCTATGTTTCACTGCACTGCTCTGATTTGATCAGGAATCTGCCCTTCCATCATTTGGTTAGATATTGTTAACATTAATAAAATCGATATCCTCTTTAACCCACGTCTGGGTCGCAAATGAATGTCGACGTCACATCCTGAAAAATGCAATTTAAACCAGTTTTCATAATTCATATCATTTTAGGCAACCATTACAAAACGAAAATGCATTGATTTCCAAGAATTTTGAACAATCAAGAATATTTCAATGAACAATTCACTGCAATATGCTTTTTCTACAGAATATGAATATAGATATATAAATGTAATCCTGTAGAAGCAAGAAATAGCTTTGGCTGTTCTGTTCTCTTGTATCAAACCTCAATGTTTGTCTGCTTCTCCATATGCTGCTGTGCACAACAGAACATATTCAGTGATTATGCATGTATGTAAAGACATTTTAATAATGAAGTCTATTTTTTGAAACAACGCCAAAAAATATAGAACATAAATACTCAAGACACAACTATTTTCTTTCCTTTCAATGGAGTTATATTTTCGTTTGTTATCTTGCTAATATTTATTTCACAGGTTATTGTTGTAGCATGTATTGTATTGCTATTCTCAACAGTAAGATGATAATGCACAGTAAAACAGAAAGCATGATTGGCTGAATGCCTTCATTATAATTTGTAACGTTTTATGGAACAAGCCAGATCCTTCGAAACGTTTCAAGAAAGTAGCTCTAACCCGAACTTTGCTATGTGATTTCAAGCAAGTGTGCAGTGGATATTCAAGGAGAGAATTAGCCGGTCAGTTAACTTAGTTTTAAACAAAACATAATTTATTTACAAGGTTACTGAATGAAGAACTAATAACAGAAAACAGAATACCAAATAACTTATCCTACCTGAAAACCCAAAAGACTGTTTCAACTCAATGATACTCTTACAAAATATTTGCAACCATCCCCATATAAACCCCTTGGTACGAAAGGTAAAATGAAACACAAGTTCTGACAGAAATGAAGTCGCGGGGGGGGTGAGGGGGTGGGGTGGGGGGGTGGGGGGGGGCGTTCCAGGAGTCTTTCTTCACGCACACGTTCCAGACGACAGAATACCTGAAGGAGAACTGGCCCATCCCCTTCATAATACAAGACGTTTTCAAATTTCGAAGCCTTCTGCCTGAAGCAGTTTCTGTTAGCTGTAAACGATTTGGCAATAAAATCCATGTAACCTCAGACGTTTCTGAATGTGTGTCGTCTATAACACCTCGAATAAACAACAAGCACAACCTAGCCTTGTTATAGGAACAGCTTTGTCACAAACAAATTTGTGAATCTGTGAATTATCTACATAGAAAAGAAAACATAGAACATTACAGCGCAGTACAGGCCCTTCGACCCTCGATGTTGCGCTGCCCTGTCATGCTAATCTGAAGCCCATCTCACCTACCCTATTCCATGTACGTCCATATGCCTGTCCAATGACGACTTAAATGCACTTAAACTTGGTGAATCTACTACCGTTGCAGGCAAAGCATTCCATAATCTTACTACTCTCTGAGTAGAGAAACTACCTCTGACATCTGTCTTATACCTATCTCCCCTCACTTTAATGTTGTGCCCCTCGTGTTTGCCGTTCCCATACTTGGAAATAGGTTATCCCTTACACCCTATCTAACCCTCTGATTATCTTGTATGTCTCTATTAAGTCACCTCTCAACCTTCTCCTCTGTAACGAGAACAGCCTCAAGGCCCTCAGTCTTTCCTCGTAAGACATTCCTCCATACCAGGCAACATCCTAGTAAATCTCCTCTGCACCCTTTCCAAAGCTTCCATATCCTTCTTATAATGCGGTGACCAGAACTGTAGACAATACTCCAAGTGTGGCCATACCAGAGCTTTGTACAGCTGCAGCATAACCTCCTGGTTCCTGAACTCAATCTCTCTATTAATAAAGGACAAAACACTGTATGTCTTCTTAACAACCCTATCAATCTGGGTGGCAACTTTCATGGATTTGTGTACATGGACACCGAGATCTTTCTGCTCAACTGCATTCCCAAGAATATTAACATTGCTGTTAATATCCCAGTAATTTGCATTCCGATTATTCCGTCCAAAGTGTATCACCACTTGTTCACATTTAACTTCATTTGCCACCTCTCTGTCCAGCTCTGCATCCTATCTATGTCGCTCTGCAACCTACTACATCCTTCGTCACTATCCACAACTCCACTGACATTAGAGTCGCCCGCAAATTTACTAACCCACCCTTCTAAGCCCTCATTCAGATCATTATAAAAATGACGAATAGCAGTGGACACAACACCGACCTTTGTGATACGCCGCTACTAACTGGACACCAAGTTGAACATTTTCGATCAACTACAACCCTCTGTTTTATTTCAGCAAGCCAATTACTGATCCAAACTGCTGTGACTCCCACAACCCCACAATTCCTCCGCATTTTGTATAACAGCCTACTTGGATAACCTTAACGAACATCTTGCTGAAATCCATATACACCACATCAACCGGTTTACTCTCATCTACCTGTTTGGTCACTTTGTCAAAAAACTCAGTAAGATTCGTTAGGCACGACGTACCCTTCACAAAACCGTGCTGACTGTCCCTGATCAGATTGTCTGTTTTGAGATGGTTATAAATCCTATCTCTTATAACCTTTTCCAACACTTTACCAACAACTGAAGTGAGACTTACTGGTCTGTAATTACCAGGGTTGTCTCAACTACCCTTTTTGAACAAGGGAACCACATTTACTATACTCCAGTCCTCAGGCACTATTCCTGTAGACAATAATGATTTGAAGATCAATGCCAAAGGCTCGACAATCTCTTCCCTTGCTTCCCACTATTAGCCTTGATTGGCCCGAAGTTAACTCTCGTCATTCTTTTATTCCTGACATACCTATGGAAAGCCTTGGGACAACTTCTCATGTCTCCTCCTGGCTCTTCTGAGCTCGCTTTTGTGGTCTTTCCTAAAGCGCCCTAACTGAGTTTTCACATTTTGTCCTAACGTAAGCTTTCTTCTTCTTCTTGACCAGAGATTCCACTTCCTTATTAAACCACCGCTCACGCGTTCTAGATCTTCCTCCCTGCCTGACAGTTACATACTTATGTTGGACACACTGGAGCTTTTCCTTGAATAAGCTCCACATTTTTAATGTGCTTATCCCCTGCAGTTTCCTTCCCCATTCTATACTTCCTAAATCTTTCCTAATTGCATCGTAATTCCCCTTCTGCCAGCTGTAACTCTTGCTTGGTGGTGTACACCTATCCCTTTCCATCACTAAAGTAAACCTGACAGAATTGTGTTCGCTGTCTCCAAAGTGCTCACCTACTTCCAAATCTAACACCTGGCCAGGCTCGTTACACAGTACTAAACCTAAAGTGGCACACACTGGAGAAAAACTGACCCATCTATAGGACTCGTGCTAGTGATCCCAGTCAATATTTGCATTGTTGAAATTCACCATGACAAGTACCCTGCCTCTCTCACTCTTATCGAGAATCATCTTTTCTATCCTTTCCTTTACATCTCTGGGACTATTCGGAGGCCTATCGAAAAATCCCAGCATGGTGACTTCTCCTAACCTGTTTCTATCCTCAGACCATACTACCTCAGTTAACGAATCCGTAAACATCCTTTCTACAACTGTAATATTGTCTCTGATCAACCTCTATTAATGTAACTGATTATTTACAATTGCCTGTGACAGACTTAATTCAGAGAAGAATACAGTGGCCCTGCCCGTTTCCACAAAAATCACAACGTAAAACTTAAATGCTCTCATTCATAGAAGGAGCTAAGAACATCGATGAGTTATATCTTTGAGTCATTAATCGAGTCAGCAACACCTTTGTAGTAAGAGTACATCTTCAACTTGTTTCTTTTCATTTTCACGTTGATCAGACTTGCGCCCCTGAGACTAACAGAGAAGTATGAACTAAATGAAACGGGAATCATGTCAAGGTAATTTTGTGCTCATTTTAAAAAAAATTGCAAAAGATAATGGTGATCAATGTTTCAAATTCAGTAAAATGAAAGAAGTCACAGCAACGTATCAGTTAGTGGTTCAGGGTTTTGATCGATATAAAGCTGAAAACAGAACGATTACTTGGACAACAAGGGGGCACATTAGAAGTGCAGCAAATACATTTCGCATGACGGTCCTTCCAGAAATTGCACGATTCTTGCTGTTTCTGATCTATTTTGTCTCTGAACGACTGTTCCACCTCTGATATGATAAGAAACTGCTGTTTATTGCTCATAGACTTTCCGACATTGATTTACAACGTTGAGAGCAATGTCCTGTAATGTTGTAAAGGGTACCGGCCTATGTAGAATTACTGAAGCGGGAATTCGTGGGGATAACTTTTCATGCAGATCTACAAAGCCTGTGGCACAATTGGTAGTAGAAGGGTTTATGACACTGTTGTTTTGCTTTTTGAACATCCATCATAGGATAATCGTCCTGAGTGCAATTCATTGGCTGTCACTAAATAAAACAGTACTGTGGTGAAATTGCATTTTTTCTCGTGTGTCTCTGTGTTGCACTGGCTGAATCGTCGACTTTATATTTATGAAGTAGAAAATAGTACGGGATTAACCTAACTGCAACATTATTCAGTGAGGTTAAAGTAAAATCAACTTCAAGTGAATACCAAAAATTCGCCGGCAACAATGGATAAGGCCCAAGTAAAGGCCAATACATATTAGTGAATTAAGTTAGGGTCAAAGGTGCAGTTGAGCTATACTCAATCAGAAACAATTGTTCAGTGGAAATCAGTCAGTTTCGTTGAATTACACAGACCATTACAGTTTCTGTCCTAATGTGGGATACACTTACTGCTGGGAAGAGATTACCTAAGACTGAGTGGATGTTGCATAAAGTGGTCGAAGGAAGGAAACAATAAAAGTGAATTCAATCGGAAGTCACAAAATATTCTGCCAAATGTTGCAGAATAAGCAACAAAATAAAATACGGTTGCACCTGTTGAAAATGCATATAATAATCCCGACAACTCATTGCCATCGTTCTTCAGGGTACAAAATCGACCACTTCGTTGCCGTCTCTCGTCAGGGTACAAACCCAGGCACAAACATTATAAGCCCTGCTTTATTTTCAAGTAGCTTTATTTATAACTTCAATAGCGCCGTTTTCGGTAATGTTTGTCTGAAGTTCTTCTATTAATTAACTGGTGCCACTTAGATGATTACTGTCCCTAAGTTATTTGTGGCCGAATTATTCGAGACAAAATGTAAATCATTCTAAGAGAACACATGCACCATCACAATGTATCAACTGAATGCCAATGAGGAGCATAGCAGATTCAATTAGCAGTGTATTGATGTCTGTGATGCTGGAGAAGAACATTCAATTTTTCTAAACTTGTCAGAGTTATCCAATAGTGTTTCAGTGCAAGGTGTCATTTGAAATTAAATCTATCGCAGTGTCACAATCTGTTTCAATTTGTCTTCTTTGCAAAGCATGACGTTGACATGATCTATCTCAACTGCAAAACAAACGCAAATATTTCAGTCAAATTTCATCAGTGTCAACGTCGTGCAGTTTCGCACGAGCCAGAAATTGCTTAAAGCACAATATCACCAGGGAAACTTCAGCAAGATGCAAATGAACGATCCTAGGATTTTATCGCCACAGAAATAAATATGAAGAGATTAATGACAGCACAAAGCAGCATATGTTAACCTAGAAGTGGTTTTTCAAATGTTCGATCTGAAGGAAATGTGCTGCATGATCCTTGCTGCAGTTTTTCTGCTCGGGAAGAAGAGCAGATGAAGATTTGGAAGTATTACACTCTGCCTCGTAATGTTATGTGCTGATCATAACTTCACAGACATTACGTCAGGTAGTCATTTGTTGCAACAAGTGAGTTGGTTTGTCTCTATAATTCTATTCCATCTCTTCAGATGACGTTTCGTCACTACTTGTGGTTCAAAGGCTTACTAACAATGATTTGGTGCCTTTCGTGTAATGTTATGCACTGTTAAGCTGAACATCAATTTATGCAAACATACTGAAACCATATGCAAATTAAGCTTCACTGTTGCCAACAGTTATCTTCAAAGCTGTTATATTATTATGAATATCCATATGTTTTCAAATCTGTTAAGATTTGTTTCTCCACTGGAATTAATTCAGATGCTTCACTTATAAAATAGCCTGTGTTTTAGTCAATCTTTTTAATTCTACTCTGCATGTTTCTTGTTGTTTGTGTTTTCTCGTGCCACTGTTTAAATAGTAGATTTTTAATGTAGATTCATGGCTTTCTCTGACCGATAAAAACCACCAAACCTGTCACTTCATTTGCTTGCACAGAATATCAAGACAAAGAGGATAATAGTGAATAATGTAAATGTATTAGGTCAAGAGAGAAATCTTGAATTTGTTCTGAACATGTGTGCTTCACATGCAGCACAGGACTAACCTAAACTTCCGAAAACCTGCAATTCTGTAATTTGTTGATAAATGCCCAGGCTCCTGTGCATGGTGATCATGCCGAAATCTAACTGCAGTTTGCATTAGTTTTTTCGAGAAATATATTAAGTAAAGTTGTTTTCAGAGCGTGGTCATCAATTAACAAAGTCACATTGTTTCATGACACGGAATTGCACCATTCTTCCTGAGCCATCAATGCCATTAGACAGCCTGAATTAATCTAATCGTTTATGCCAGCGATCCGCCGATATATATCTAAACCTGCCTATTAATTTCACATCCTGATATCTTTGAAATATTGTAAAATGCCATCCTCTGCCACTTGCTCATTTATACACGCACTACCCTTACAGTGTAAATGTTGCCCCTTGCATCCATTTTAATTCTTCCCCCCCTCACCTTACAATTATGCCCTGTAATTCTGAACTCCCATACTCTGGGAAAATGATTTTGGTAATGGTCAGTATCAATGGCCCTCGTAATTTTATCAACTTTCACATCCGAATCTCAAGTGAAAATAGCCCCAGTCGACTCAACCTCACCTGATAACTCAAACGGTTCATCCTGGGAAACATTCCTGTAAATTGTTACTGATGCTATGCAAGTTCAAATAAACAATTGTCGTTTGTGAAGGAGACCCTCAACGGGGTCTAACCAATGTCCTGTACAGCCGAATAATGATCTCCAAACACTTATTATCAATAGAGTAGTATTAGACACAAGCGTACCAAGTGCCTTCTTCACTCGCGATCTTTCTGTGACTCCACCTTCAAGGAACTGTGAAAGTGCACCCTTGTTTGGCAACATGACCCAGAAGCCTTCCGTGAATTAGCCTTAACAGAATGCAATATCATTCTTATAGTAAAGTTAAACCCCATCTGCCACTGCTCGGGTTAATTGAAAACTGCACTCAATCCAGAAGAAATTATGGTACTCCATTCACATTCCTGTTTGAAAGGAACTGTGAATGTTTTGGAGTCACAGTTCCAAATGAAAAAAATAAACACAGAAGTTTCCATGAATGAAGATGTAACATTTGAGATTGTACTCACGTCACGAGTTGTTTTCAAAAACATTCAAATTCAAGCAAACCTGTCGAATTAAGCCCCAAGATTCTAAAATCCAATCGCATTTGAATTTTACTGTTTTGACAACATTGAACCGATGCGATGGTTTCGCTTATAAACCCAGGCACGTTGAAGATTGAGCTCGAGAAAAGCACTTTCTGTCATTGAAGGACTCCTATTCAAAAACACTGCCTCTTAAAAGGTGTCTTTTCATATGAAAAAAAAAGACGCACCAAGAGACCAAACACGACGCAGGAAAGGACAGAAGAGGATCGACACCGCTGACTTGTTTTGAAAATTGATTTTCAAAATAAGTATAGGGGCTTTATCAGATCAGTACATTTTTATAGAGTGGGAGGTAGATGAATCGTTAAGACACAGAAGGCTGACAGAATAGATATATGTTGTTTAATGTTCTCTTTCGGAGTCAAAGAATAAGTTGTTAATTTTTTATTCTTTAAACAGTGGAATTTGGGTGTTTTCTGTCACTCATACTTTAACAGATTACGAGGCGAGGTGAGATTTTCTGTGTGTCCGGTTTAAATTCACTGAAAGGTTTAACCCGTGCCATGACAAATATAAACGCTGGCAAATCGCATTGCAGCGGCATCAATCTTTAATGAAATCATAATTCTAATACTGTACGCAGTTCTGGTCACCACACTTGGCCTTGGACAGTGTGCCAAAAATGTTTTCCTGAATGTTGCCTCGTTTGTGTGCATGAGGTTTAAGGAGAGTTTGGAAAAAAATAAAGCTTGGATTGTTTACCCCAGAGCGTCGGGGGCTAAGGAGAGACCTGACTGAAGTGCATAAAATTATGAGGCAACCGTACGTGAACAGTCATCACCATTTTTCTAAACTCGAGTGAGTAGTTTCCCAACCTGTTTAGCTCAAGTTTTGTTTCTCTTCCCCTCTCCACACATGATGGCGTACGTGCCATATGTGTCTTTTTGTCAGGTTGCCACCACTGCAGTTCTTTGTTTGATTGAATGCAAGTATAACAGAAGGTGGAACAGCTGCGTCTACAGCAATACCTTAAGGAACTTACAGATTTTAAAAATTCTGTATGGAAGATATCAGTAGATAACATTATACTGAATTGTTGGAGATTGTCTCAGGCTAAGGACGATATCTAAAATGTAATGTGAGTTCTTAATGAGATGATTGCATTAGAAAATAGCAGCAAATGACAACATAATAAATAGTGTTATATTGCTTACTTCTTTATGCACAACAGGGTACTTATAATTTGGAAGGTAGATTTAGTATTATGAGTGTTTTATCTTAGTCACTATTGGCAAAACGTTGAGATTCGTACTCCAGAAACGGCAGGAACTATTATTGGGATTAAAGTAACTATCAATAAGACCATGAGCGATACCCCATCTCAATATCAATACCATTTCGTGATACCTAAGTTTTTATCAGTAGTAGGAAAGATGGTCATCACCTACCGATTGCTACACATTTATAAATACAGGATTAGACTTTCTTCTTTTAGTCTCAAAAACACATGTTTTCCAATGTTCAAACAACATTATATTCCAACTCTCCAAACTCACATTTGTGGTGGAATGTCTCCACAGCTTGGCCTTCGAGTTTGAGAACTTGAAGATCAGCTAGCGTTTCTGCTTTACTTCCATGAGATCTGAAGGCACGTGAAAGCATCATTTTTTTGCATTGACCAAACCATAACTATGTTGTCCCCAGCGATCAAACAGACAAAATGCAAACAACTCTCCAATCAGAGTTCAGTTCAGATAACCGGTGAGTTTGACACTTATCTTCAGAATGGAGCTGGGTTGCGTTGCACATTGACGATTCAGAGACGAGGGAGGGAAAACACATGTGGGCACACTTCTGAATATGGTAATGATGGGGGAGCGAGTTTAAAACGGGTTTTTATTGTTGGTGACAATACTAACTTTTCCACGTCGTAAATGAAGATTTTGGAGATTATTTGTGTTCTATTCCCATCGGGTTTAGGAGTCCTGGGATCACAATGAAAGGAAATAATGATCTTTGAACAGAAGGCGGTTTTGCAAATGTAAGGGACTTTCAAATTATGTGAGGTTCAATATCTTGGTGTTTCTGTGTGCGTGTAAATGGCAATACATGGAAAACAGAGTTAATAATTATTAGTTTCTTCTCTGAATTAATGCGAATGTCCCACCTACTTTCTGCAAAGTTACTGAAAGCGGAGAGATTGAAGGTTTTAAGGCAGACGAGGGCATGTTACGCATTTTGAATGCGTGAAAGGCGGTCGGAAACAAATGGAATGTGGAATCATTAGATTGGCTACGAATATATTTTAAGCTCGAGTGGGCATACGACCTGTTTCTGCTTAGATTTCGTGTTTTATATAAATATTGATTAACTAAAGAGACACATGACTAACCGCTGCAGGAAACATGTAAACACATTGCATGACATTTAAAGGAAGGAAGAAGCCAAACATTCATCTAATTTTGAGTTCTGCTGTAAAGAAGAGTGATTCTGACTGGTACTTAATTTTAGGAACACTGGTATCCAGTGCATTACTACCGATAATAAAGTTTTATTCTGTGAGGAGTCGGTGAAGAAGGTCAGATTTAAGTGAAAAGCAATTCTATCAAGATTAGTCAGAACACAAAGTGTGTGTCCTTTGGAAATTCCAATGCATGGCTCATTTATAAACCTGCATATTCTCCGTTGTCAGTAAGGCACTGTCCCAAGGATGGGTCATGTATCCGAGGCTTCAAATGAACTCAAATGTTTGACTACCTGGTGAGTCTGAAAGGATTTAAAATTCAGCTTGTCATTTTCACATTCCACAATAACAAAAACACTTTCATTTCTTTCACCTTGCTGTATTCGGTACTCCATCCAGCCATACTGAATGTGACAGACTTCGAAGATATTTTGTCAGTATATTCCTTCCTTTGTCACACCAGGCAATTTCCTGGTGATTATGAATGTCTCCCGTGGGCACTGTGGTTTTTCAAAGTGCACCACTCACTAGCTCGTGGCTATGACAATGGCAGATCTCCAGGTCATATTGAAAAAAATCTTATCTCTTATTATCAAGATCCTGTGGGGTTTTTCCCCTGCATATCACACTTGTATGTATAGCTCATTATTCCTTGTGTGATGCTGTCATAGATTGGTCTGTCTGGTTTCCCATTGTTTTCTCTTTTGGTAGATTTGCATTTGTTTGTTGCCCTATACTGAGAACACATTTTTCCAGAGCGAAAACTGCACCTGTGGTGTTTTCAACAACCTGCATTCTGCTCTGTTTGAAAAGCACCCTTGTCAACGTCATTTATGAGCCTGGGAACGTGCTTAACAACTTACCATGTCAAACAGAGCTATGATACTGATCCTGGATGGGTGCATCATCAGTACTTTGCGAAACCTATAACTCCTCTGATCCCATTCACTCTGATTCTGTTGATCAAACATTGACTGTAAGACGCATTTTAGCATTCAGCCGATTTCATCGCAGCAATCCAGCAGCAATGTAGAGAATCTCAGTGACCCAGAGATGGAAAGCAGGGGCAAGGCTGCCATTTCACTTTTCACCATGTCTGGTAGCTTTATAATTCTGTGGTTGATATTTATTATATATTTATTTATTGATGCAATTGGGTGAAGAGAATACACTGATTCTACAATAATATTTGTAAATTTCAGAATCTTGTTGCGGAATTTAAGTTGATAGTTGAATACAATCATTTATGCAGCAACTCAATCGAAGTTCAAAAAGAAAATGAAGAATGCTTTGAAATCTTTGATTTCATAACTTTTAAATGCGTGAATAATCTGTACATTTGAGAGTGTACTGGACCTTGTTACAGTACTTACAGTCCATAAATGCTGGATATATACTTGAACACCTTCCGAGAGACAATAAGCTATTGTTAAAGGTGTGACAACATTAAGAGTAGAAATTCTTGGGCAGGATGTAAATTGAGGGCATCTCGTACTGATCAGGGCGATACACCTTTGCAATGAGCACTTGTGCACAATTTCAATTTTCACGGTTTGAGATGATCTTCGAATAAATGTTTCATTAATAAATAGTAAAGAAGAATCACAACTTTTCAAAATTTTCAAGAGTCATTTGATCATAAATAATTTTAGCTTCATCAGTCGTGACACTATTCCCGGCCTTTGCATTGGTTTCATTCAAAAGAATGTCTTTTAGCAATTTTATCACCTTATGTTTGAAGTGATACAAGGTAGCCATCATCCAATACAACGATCTATCAACAGCAATCCACACATCCAGCACTTTGTGTGATCCTTCGTTTCCATCACGAGTTCTGCCTGTCCATCACCCATCTCCATTGTAACAACAGTGTTAAAATAAAACATTATTTCAGATTGATCGGCGCAACATCGAGGGCCAAAGGGCCTGTACTGCGCTGTATTCTTCTATGTTCTATGTTCTATGATTGCAATCTCTTCTCGCTATTCTGAATCTCGGTGCATCAGTCAGTATTTACATCGGGAAGGAATATTCAGGCAACTGCACTGCACCAGAAATCATGACTTCGCTGACGGACATATAGACACTCTGCTCTGCATAGTGCTGAATGGTCAGGAGGCCACCCTTCTACCATTCATTTGGAAATCATTGTAAATCAGGTAAAGACATATCCTGTTTAAGACACTTGCATGTTTGGACTGAATGTTAAAATCACTTCTTTAGCAATTACATACAATATCTTATTATAATTCATATCATTTTCGAAAAAAAAAATTACATAACGAAAATACATGAAATACTAAGAATATTAAACCATCAGTAAAACTAATGTAAAAATGCAATTAACATAATATGTAAACATATAAATGCAAATAGCATCTTTACAATTAGCTTTTCATTTATTTTGTTATCAAAGTTTGTGCAAAGATTTGTAGCTCAGGTGCTCGTTGTTGTGGTTCTGTTCGCCGAGCTGGAAGTTTTTGTTGCAAACGTTTCGTCCCCTGGCTAGGCGACATCATCAGTGCTTGGGAGCCTCCTGCGAAGCGCTTCTTTGATGTTTCCTCCGGTGTTTATAGTGGTCTGTCCCTGCCACTTCCGGTTGTCAGTTTCAGCTGTCCGCTAAAGTGGTTGGTATATTGGGTCCAGGTCGATGTGTTTGTTGATGGAGCTTGTGGATGAATGCCATGCCTCTAGGAATTCCCTGGCTGTCTGGCTTGCCCTATGATAGTAGTGTTGTCCCAGTCGAATTCATGTTGCTTGTTGTCTGCGTGTGTGGCTGCTAAGGATAGCCAGTCGTGTCGTTTCGTGGCTTTTATTTTGTTATATCGAGTGGTACTCCAACGTTTACCCTAATCTTCAATTGCAATTGCTCCGAACTGAACTTTCTTTGGTGACTATGTATGTATGCAAATATAATTTTATTAATAATGTATCTTTTTGAAATAAATAACATTCGTACAGAATATAAATATAGAAAATAATCATTTTCTTTTCAGTCAATGAAGTTGTATTGTTGCCTTTATTATTCCGTATAGTTCCTTCAACATTTATCATTGTGGTATCACGAAGAACTGGTCTCGGAATGTTGGATTATTATTGTCACTACTGAGAAGATCCCATATGATTAAAAAAAACACAATTGGTTGAGTGACCTCATTCGAATTTGCACCTATTTTCACGATTCTGTGAACGAACTGTGTCTATTACTGGAACCGATTATTCACAGTTAGCTGTCGCAGATTTAATTCAAAGAATATTAAAACGGCCCTACTTCAGAGAAAACTAAAGTGGGATAACGAGAGACCATACAAACTCACAACTTAGAAAATAAATAGTCTCACTCAGAGAAGGACATGAGAACAACGGAGTTGCATCGTTGAGTCTGTGGCGTTTGAGTGGTTGCTGTGAGAGTAGAGCTTCAAAGTGCTTTTTGTTCTTTTGATTTTGATCAGAACTATGCTATTGAGGCTGAGTACCAACTGCCGAGTAACTGAAGTGGAGTTACGTCAAAGTCACTTCTCTTCTCCTTACAGCTTCTTCAATGATAGATTTGCAAACCATAATTTTGAACAATGTTGCAATTTCCATGTTACAAAATAAGTCTCATTAATGTATCAGTTAGGGGCTCAGGGATTTGATTGCCATAGATGTGAAAAACAGATGGATTACTTGCACAGAGACGGGACACATTATTAATGCAGGAAGAACTTCGCATATTGTGGAACACCAGACATTGTCCTACATGATCTTTGCTGTAACTGGTCATCTTTGTAAATTAATATAAACATTTCAGGTCTTCTTTGTGACAAAGGAATCTGATAATGTTACATCGCCATAACTTCAGTCGTTCATTTGTTTCATCTTTATTTCTCTCTAAACTTTTGTTCCTCCTTTTAGTTGACATTAAACAATAGTTTTATGGTCACAAACTTTCTGACTTTGATTTACCATCTTGAGTGCAAGGCGATGTCGTGCTGTAAAGGACAACAAGTGACGTAGAATTACTGAGGGGAGACATTCCTGTGAATATATTTTCACGTGTATCTACAAAGCCCGTTTCACTGTTGGGAGTAAAAGACCTGACCACATTGGACTTGTCATTTCAGAATATCCATCAGCTTATAATGGTTCTGAGTGCAATCCATTAACAGTGATGAAATAAAATGGTACATTCGTTAAATTGCCTTTGTTTCTCGTGTGTTTCTCTGTTTCATTGGACGGAATCTTTCATTTTATTTTTATGAAGCAGAAAACACCAGGGGGCTAAAGTAATTACAGCATTTTAAGTGAGTTTAAGGAAAATCAGCTTCAAGTCAACATCACGAATTATCAGGTGATGATGGATAATGCAAAAGCAAATGTTAATGCAGGTCAGTGAATTAATTTAAGGTTTTGTCAAACGTGCAGTCGAGTTTTTCTCAATGAGAAACAACTTTTCAATGGCAGTCTGTCAGTTTAATTAAATTCCGCACACTATTATAGTTTTTGTTCAAACGTAGGATAAATTTTCTGGTTGGCTAAGGTAACCTAAGGAAGGTAATAATAAAAATGAGTGCAATGCCATTCACGTGAAATATCGCCACATATTGCATAATAAGCGATTAAATGTTAAACGGCTGAACTTGTTGAAAATATGTTATATCAATCCTCTCACCTTGTTGCCATCTTTCTTTAGATTCCAAACATAGGTCCAAACTTTATAGGATGCTTATTTTCCAAATAGTTTCTTTCATAACTTCAATGTTGTTTTACCCCTGATGATGGTTAAAAGATTTTCTATTAGCTAATTGATGCTAACGTTACTGGCTTCCCAGAATTATTTGTTTTCAAATTACTCCAGAGAAAGTTAAAATGTCTCTATGAGAGAACTAGCTATGGGAGAACTAGCTATTTGGATACAGAACTGGCTCAAAGTAGAAGACAGAGGGTGGCGATGGAGGGTTGTTTTTTTCAGATTGGAGAGCTGTGACCAATTACGTGTCAAGAGGATTAGTGCTTGTTCCACTACGTTTCGTCATTTACATCAATGACTTGGATGTAAGCTTAAGAGCTGTTTTTGTTAGTAAGCTGCAGATCACACCAAACTTGAAGACGTCATGGACAGCGAAGAAGGTGACCTGAGATTACAATGGGATCTTGATCAGATGGGCCAATGGGCTTAGAATTGGCAGATGGATTTTGATTCAGATAAATGTGATCTGCTGCATTTTGGGAAAGCATATCTCAGCAGGATGCAGACTTGGAATGGTAAGGTGCTCGGGAGTATTGCTGAACAAAGAGACCTTGGAGTGCAGTTTCATAGCTCCTTGAAAGTGTAGCCACAGGTAGATAGGACAGTGAAGAAGGCGATTGGTACATTTTCCTTTATTGGTCAAAGCATTGAGTACAGGATTTAAAAGGTCATCTTGCATCTGTATAGGACATTGGTTAGACCACTTTTGAAAGATTGCGGGCAATTCTGGTCTCCTGTACTATCGGAAGCATACTGTGACACTTGAAAGGGTTCAGATAAGATTTGCAAGGATGTTGCCAGGGTTGGAGGATTTGAGCTATAGGGAAAGGTTGAATAGGCTGCGACTGTTTTCCCTGGAGAGTCGGAAGCTGAGAGGTGACATTGTAGAGTTTTATAAGATCAAAAGGGGCATGAATATGATAAATAGACAAAGTCATGTCCTGTGGTGGGGCAGTCCAGAACTACAGAGCATA
The DNA here is from genome assembly GCF_037043375.1 of Chiloscyllium plagiosum. Classification (NCBI taxonomy): domain Eukaryota; kingdom Metazoa; phylum Chordata; class Chondrichthyes; order Orectolobiformes; family Hemiscylliidae; genus Chiloscyllium; species Chiloscyllium plagiosum. Next base: position 15,151,895 of record NW_028270178.1, on the reverse strand, counting down.
GGTTTTGAGTGAGAGGGAAAAGAAATAATAGAGATCTCAGGTCCAACGTTTTCACGCAGCGGGTGGTATGTGCATGGAATGAGCTTCCAGAGGAAGTGGTGGAGGCTAGTTCAATTGAAACATTTAAAAGGCATTTGGATACGTATATGAATTGGACGGGTTTGTAGGGATATTGGTCGGTTGCTGGCATGAGGGACTCGAATGCCTTGGGATGTTTGGTCGACAAGGGAGAATTGCACCAAAGGATCTGTTTCTGTTTTGTACGTCTCTATGACTCTCTGACTCTATGAGAGCACAGGCATGACTACAATATATCATTTGAATGTCAACGAATACCCTCGCAGAATCAGTGAGATATGCATTAACGTCCGTGATACTGGAATGGGCAGTATTGTGGAATTTCAATGTACATTTTCACTTTGCTAGAGTTGTGTGAATATGAAAGAAAGTATGCACTTCTGAGACTCTATAACTTTTTGGTTTCGACACATTTTGAGTCTTGTTTGCTGTGTTGGGTCTCGTATCTCGGAAAGGATATACTGGCCATAGAATGCGTTCAGAACAATGAAACGTTTAACATTTCTGGAGTGATTGATAATTCCTGGCCTGTACTCGATGGAACTAAGAAACATGAGATGAAATCTAAATGAAACTTAGAGAATGCTGAATGGCCTGAACAGAGAGGATGTTGGGAAGGTATTTGAATGAATATGAGAGAGTAGGACCCAAGGGCACAACCTTAGAGGCAAGGAAAGGTGTTTGTAAACAGAGATAAGGAAAATCTTCTTCAGGTAGCGAGAGGTGAATCTATGGAATTCAATGCCAAAGAAGGCTGTGGAGGCAAGGTCATTGATTGTCCATAACATTGAAATGCATAGGTTCTTCATTGTCCACAGGATCAATTGTTATGTGGAGACGGGATGAGAAGTTTATCAACCTTGCTTGAAAGACAGAGCAGACTCGAAGGGCTGAATAGCCTAATTTCTGCTCCTAAATCTCACGGTATCATGCAATTGTGTCTCAGTACAGTGTGTCAATTCGGTGAAATGGAAACTAACACATAATCTCTTTAATTTTGTTTTCTTTGCAAATAATGATGTTGACGTGAGTTATCTCACCACAAAGCCAAAGCAAATTAATCTGTCACATTGCAACAGAGTCAGCATCCTGGGATTTCAAATGCTTCGAAATTGTTGTAAGCACAATATCATCATGAAATTTCCACAAGGTATAAATGAATGGTCCTGGGCTTTTATCTCCAAAGAATTAATTGCAAAGGCATTAATGGCAGCATAAAACAATGCGCAAAATGTAGAAATGGCTTTTCAAATGTACGATTTCAAGAAAGTGTACTGCATGATCCTTGTTGTAGTTGGTCTGCTTGGTAAGTGAGAATACTAATCGAAAATTTCTAAACGTTCCACTGTTCCTGATAAAGTTATTTGCTAATTCACAAGTGCACAGACCTTACACCAGGCAGGTAGTTTTTGATCAAATGAGTTGATTTGTCGCTGTAATATTATTCCACCTCTTCAGGTGATATTCAATCACAAGTTGCAGATAAAATGCTTTTTGGCATTGATGTATTGCCGTTTGTTGAACTCTGTGCGGTGTACAAATGCTTATCAGCTAATGTATGCATTCTTTGGAAGGCTGTTTGAATCCTCTATTCCTGTAGGTTTATGCAAAGTAAGTTTTATTGTTGCAAACAATTATCTGCAGTGCTGTTGGATTGTTGTAAATATCCAAGTACAATTGAAATAAGGTTTGTTTCCCCACTGGAATTAACTAAAATATTTCAGTTATAAACTAGCTTAAGCTTTGGTCAGTGTTTTCATTCTATTCTGCTGCGTGTTTCTTTTTACTTGTATTTTCTTGTGCAGTTGTTTAAAATAAACTGTGGATCTTTCATGTAGCTTCATTGTTTTCACGATAAAACTAACAGCCCTGTCACTTAATTTCCATACACGGGATATCAAGAACTAGTAGTTGACAATGGATAATGCATAGACAATAGACAAAGATTTGAGTTGGATTGAGCATGTGTGCTTTCCACGCAGTGGTGACCTGATCCAAGCTTTCCAAAAAATGCCTCCTTGAGCTAATTCTGAAACGTATGGGAAAATCTCCAGTCTTCCTCTGCCCCGTGATCATGTAGAATCTTACTCAGAAATTGCTCTTGTTTACCGTTTGTCCTGGCAGGCACAAGTGTACCAAATGCCTTCTTCACTACCTTGGCTTTTCATGTAACTACCTTCAAGGAACTGCGAAACTGCACCCTGTGCTCTCTGTTCAGTAATATTCCACTGAAGCCTGCGCTAATTCACTTTACCAAAATACAAGCACCTCACATTTAGCTAAGTTAAACTCCACCTGCAAATATTTGGCCAACACCAAAGAGATCTCAATGGAAAAGAAAGACTGTGATAAAACAATCAAAACACTGTTTGAAATGTCAACGCACCAGGAAAAAAAAAACACTCTGATTAATTTTAGGCTGCAATCAAGTTCTTCTCCAAACATCGTCGACCCTTAGGCCAGAGTCACAGATCCAAATGGGAAAACACAGATGTTTCCATGAATGCAACATGTAATTATTTCAGGGCAAAAACATGAATCCCATTGTTATGGACCAGGCCAGACCCTAACGTTTCAACTTGTTCTAAACAATGTAATGTGGTTATTCCAGAAGAGATGCAAGTGATCAAACCACTTAGTTTTAAAACAAAACAGAATTTATTTACAAGTTCTTTGAATGAAACACAATCAAAAGAGAACAGCATACTGAATAATTTAACGAAAACACAACAGATTGTTCCAACTTTGTGATGCAGTTCCAAATACTTGCAACACACCCCGTAAATACACCTTGTCACAAAGAGTAAAATCAAACACAGAACCTTCGAGTAAGAGATGTTGGAGTGAGAACATGGCATACCTTTCACGTTGCTGTTTCTTGGATCAGCAGTCTCAAAATTGCCTGACTACTTTAGGAGAATAGCTAGACTACCAAAACCAAAGCAATTCAGGGAAAACCTGAGCTGTAAATACCGGTCACTCCACTTTTAATGTACAAGTTTTTTAAAACAAAATCTTCAAAGCGTTTTGCCTGAGACAGTATCTGTTAGCTAGAATAAAATTCGCCCTAAAACACATCCAAGTACAGCATTTTGCGAGCATGTGTTTTTACAACTTCTTCTAAAAAAAACAATAGATAGCATAATCTTGGTAAATGAACAGTATCATCACTTCATCAACCCAATATTGTTATATTCGACATTTATCATATCATAGAACATTACCAATGTTCGCATTGGTGGAAACTGGTCTTGTGATTTAATTCTCATTAAAACGTTTTTAGACAAAGCAATTATGTTGCATTTCTAGTAATGCTTTCCAGGAGGATCTCAAGGTTCACAGAGATTAACTGCCATTTTAGAACATATAACATGGAACATTGAACAAAACAGCGCAGACCAGACCCTTCGGTCCTCGATGTTGCACCGATCTGTGGATTACTCTAAGCCCATTCCCCTACAAAATCACGTTGTCATCCACGTGCGTATCCAAGCATTGTTTAAATCTTCTTAATGTGGCTAAGTTAACTACATTGGCAGGCAGGGCATTCCACATCCGTAACAATCTCAAGTGAGAACAGACCCAATTCTCTCAGCCTTGATGTGGACTTGATGGGCCGATTGACCTGTTTCCACATTGTAAGACTTCTATGAATTTTCTCCATTTGCATTTTTCAATGTTTGTTGTTGAGCGATTGAGATTTGTAACATCAAGTAAAGATCAGATCGAAAATGTTCTATTGCATAGAACAAAGAACATAGAACAATACAGCGCAGAACAGGCCCTTCGGTCCTCCTGTGAACTACTCTCATCTCGTTCCCCTACACTATCCCATCATCATCCGTGTGCTCATCTAAGGAATGTTTAAATCTCCCTAATGTGGCTGATTTGACTACATTAGCAGGTAAGGCAGTCCTCGCCCTTACCACTCTTTCTGTAAAGAACCTGCCTCTGACATCTGTCTTAAATCTATCATTCGTCAATTTGTATTTATGCCCCCTCGTACAAGCTGAGGTCATCAACCTCGGAAAAAGACTTTCACTGTCGACCCTATCTAATTCTCTGATCATCTTGTATGTCTCCATCAAATCCCCTCTTAGTCTTATTCTTGCCAATGAGAACAGGTTCAAGTCTCTCAGATTTTCCTCATAAGACCTTCCCTCCAGATCAGACAACATCCTGGTAAATCTCCTCTGCAACATTTTCAATGCTTCCTCATCCTTCCTGTATTGGGGCGACCAGAACTGCATGCAATTTTCAAAATGCGGCTGGACAAAATATTTGCATATTTGCATCATGACATTACGACTCTCTAACACAATCCCGCTACCAATAAAAGCTAACACGCCATATGCATTCATAAGAATACTATCAACCTGGGTAGCAACTTTCAGGGATCTATGTACATGGACTCCAAGATCCCTCTGCACATCCACACCATCAAGAATCTTTCTCCAGACACAGTATTCTACCTCCCTACTATTCTTCCCAAAGTGAGTAATCTCACATTTATCTGCATTGACCTCCATTTGCCACCTTTCAGCCCAATTTTGCAGTGTATCCAAGTCCCGTTGCAACTTGCAACATTCTTCCACACTGTCCACTACTCCACTAACTGTAGTGTCATCGGTAAACTGACTAACCCATCCACCGAGGCCTGCTTCCAAGTCATTTATAAAAAATGACAAATGCAGTGCTCCCAAAACAGCCCCTTGCAGTACACCACCAGGAAACGAATTCCAGGCTGAATATTGTCCATTAAACAGCACTCACTGCCTTCTTGCAGAAAGCCAATTTCGAATCCAAACTGCGAAATCACCCTCAATCCCATGCCTCTGCATTTTCTCCAACAGCCTTATCAAAGGCTTTGCTGAAGTCCATTATCTCCTTTAATCCCTTCCAAAAATTGTCATACAACAGTCGTAAATCTCTCGGGGCTACAATTACCTGGACCATCTCAACTGTCTTTATTGAACAAGGACACAACATTTCCAATCCTCCAGTCCTGTAGTACTTAACCAGAAGACAATGACCTTACTATATGAAGGCCAATGGTCAGACCATATGCAGGAAAGTCGTTCTCATGTCAAAAGCATGATGATTGCCGTTATGAAATATCAGGAGGGTTTTTATGCTTGTTCCACAAATCAAGAAACATGCATTTCAAGGGTGTACTTCCTTGGAACTTCCAGAATGCCTTATCACTTTTGTTTGAGATGTCATTCTTTTTTGCGAAATTGCTCCTGAAATTAGTAACACGAGGACATGGGGTCATAAAGAAAGATCATGGCGTGCCTGCCTGCATCAGTCGGTATTGAGTATAAAGTTGGTATGTCATGTTGCATCTGCATAAACGTTCATTAAGTCGCCTCGTCTGCAGCAATGTCTTGTGGAAAAGTTTTCAGAGTGAACTTAATTTGAAAATTATGTATGGGAGACATCAGAAAACAATATTATGTTGAATGACTAGCGACTATTTGGGAATGTAGACGATATCTAAAATCTAACGGGAGTCTTGGTCTTACGACCATATGATAACATGGTAGCAAATGACGACATAACAAATAATATCACATTGCTTACTGTATGCACAGCAGAGTAATTATCATTTGTAGGATCAATGTAGCATTACGGGTGTTTTACCTTTTCACTATTGGTAAATGGTTGAACGGAAAATACACTAACAGGAGGTAACAGTCTGGCCCTTGGAATTACAGTAAATTCAATAAGACCATGAATGATCCAGTTTCTCAATGGCAATGTTTCTCCATGTTACAGAAAGTTTTACAAGGAATAAGGACAGGCGATCATCAGCAGGACTTTCGATGGCTAAACATTGAGGTTGTTTTGAGAAGATTTATAGCTCAGGTTGAGGTTCTGGATGTAAATTTGCTCACTGGGCTGGAAGGATCGTTCTCAGAGTTTTGTCAGCAGATGAAGCAACTTTAGCAGTGAGCATTCTGGGGAAGCACTGGTGTTAGTGACTCGCTTTCTATTTCTGTGCTCAGGTTAACTTGGGTGGATAATGTCATTTCCTGCGGTGAATTCATTTGATGTGGCGATGTCATTTCCCTTTGTCTTAGAGGGTGGTAAATGGATAAACATTTATCAAAAAGTAGATTGGTGGTTCTCCTCCAATGTTAGGACAGCAGGTTTTATTTTTCCAGCTCTCCAGAGTCCCCATCAATGTGGGAATTGTAGATATTCTCCAATGGGCAATGAGAATTACGTAGGGAGTACAGCATTGACATGTATTCAAACAACTCTCCAATTAGAGTTCAGTTCAGAATACTGGTGAGATTGACACTTCTTTGGGGGAATGAGCTGTCGTCAAGTCCGCTGCACATTGAAGATTCAGACAGAGAGAGAGAGAGACCGAGAGCGAGAGTGAGTTAATGTGCTTCTCAGAACCATGATGCTGGTGAAGTAAGTTTGAATAGGTAGTTTAAATGTTGTTTAAATTATTAGCTTCTCCACGCCATCAGCGAGTTTTTTTGTGGATTTTTAGGTTTTATTCATGTCTGGTGTCGGAGTCCTGGAATAACGAGGAATGGTAATAATGGCATTTGAACTGAAGGCAATTTGCAAGTAGAAGCAGATTTTCATCTGAGATGAAGTCAATAGCTCTGCAGTTTTGTGTAGATATGAGGGGTGGCACATGGACGACAGAGTATTTTCCTTCCCAAATTCATAAGTCTGTTGCATTTTTTCCGCAAAGTCACTGAAAGCAGAGGAATTGATACATTTTATGATAGAGTTGGACAATTTCTGTATTATAAACGGGTGAAAGGCGGTCAGAGCTGGAATGAATTGTGGATATTTAGATGAGCTATAACAATTTCTCAGGCTCGAATGACCTTACGAACTAATCCTGATCAGATTTCTTGACCTCATGCAGACATTATTGCATGATAGACGATGGAGACACATGACTAAATTCAGCGATAAACATGCAAAACAGACCCCGTTTCAGCATTATAAGTGGAGAAAACTTGAGAGAACGCAACTGATTTTGAATTGTGCTGGAACGAGGAGACAATTCAGAAAGGAGCCTCATTCTGGAAAGAGAGGTATTCAGTTTCTGGTCTTTGTCAGAAACCTTTATTCAGTTAGAATTTTACATGGAGTTCAGTTTGACGAGGGAAACAATTCTAACAGGAACTTACAGCACAAAAGTGTCTGTACCTTAGAAAATCAAAGCAGGACTCAGTTATAAACCGGTATATTCCCGCTGTCAGTTAGCCACTCTTTCAAGGAAGGATTCGACGATTCAAACGAACCCTACTGTCTGACTACCTATTGATTCTGAAATTATTTTTGTTTCAGTGTGAAATTTTTATATTCCATAATGATTGAAACACGGTGATTGCATTCACGTTCATATAGACGCGTCCCATCCTGCCTTACTGACCACGAAGATGTTTGGTCAATAATTCCAGCGTTTCTTCCTTTGTTTCTCACAGGAAATTTCCTGGCCGTTATGATTCTCTCCCATGGACATTGTGGTGTTTCTAAGTGCACTACTCGCTACTTGGTCGCTATGGGGCTGGCAGATCTATTGGCCATTATATTTGAAGTCGTATTGGTAGATGTTATTTATTACTATGAAGCCCCATTATTTTTCCTGGACATCACTCCTGCATGTAGTGCTCGCTATGCCTTGTCCATTGCAATAATAGATTGCTGTGTTTGGTTCACCATCGCTTTCTCTTTCGATAGATTTATAGCTGTTTGTTGCCACAATCTAAGAACACGATTTTGCACAGAGACAACAGCAAATGTCGTGCTTTCAACAATTTGCATTCTGCTGTGCTTGAAAAGCATCCCCAACTACTTTATTTATGAGCCTGGCAAGATAGTTGACAATGTACCATGGTTTTGTTATGTAAAATCGAGCTTTTATACTAATCCTGGATGGGTGGGTTATGAATGCTTTGCTAAAGCCTTAACCCCTCTGCTCCCATTCGCTTTAATTCTGTTGATAAACGCTTTGACAGTAAGACAAATTTTAATATCTAGCCGTGTCCGTAAGGAGCTGAAAGCTCGCAGCAATGGAGAGAAGCACAGCGACCCAGAGATGGAAAGTAGGAGGAAGTCTGTCATTTTACTTTTCACCATATCTGGTAGCTTCATAATTCTGTGGTTGATATTTATCATAAATTTCTTTCATTACACATTTGGAGGAACATACTACACAGAGTCCGAAATAGTATTTCAAGACTTTGGATTCATTTTGCGGAATTTAAGTTGCTGCACAAACACATTTGTTTATGCAGCAACTCAGTCTAAGTTCAGAGCGAAAATCAAGAACGCTCTGAGATCGCTGGTTTCATAATTTATACAATGAATGAATACCTTGCACATATTAGAGTCCACTGGTCTATGTTACAGTGTTTCTGGTTCATAAAAGCCGGATGCATACTTGTCCATCATCTGAGGTGCAGTAAACCATGGTCAAAGTTGTGATGCAATTGTATGTAAGAATTAACCGGATGCAACAGAATTGTATCTACCTTGAAGCGGTCAGGATGATAAATATTCGATATGTTCACTCCTGCAGGAGTTCAATTTTCACGTTTTCAGACGAACTTCGAATAAATGTGCCATGTATAAATGGAAAAGAGGCAGCCTGTTTGCAAATCTTCCGAACGTTATTATTTACAAATAATGTAAGTGCAATTGTAATGACACTGCTTTTGCATTTGTTTATTTCAATCGGTTGTGATTGAGCACTTTTAAAAGAAATCCTGCGTTTGATGTGAGACAAGTCAGCCGTCATCCAATACAACGATCTATCAACCAATAAATCACACATCCAGCACTCTGTGTGGTGCTTCTGTTCTGTCCCCAGTCATGCCTGTACATCATCCAGCTCCGTTATTACAATTGCACAGAATGCATTTCTTCAATCTCCTCCCTATTCAGGACACTTCGTCTACCTGTCAATCGTTTCCTTCGTAAGGATTTTTCAGGCAACTGTACTGCAACAGGAAACATAACTTGCCTATCTAGCACATTCATCCTGCATTGCATTGTCCTGATTGGACAGAAGCCCATACTTCGATTCTTTGGATTAAAAATCATTGTGAATGTATAAAATAAATTTACTCTTTAATCTACTTCTGTGTTTTGAATAAATGTTAATGTCATTTTTGAAGATGTAAATTAAACAGTTTTTCATAAACATATAATTTTCAGCAAACATTACAAGTTGAAAAATGCATGCAATTTCAACTGTATTCAAAAATCAAGAGTATTTCACTATTATAAATTTCTACAAAACACAACTAACATAGAATATAATTACATATGTACAAATATTACCTTTTACAAGTAAGAAATTCTTTAGATTGTTTTGTTGGATTGATTCAGGTTCTAATGTTTGTCCACTTTGCCATTTGCTGCCTTGCAGATCTGAACTTATTTAGTGATTATGTATATATGAACATATTTGCATTGATAAAGTAATTTTTTTTAAATGACGTAAGTATATACAGAATATAAATACAGAAAACACAATCATTTCCTTTCATTTCAATGAAATTTAATTTCGTCTTCACTCGTACTTTTATTTCCCTCACAGATTATCATTGTGGCATGTTGAGGACTGCTCTCGCCACGTTGTCTTGTATTTATGATTATTAAGATGAAAACGTAAAAGAAAATATAGCACGATGGGCTGTACGCCGTCATTCTGATTTGTAACAAGTTTGGCGATTCTGTGAATTAGTTGGGTCAATCAATGGAACTGGTTATCTACACATGCCTGGGGCAGATTTACTTCTGCGAGAACTAAAATAGCCCTGCGAGAGACCACACAAAATCACAGTGTAAAAATTTAAAGGTCTCATTCAGAAAAGGAACTGCGAACATCGATGAGTTGCATCGATGAGTCTGTGATGTGTAAGTTGTTTTAGTGAGAGTTGTGCTCAAAAATGTTTTATTTATTCTTTTGACCCTGATCGGAGGTACGCTATTGAGACTGTGTGCGAAGTGTGAACTAAATAAAGGGGATATTATGTCAAGGGTATATTCTGCTGACTTTAAAGAACAATTTTGAAAACATAATGTTGAACAAATTTGCAAGTATAATATCAGAAAAGAAGACTCACAGAAATATCAATCAGAGATTTGATTGCTACAGAACTGAAAACAGAAGAATTACCCGTGCAACGAAGGGAAACATTATTAATGCAGGATTGACGTCTCCTATGAAGGACCTACAGAAATTCTTACTACATGATCCTTCCTGTAACTCGTCTGCTTTATAAATGAACATAGAAATATCAGATCTTTAAACTTTTAAACGATGCCTTGTAATATCATCATGTGATCACATCAGGCATTTTCTCTGAACATTTGTTTCACCTCTTAGATTAACATAGACCCATTTTGCTGTTCACAAACGTCTAACATTGATTGACCGCATTCAGTATTTGATGATACTTGTCCTTTATCATGATTGTGTTGCCCATTTTGTTATTGTGCTTGAAACACCGAGTTTCCGAACTGTCTGGGTTCATCTACTCGAAGAAGCTTTTAAGTTTTTAGAAAAATGTAGAAGTAAAATGAAAGACGTGTGGCCAGTTCCCCCAGATCAGGGCATGGTTTCGTTTCTTTCTCGCAATCTGTGTTGATTGACGCTGACGGTCAATGGGGGACGATGGACTCTCAGGGGAATTTAGTGTAAATAGCCACGTATCTGAGATCGAGACTGTCCCTGCTGTAACGAGGAGTATATCAGGTTCCAAACGATCAATTGTGATAGGGGAATTTCTAGTCAGAAATGAAGGCAGACGTTTCTGTGACCAGCAGCGAAACTCAGAATTGTGTGTTGTGTCCATGGTGACAGGATCAAGGAGATTTCAGGCATGGTGCAGAATGTTCTCAAAGGTGACAGCAACCAGCAGGAGGCCATTGTACACATTGGAACAAACGACATACGAACAGAAAAAGGATGGTACTCTGAAGAGAGAATATAGAAAGTTAGGCGGGAATTTAAATTCGTGTTCGTCGAGAGCAGCAGTATCTGGATTACTCCCAGTGCTACGAACTAGTGAGGTTATGAATAAGAGGATAGAGCAGATGAATGTGTGCCTGAGGAGCTGGTGTTGGGGAGAAGGGTTCACCTTTATTGCATCATTTGAATCTCTTCTGTGGTAGAATTAACATGTACAAGAAGGGTGGACTACATCTCAATTGGAAGGGGACTAATATATTGGCAGCATGATTTGCAAGAGCTGGTCAGGAGGAGTCTATCTGGTAAGAAATGTTTGCGAAAAGGGAGACAATCAGCAAACAAATCAATCTGAGACTGGGACAGTTGGGAAAGGGAGTGGATGGAATAGTCAGGGTAGGCAGGAATAAAGAAGGAGAAAAGGTAGGACTGAAAAAATAAACACAGTTACTTCAATGCGAGGCCTAACAGGGAAGGTAGACGAACTCAAGGCATTGTTCGGAACATAGGATTGGGGCATCATAGATATCAGAGATACGTTGGTCGGAGATGGCCAGGGCTGGCACCTGAATGTTCCAGGATACAAACGCTGTTGAAAGGATAGAAAGGAGAGTAAGAGAGGTTGGGGAATGGCGTTTTGAGTAACAGATAGCATTACTGCTCAACTTAGGGAAGATTTTATTGTAATTTATCCAATGAAGTTGCTTAGGTGGAAATGAGAAATAAGGAAGTGATGATCACATTATTGGGATTTGTAAAACACACCGTCTAATAGACAGCGGGGAACTGAGAAACAAATTTGTAAGGAAAGTCCAGTTGTCTGCAAGAATAATAGGGTGGAAAGACAGGGGATTTTAACTTTCCAAACATAGACAGGAACTAGCATAGATTTAAGGGTTTAGATGGAGAGGAACTTCCTAACTGTGTACAAAAGAACTCTGATTCAGTATGTGAAGTTAACAACCTTGACCAACTTTTGGGAAATAAGGCAACTGAGGTGAATGAGGTTTCACTTGGGGAGCACTGTGAGGCCCCCGACCATAATTCTATTAACTTGAAAATCGTGATGTAAACGGATAGACCGGATCTAAATGTTGAAGTTATAAATTGGAGGAAGACCAGTTTTGACGGTCTGAGCAGGAAATTTCAAATGCTGATTGGGCGCAGATATTCGCAGGAAAAGAGACATCAAGAAAACTGAAAGCCATTTAAAATGAGGTAGTGAGAGTACAGAGACAGTATATTCCTGTTAGGGCGAAAGGAAAGGCTGGTAGGTGTAGGTAATGCTGGATGCCTCGAGAAATTGAGGTTTTGGCTGAGGAAAAGAAGGAAGCATATTGTCATGTATAAACAGGATAGATCAAGTGAATGGTTAAAGAATATAAGAGTAACAGTATAATTAAGCAGGAAATCAGGAGGGCAAAAGGTGGACACGTGATAGCTTTAGATTGGGATATGTAGAATCCAAAGGGCCTTCATGAATACATTAAAGACAAAAGAGTAATCATGGAGAGATTAGGAACCATCAACGTTCAGCAAGGCGGCCTTTGTGTGGAACCGCAGGAGATGGGGGAGAGTATTTTGCATCAGTGTTTACTGTGGGGAAGGACATGGAAGATATAGAATTTGGGAAATTAGATGGTGGCATCTTGAAAATGTCCATATTACAAAGGAGGAGGTTCTGCGTGTCGAAAAACGCATAAAACTGAATAAATCCGCAGGACCTGAGCAGGTGTACCCTAAGAAGCCTGTGGAAAACTGGAGAAGTAATTGCTGTGCTCCTAGCTCAGATACTTGCATCATCGATAGTTACAGGTGAGGTGTCAGAAGACTGGAGGTTTGCTCATGCGATGCCACTATTTAAGAAAGATTGTAAGGAAAAGCCAATGAAATATTGACGAGTGAACTTGGCAGTGGTGGTGGGAAAGTTGCTAGAGGAAATCGTGAGGGACAGGATTTATATATATTTAGAAAGGCAAGGACCGATTAGGGATAGCAAGTATGGCTCTGTGCGTTGAAAGCCATATCTCACGAATTCGACTGAGTCTATTGAAAAAGTAACAAAGAGGATTGATGAGGACAGCATGGTGGATGCGATCTGTATGAACTTCAGTAATGCGTGAGACAACTTTCCTCATGGGAACCTGGTTAGCAAGATTAGATCTCATGGAATACAGTGGGAACTAAACATTTGGAGACAGAACTGGCTCAAAAGTAGAAAGCAAAGGCTGCTGTTGAGGATTTACTTTTAGAATGGAGGCCTGTGACCCAGTGGAATGACCCAAAGATCGCTGCTGGGTCCACCACTTTCGTCATTTACAGACATTATTTGGATGTGATCGCAGGAGGTATGGTTAGTAAGTTTGCAGATGACACCAAAATTGGAGGTGTAATGGGCAGTGAAGAAAGCTACGCCAGAGTACAACAGGACCTTGATCAGATAGGCCAATGAGCTGAAGGTTGGCAAATGGAGTTTCATTTTGACAAATGCGAGGCGCTGCGTTTTGGGAAAACAAATCAGAGTAGGGCGTATACACTTAATGATAAGGTCCAAGGGTGTGATGCTGAACAAAGAGAACTTAGTTTCATAGTTACTTGAAAGTAGAGTCGCAGGTAAATGCGATAGCAAAGAAGGCATTTGGTACACTTTCCTTTATTAGTCAGAACATTGAGTGCGGGCATTCAGAGGTCATATTGATGCTGTACAGGACAGTTGTTAGGCTACTTTTAGAGTATTGTGTGCAATTCCGGACTCCTTCCTCTCAGAAGGATATTGTGAAACTTGAAGGGGTTCAGAAAGATTGAAAAGGAAATTGCCAAGGTTGGAGGGTTTGAGCTATAAACTAAGTAGGTTGGGCTGTTTTCTTTGGAGAGTTGGAGGCTGAGGGGTGAACTTATGTTGGTTTATAAAATCACGAGGAGCATGGATAGGATAAATACACAAAGTTCTTTTTTTTTGGGTGGGCAGACCCGAACTCGATGAAATAGATTTAGTGTGAGAGGGGATGTTTTAAAAGGGGCTTAATGTGCACTTTCTTCACGCAGATAGAGCTGCATGTATGGAATGGGCTGCCAGAGGAAGTGGTGGAGTCTGGTACAATTACAGCATTTAAAAGGCATCTGGATGGGAATATGAAAAGAGGGATGGGTTTAGAGGGAGAATGGGACAATTGTTGTAAAATGTGACTAGATTAGGTTAAAATATCAACTCCACATGGACATGTTGGACCAAACTGTCTGTTTCCATGTAGTGCATCTCTGTGACTCTCTAACTCTGTAGCCTGGAGAAACTGTTGGACTAAAGAAATCGTTCCATGCAAATCGTCACGTGCTCTCTGACCCTCTCCTTTGAGCACCTGAGTTTGAATTTGCATTTATTGCAAGCGGTGTTTATGGGACGCTGCACGTGTTTAGAACAGCATCGTAAAGTTGTTACAGAATCGCTTAGGTTTTTAATAGCTATGTTATTGTAAATTCGGTTTTGTTTAGTTCGTTTGTAAATAAATTCCGAGGTTCAGAGTAGTCCATGACAGGCTTCATTGCGCGTTTTGTTGCATAGTTTCAATTTGTAATTCAGATTTTTCGAGCTCAAAGGCTACGAGTGATAAGTGCTGGTGCTGCTTCTCCAGGTGTTGAATTCGGTTGTTTTAGAAAGTGCTTGGTGCCAGTGTTAGTTACTTAAGTCACGAAGATATTTCTGGGGCTAGAAAAAGTGGCTATGGTTGCGTTGCAAAAGGTGAAGAAGGAAAATCTGCTGGAGTTAGCTGTCAAACTGGAGTTGAAGCTGCCTCCTTCTGCGCAGAAAGGAGTGATAATTACCGCAAACGTTCAGCACTTTACTTTGCTGGAAACGACATCATAATCTTTTGAGATGTATAAAATTAAGTTGAAAATGAAGCAGGTTGATTCGGACGCAAATGTAAAGTAAAGGGACTAAGTTATGAAACTACTTGAATTATGAGTAAGAGTAGATAAAAGACAGAAGGAAATGAATGTCTTTAGCTGAACAAAAATAAAATGAGAAAGAAAGAGAAAGAAAAGAGGGAGAAAAGAAGAGAGAGGAAAGAACGAAAGAGAGTGAGTTTCAACTCCAGAAGTTAGTACTTGGACAGGAGTGTCAACCTAAAAGGAAGGAAATGACGGGCTGACGGGAAGTTTAGTGGGGAAGACAGTGAGGATGAGGAATCAGATCGGAACCAAAGACCTGCTGGCGATATAGTCAATGATTGCTTGAGTTTGAGGAGTTACCATTTTGAATTTTAGATGCCATTTGAAAAGGTATCTAAACAACCTGTAGTGGCCAATGACCATGTGGGTTTTGCTGATCCAAACAAAACCTGTATGAAGGGCGAGTGAAGCATTTGCATTGCTGTCAGAAGATATATTTATGGTGCGTGATGAGGTGAAGAATGCCATTGTAAGTGCATATGCACTTGTGTCAGAGAGCATTTCAGGAATTTAATGCGGTACCTTGGTCAAATCTCCAGTGAGTTTCATGGAATTGCAGAATGGAAGCAGGCCATTTGGCCCATCGGGTCCACACCAAATGCCAAAGTGACACCCCACTAGACCCAGCGCTCTTCCCAATACCAAAGCCATAAGGAAATGGGAGTGGAAGTAATGCCATTCGTCCCAGAGTCCATTCCGCCATTCAATCTTGGCTGGTGGGCATTTCAATGCCACATAATCGCACTCACCCCATATCCCTTTATTTCCTGCGAGATGAAGAATTTATCAATCTCTGCCTTGAAGTCACCAAACATCCCAGCTTCCACTGTGCTCTGAGGCAATTAATTCCACAGGCCTACCACTCTCTGACTGAAGAAATGCCCCCTCATTTCCGTTCTAAATTGACCTCCTTTTAATCTAAGGCTGTGCCCATGATTCTCAGTATCCCCACCTGATGGAAACAATTTCCCAGCATTCCCCCTTTCTAAGCCATGCATTATCGTGTAAGATTCTATAAGATCTCCCCTCAGCCTACTAAATGCGAATGAGTTTAATCCGAGGATCCTCAGCCGACCACTCCAGGGACCATCCGTGTGAATCTCCGCTGGGAGTACATCCTTCTTGAGCTGTGGGGATCAAACTGAACACAGTATTCTAAATTGGGCCTAACTAGGGCTTTATAATGTCTCAATAGTACATAATTTATTTTACATTCCAATCCTCTTGAGATAAGTGACGTTACATTTGCTTTCTTAAACACGGACTCAACCTGCAAGTCAACATTTAGACAATTCTGTTCTAGCACTCGAAGATCCATTTGTACTGAGCTTTATGAATTTCCTCACCGATTAGAAAATTGTTTATGCCTGTGTTTTTATTTCCAAAGTGCAGGACCTCTCGTTTGCTCACAGTGAATTCTTCTCAATGAATTTTATCTACAACCAACGCCAGGCTAATCAGCCTATAATTTTCCATCTTTTGTCTTGATCCTTTCTTGAACAAGGGGGTTACAATAGCGATTTTTCAATTATCTGCGAATTCCCCTGACTCCAGCGATTTTGGAAAGATTACAACCAATGCCTCCACTGTTTCTTCAGCCACCTCCCTCAGAACTCTAGGATGTAGCCCACCCTGGTCAGGAAATTTATCAATGTTTTGACCATTTAGCTCTTCAAGTAGTTTCTCTTTTGTAATGGCTACCATGCTCAACTCTGCCCCTTGACTCTCCGTAATCATTGGGATATTACTCATGTATTCTACCGTGAATACTGACACAATGTATTTAGTAAGTTCCTCAGCTATTTCCTTATCGCCCATTACTAGCCTTCCTGCATCAATCTCTACTTTTCCCTGTCGTTTTATTTTTGCACATAATATCTGTTCTCTTTTGTTTGTGCTTCATTCGGCAATCTGGTAAATACATTCTGTCTTGTTTAAAAAGTAAATGGTTTGACCAGTGTATCACTCCTGTAATATCCAAATATACTCCTGCTCAAAACAACTGGCAAAGTTAGGGTCTGGCTTACTTTCTTGAAATGCTTTGCGATGCGTAACCTGCGTTTTCTATGTGTCATCCATCTAATCTACAAATCTCTGGAATCTATGGGCAAGTTTCCATCACCTAACCAGCTAAACTGCCTATCTTTGGACTGCGGGAAATGACCAGAGCACCTGGATGAAATCCACGCAGACATCTGAACGTGCAAACTCCACACAGATATTTGCCCAGAGGTGGAATCAAACCCCGGTCTCTGGCACTATAACGCAGCAATTCTAAAGGCTGAGTCACATCCAATATGTTGCCAGCCTCCACATCATTATGAATGATATACTAAATCTTCAGAGCAGTAGGGTTACATCATTGGTTACATCTCCTGAAGTGCTTTTAGGAAACCAAGAATTTTGGCAGCAGGCTTGCAACAAAATTAGACAAAACTATTGCAAGTGTGATCAGCAGTTAAAGTAACATTTGTCTTAAAGTATCAGGGTTTTAAAAAATGGATACTGAATTATCATTTTCTCATTCATCCTCCTCGTCCTTATCCAATTCTCCCTGTGTAAAACTTGTACCCTTCATTATTGATAAGCAATAATGAAACCAGACAACAGCACATCCCCTCACCTGGATAGAGGAAATACAATGGAGGAGGCTGGCGGGAACAAACTTATCAAGGACTGCATTGCTTTACACAGCAATTCACCTTTGTATTCACAATAATATAAGATAGTTCCAGCTCTAGAAATTTGATTTGTTTTCGAAACGTTTGATTTCTGCCTTCTTTATTTGTGCAGGATGATCCATAGAAATGCTGTTTATTTCAAAAGGTTTTAGTGAGTTTAATGCAACTCTGGTAAACTCAACTTTTGCTTTATCTCGGGAATTCAAATGCATTGCTCTTACCAGTCTCGCCATACTTGGTTGCAACCCCAAAAAAAAAGACTTAGCGTAAATCTTTAGTCCAACAGCAAGTGATTCCCCTCCAATCCTGCAAAATAGAAAAAGGAAATGTGATTACAAGTGCATTTTACTCTCAATTATCAGATAATATTGAATTGAGGACCTTTCGGATGGAATGTTGGTAATGGCATTGTGTAACATAGACTTTGCAGATCAGTTCGTGAAAGTAAAACGGAAAGAAATGCTATGTTCTAAATTAACCAGTGTCCAAATGTTAAATGTCAGTTGTAATTCTTCGAAACTCCAGCCGACTTCAGAACTTGAACCTACTTTAAATTTAGATTTTAAAATTTGTTTTGGTATGAAGTCAATCTTGTTGCTATCTGGAACCATTAATTGTAAGATGTACACTTGCATGTGTGTGCACACATCCCCATGGACACTTGTTCTTTGAATATATACAAGCAGAAGCTATGTGTGATAAAATGATCAGATCAGAGTCAAAATAGAGAAGGGGCGTAGAACAATCTGGTTCAGATTTAAACACTAGCAGGGAAGGAGGCTGGAACCCATAATGAGCGAATAGAGTTCTGTTTGGAGACAAAGATAAGGATTTTGGTCCTTGAAATGAGTATTCTTTAAATAAATTCACTTCAATCAGAACTGGAGGTCAGACAATTGGGCTGACAGCAAAGACACAATGGAGGGGAAATAGAGAAATTCTGCAGCAACAATTGTATGCTATCTGCACACATATAAAATCTGATATCATGACGAAAGATGAGCAAAAGTACAGAGTGTAGATGAAACGTGGACTGGGGACAAGGAACATACCATGGTAATGGTGAGGAACAGCAGAGAGAGACAATAGGTTACTTTGATAGGCAATAATGGAACCGAGAAAAAGGACATCCCTTCACTTGGAAACAGGAAACATAATGGCGGAGGATGGCGAGAACAACCTTGGCAAGGATGGCAGAAAAGTTCAAAGCATAAGCAGGAATGATAATGGTGAGAAAAAGCAGAGAGAGTCAACTGATTACTTTGATATGCAATAATGGAACCGACAAACAGCACATACCCTCATCTGGATAGAGGAAATGCAATGGAGGAGGATGGCGGGAACAACCTTATCAAGGCCTGCAGAAATGTTGAAAACATAAGTAGGAATAGTGCCCTATGGTAATAGCCATAAACTGGCATTTGCAACTATTTAATTCATATTTATAGCTGTGATATGGCAGAAACATAGTTTGAAATTTTCAAATAGAGTTGCAGGAAAGATGGGGACACATTTAGGAGGTGAAGAGAAGTCCAAGATATTGAGAGAAGTAGTTTGGAAATGCATTGATTGTATTCAATTTGAGAGAGACTTCGATTAAAACGGGATCAATTCTCAAGGTATGGGGTCAGCCATTTTCGACAAATGGGGAGAAAAAATCATCTGTCGAATTCACTGCAGGCAGATGTGGATGCACTGATGCATTTGGGTTTGGGCAATATGGGGATCAAGAGATATGGGTGAGAAAGTGAAACTGACAAGTAGCTCACGGTACTGTGTCCTATTCACAGTCCTATTTTAGTCATGTTCTTCACAGAATATAGAGAATCCTTATCCAGAAATCTGACAGCTACAATCAGTTGTATCGGAGATGCAAATTAGGAATAACAGGCCAGATTTTCCAGGGATCTGTAATCTCACTTAGATTGTCATTCCAGGTCTCCTCCCTTTTTTTGGATAAAAAAAAAACAGCTCTGCGTTTCCAAGGGGAGATTGCAACCAAGGTTTGCTAAGAAATGCAGAACCATACTTACATTCTGAGAATTTGTTTGTAGCACAGAACCGCCACTGGAAGAAAAACTGCATTCTCTTTTCACAGCAGTCAGCTGCCATATTCTGACAGGAAAAGGTCATGGCAAGCTGTTGTCAAACCTTAACTACATACGATTTGATGTAAATAGCTCAGAAAGCAGGGCGCATGTGAGGTAAAATGTAGAGTGCAAGGTGAATGCAAATGATGCAGTTCCAGAGCGATATAGTCGAGGATATAGTAATAACCTGTGGAAGGTAAAGTTGAGGGTGAAAGGTTGCACGGAATCAATTTTGTATTAAATAGTTACATTTTTGCTGATATTTAATTTCATCAGAACCCCAAAAATGTACAATTTAGATGAAGAATTCAGAGGGTCCCAGGCATAAAGGAATTGCTTGTAAGGATCAAACAAAGTAGTTTTGATTTGTGGATGAGGGCATTAAAAACAAAGCAAACTTTTTGCTTTCTTACTGAAATGATTATTTTGAGTGAGTTCACAAATTCATTTCCTGAGTTAGTGAGAAATGGCTGATGATTATGAGTTGTTTCATGAATCAGATTTGGATTCCATGAGGGATAGAATTGGGGAGAAGAGAATTCCTCAGGTAATAAGGGAAAAGTTGAAGGTGAAGATCATAGAGGTAAATTGCAACAGAATAAACAGGAAACTCTTCGAGTGGAATGAGCAGTTAAAAAGCTGCGGTGTTTTCATTGCAAGAAAGTAAGATCCCTGAAATCAGTGTTAGTGAGTTAGGAAACGCACTGGGAATCCAGATATAGGAAACCAGCATAAGCCAGCCAATGTTGTTGAAGCGTTAACGTTCAGCATTGTGGAGGCTGTGCATCAGAATGTTCAATTTGGTCGGAGGTCATTTAAGGATGAAGTACCAAATCTTCATAAACCATGTACCTGTGAACGATAAGTTCGCTCATGTAGACCAGGACCTGCAAGTAAAGAGGTTACAGTATTAAGACACACAGGATCCTCTCAAGCTTTGATGTTGAAAGATAAGGAGATACATACCTGTGAAGGACTGTTGCAAGGAAACGTGTTCATAACTGGAATCCACTGTGAAAAAAGTAGAGTAGAGAAAATAATGCAGAGTCAGGTTAGCGTGCCCAGTGAAGAGTGGAGATGTCGTGGTAGGAGTTATAGAAAACCTCTCAGCTTCAGGATAAACAATTTGATCTTGCTAATGATACAGCTGGTTCACAGCTTGGAGTTCTGACTGCTGTGTTTGAAAAAAAAACCGGTTGAAAAGCCAGTGTTAACTGAAGTATTAAAAGACACTTATCGTGGGTTATTTTTCTGACTGTGTGATGACCAGGCCACGAAGTCACCAGTTGAAACAGGATAGAACAAATGATACAGATAAGGAAGTGAGAGTCAAGTTAGAAGAGACACGGTATAATCTAATGTTTGAGACAAATTTGGAGCGAATAGTCTAAAAATCAGACATCATTAGTTCAGAAAAGTAACTGATTTCCAGCAGAAGGATGAGAAACGGAATCCATTGTTTCAAAAAAACACAGATGAAAGACTAATCTCGATGTATCCCTGAATGCTGCTATCTTTAAACTGATATCTTAACCGGGGAATGGAGATCATCACATATTCAGTCAGATGAGAAACGGGCAAATGTTCAAGTCGTTTTGCCAGAGGATTATAGAAAGAAAATTTTGCGGGGAAGACATGAACTATCTGTAGGGGGGCATTTCTGGTTGAGAAAAAGTCAAATTTAAATGCAAAAACATTTTTCCTTCTCTGAAAGTACTCCAGAAAAATGTTGTTGAATTTTGCCAGAAATGTTATAAATTTCAGGAAAGTGTAAACCCGCAGTGATAAAACCTGCATCTTAAATAATTATCCCTGTATTTTAGGAACCTGAGGGAAAAAAATACGTTTCAAATCAAAGCGACCCTGGAGTGCAGGTTCATAGCTCCGTGAAAGTAGACTCGAAGGCAGGTAAAATAATAAAAACGGCAGTTGGTGCGTTTTCTTTACTGGTCAGAGCACTGAGTACAGGAGTAGGGAAGTCATGTTCCGGCTGTACAGGACGTTGTTTAGGCTACTTTTGGAATATTACGTACAATTCTGGCTACCTTCCTCTTGTGAAATTTGTCAGTGTTCAGAAAAGATTTGCATGGACGTTGCCAGGGTTGCAGGATTAAAGCTATAGGGAAAGGCTGAATAGGCTGGGGCTTTTTTTGCTGGAGCTTCGAAGGCTCAAGTTTGACCTCATGGAGGTTTACAAAATCATGAAGGACGTTCCTGGGATAAAGAGACAAATTCTTCCCGCTGCACTGAGAGAATCCAGAAATAGAGGATATAGGTTTAGGGTGATGGGGAAATGATACAAAAAAGACCTAAGGGGCAACGTTCTAACACAGAAATTGGAGCGTGCATGGAATGATCTGCCAGAGGAAGCGATGTAGACTGGTACAATTGTACATTTAAACGGAAGTTGAATGGGTATATGAATAGGAACGGTTTAGATGGATATTGGCCAAGTGTCATCAAGTGGGACTGGATTATGTTGGGATATATGGTCAGCACGGACAAGTTGGACCGAAGGGTCCATTTCCGATCTGTACATCTCTATGACTCTATGACTCCAATGTGTATTATTCAAAATCGAAGGGAAAGCTATAAATGTGGCATCAGACGGTAAAGACCATGTTGAGGACTTTTAGCCAAGACTATCCAGATGGTTGGGATAACGTAATTCCGTTTCTACTTTTGTGATCAGACATGCACCAAATGAATCAAAACAAGTGCAGTCCATTTGAATTAGTTTTGAGACAGGATTTGAGAGGACCACTAATATTGATTAAGGAGCAATTGATGGGCCAGAATTCAAAGACCACATATTCAGATTACTTGTCACAATTTAGTTAATATATTTTCACTGAATGCAGCATAGAATTAAACAGGAAACAGGGATGAAATCAAAATTGGCAATTTGCAATCGGTGATAAGGTGTTAATGTGAATTCCAGTGATAGGTAAACTTTTAAACGCAAGGTTTAGTGAACTACATCACATCGGAAGGTGATTGAATGAGGTGAACTATGTCACAAGGACTCCAGAGAGAATGAAATCGCAGATGATGTGTCTTACGAATGTTCGAAAAAGTCATTTGACAGGTAAGGAAAATAAAAGGATACTTATTTGTTCTTGGTATTTGTTCTAACACAGCCAATTTCAGAGGATTTTAAATTGGAAATTCCTCAAATTATATCGGACAATGAGGACGTTATCAAAATCTGGGATAAATTATTGAATTAAATTCCACTGGGTAGCTGAAGTGATCTGAAAAGTTATTGCTTTCACACTGGGTGATACATAGAAATAAACTTGGAAGTACGAAGCTAATTATGCATTATGCTGATATATGAGGTGCTGTTCTGATTAACCAACTTCCGTATAGGCATCACCCACTAAAGTTGGCAGAGGTTCAGATGGACAGTGAACAAGTGCTCCAGGACGACATAATTGAAGACAGTTACAGTGACTGGAGCTCACCAATGGTAATGGTGCCAAAACCAAACAGTACTCAATAGGTATGCATGAACTATGGCAAAAATAATGCAGTTACAAAGACAGTTGCACATCCGATGCTGCATTTGAAAAACTAATCTTCTCAGTACCGACACATCGATAGTCAGCATTCTCTCAGTCCAGACAATCTGACAATGCAGCACTCTATCAGTACTGTCACTCGAACAATGCGGCCCTTCCATAACACTGACACTACAACAGAGTAGGACTGCCTTAGTATATAAACTCAACTGGAGTGCCTCTCCCTCAATACTGATCCTTCGACAGTGTGGCACTCCCTCAGCATTGACACTCCGATATTGTAGTGCTCAGTCATTACTGACCCTCCAAAAGTGCAGCACTCACTCAGTACTGATGCTCCACAGTACGACACTCCATCGGCTCTGATTCTTCAACAGTGCAGCACTCCTGAAGCACTATCTCTCCGACACTGCAGCACTGT
The DNA here is from genome assembly GCF_037043375.1 of Chiloscyllium plagiosum. Classification (NCBI taxonomy): domain Eukaryota; kingdom Metazoa; phylum Chordata; class Chondrichthyes; order Orectolobiformes; family Hemiscylliidae; genus Chiloscyllium; species Chiloscyllium plagiosum. The sequence goes on along the minus strand of NW_028270178.1, from coordinate 15,128,196 downwards.
CTCAGCAGTGACCTTCTGACATGGCGGCAATTCCTCAGCACAGAGCTTCCAACGGTGGAGCACTCCACCTGTACTGGCCCACCGATAATGCAGCAATCCTTCAGTATGGACAGTCCAACAGAGCAAGTTTCCTTCAGTACTGATTTTCAGACAATGCATCACTCCCTCAGTACTGATCCTCTGACAATACAGCACTCCCTCAGTACTGATTTTCTGAAAAATTTCTAAATATCAGACAGTGCAGCGTTCGCTTTGGACTGACACTTTGACAGTGCAGCACCTCCTTGCGCATCCTCTACTATTCAGTTCGATCTCAGCTGTTGGTGTACTTCACAATTCTCTTTCTCTCTGTTTGAAATGTTTGCCTCCTGTTATTGAAATCAGGAAACACAAGAAGAAATATCTTTCTCAAAGCAACCAAGTCAAAACCCTGAGGATCTCACCTTCCTGAGTTTCGTCAAAACTTGCTGTTTTATCGTCAAACTGATACCAGTCTCGCCTGCCCAACAATTCCTGTTATAAGAAACTACTCATTCCAACCTCGATTAACCAAATGAAATGCGCAGGCACTACTTTTTTTGGATAATTAATTATTCGGTAAATTGATTCAATGTTTCCTCTGGTGCTCAGAGTATTCAGTGAAGTCTGCTCCCCATTCAGAAGTCTAGACAGCAGCACACCGCGCCCGTGCCCCCGCCTCCGCCCCCGGTCAACTCCCAACTCCATCTGACTCTGCACCCCACCCATCCCCAACCCCATCCAACACCACCCCCTACCCAAAGCGCAAACCTTTCCAACAATGCCACCGCCCGCCCCAACCCTTACCAATACCGACCACCCGCTAGCCCCCCAAACCCCGTCCAACATCGCCCCCCCACCCACCATGAACTCCATCCAGCACCGCCCCCGCCCGCCCCCGTCGCCATTCAACAGCGCCCTCACCTGCCCCCAACATCGCCCTCAATCCGCCCCTGCCACTCTCTGGGATAGTACCAACTGCACACCAACAACTGGACTGCTGCAGCTGCTACTGCCTTTTGGCGCTGTGTCTCCAAATAGCACACACGCATATCCTCACTGCAAATCTTTGACAGGTTCTATTTTTCCACTGCCCAGGGCAATGTTAGACAGAGTGTCTGGCGAAGCCGTGTTTAGGGTACACGACTGAGTAGAACTCCAAGGAATGTGTGGGAAGAGAGAGAGATGATCGGAGCTCGGTCATTTAGAGATGGTGCCTGCACTCGCATCAATCCAGGACTGTTCTCGGCAGCATTGAGTTTACTTTTAATCACTGTAAAAAGAAATACGTGATCAGTGTTGGAAACCCGCCTTTGATATAACGTTTCCATTGTGTCCTCGAGATCTCCTTCTGATAATCTGATGTTCAGTTAATTGCTATTAAGGTAATCGAGGTTCTTCTGTCTTGTCTGGTAAACCTTATCTGAGGTGTACAAGAGAATGAGAGGAATAGATAGAGTCAATAGCCAGAGTCTTTTCCCCAGGCAGGATTGATTGCTACGAGGGGTCATAGTTTTAAGATAGTTGGAGAAAGGTATAGTGGAGACATCAGAAGTAGGTTCTTTACACAGAGAGTTGGAAATGCATGAAATGCGTTGCCAACAATCGTGGTGGAAGCAGACGTATTAGGGACATTTAACCGACTGCTGGACATGCAGATGGATAGCAGTCAGTTGAGGGATGCGTAAGTTATGTTATTGTATTTTACATTAGGATTAAACCTCGGCACAGCATCATGAGTCAAATGTCCTGTTCTGTGTGTACTTTTCTATGTTATATGTTCAAAGTGTAATCTTTGTACCTTTATATTCAATTGCCGTCCTAATAGAAGAAAACATTCTACTAGCATTCCTGAGTACTTGACCTACGTACTAGAATTCTGTGATTCATGCATGATAAAACACACAACTGTATGAATCTCTCAGCTCCGCATCCTCAATTTTTTTTCAAAACAATAATACTTCCTCTCAAAATGGACAATTTCCCATTTTCCCAGACAGTGGTCAATTGGCTAGATCTTGCCAATCGATGTAAACTGTTGATATGCTTTTGTCCGCGTATTCCCTTTGCAATCCATTAGACTGTAGTCACCTGAACAGCCCTGGTAGCATTTGAACTCCAGTACTGAGAACATTACCTAAGTCTGTGGAAAAAATATGTAGTGATAGAACCAGCATTGATGAGCATTTGATTTTTTTATTACTGGCTGGTTGTTCAGTGTCTAACTTGTTTAATATGCATTCAACAAAGACTAGGGGGCAAAGCATTTTCTCCACAAGTTTAAAACACCTGATTCCCCTCTGACAGCAAACAACATCCTTGACCGTTAAGCCTCTTAGACTTTTCATCTGATTATTTGTAGTATTATAGCTGAATTGCTATTTCTTAAGCTATCACCTTAAAATTCAATTCAAGGAAAACATCCATTCCAACAGGAGCTGTGTGAATCCCTTAACCCCCAGAGGTGATTCCGCTGCAGACACAACGCAACTCCTGCTGGAATGTGCCTTTGTAAAAGAAATCTGGAAGAAGATGGAGTGGTTTGTGCCGAAGTTGATCCGGAGCAGCTCCATAATATAGGAGTCTGTGTTCTGCAGTATGCACACCGAGAAAAACAATGTCTACTCCTGGTGGGCCGTCAACTTGGTGAAAGATGCTCTTTGGTCTGTTTCAAACTTGTTGGTCCTTCAAAAAAAGCAGAACCCGACTGAGTGTCGCAGTCTATCACATTCCAAGATCCATGGCTATGTGCTGCAGGACACACAAAAACCTGTGGTAGCTGCCACTAAAGCAACGTCATAATGACTTCTCTCTGTGGTCCCTTTCTCAAAGTTGCATGAGTGTCCATTAAGGTATCGAACATTCTCCGTGCTTCAGAACATGCAATATAGCCTTATTCTGTAAGATATGTCTCTGACTAGATTGAACATAGACAAACTCCAATGTTTATTTGTTTTATTGATATGCTGCTCAGAAACGAACTGCGTATGTGGCTGTGTACATACTTTGTTATGAATGAAGTATGTTTTTAAATTAAAATGCCATTAATAACCGTCTGCTAGACTCTGTGAATGTCACTCACAGAGTCTCATATACAGTCACGGAATGATCCTCCTCTACTGGGGACTCTAAATACCACACACACACACACACATACACACACACAGTTACATCACTCTGTCTCTCTCTTTCTCACACACGTAAAATTTTTAAAACAAATATCAATATTTACTTCAATGGATGGAAGAAGAGAAATATCATTCTGTCCTGATCAAATCCAGGAATGTACAGACCAGGGTGCAATATCAGCTCTCAGGTGAGACACAATTTGTCTGAGATTTGCTGCCGTGCTCTGAGGCATCAGCTCCTTATGGGCTCGATTTGTCGCTAAAATATGCTTTACATCAGTGCATTGAACAATAGAATAGAAACGAACAGGATCAATTCGATTAAAACCGAAACAAACCAATCGAATACCACTCATACAGGCTGAGTATAGGAGGTTGGCTTTACAACACAAAGTTGAAAAGTTTAAATGCTGGAAAAGCGCAGCATTTTCAGGCAGCATCCGAGGAGCAGGAGAATCGACATTTCAGGCATAAGCCCTTCTTCAGGAAGGTTAGGGTGAGGGTGATAGGCCGGAGAGGGGGTGGGGGTGGAGGGATCGGTATGAAGGATAGTTGGAAGGAGGTTAGGGTGAGGGTGATAGGCCGGAGAGGGGGTGGGGGTGGAGGGATCGGGATGAAGATTGCAGGTCAAGATGGTGGTTCTGAATCCGGGGGTTGGGACTAAGATAAAGTGGGGGGAGCGGGAAATGAGGATGCTGGAGAACTCTACATTCATTCCGTGTGGTTGGAGGGTACCACGGCGGAAGATGAGGTGCTCTTCCTCCAGGCGTCGTGTGGCCAGGGTCTGGCGATGGAGGAGGCCATTGACCTGCATGTCCTTGTGGAGTGGGAGGCGGAATTAATGTGTTCAGCCTCGGGGCGGTTAGTTTGTTTGGTGTGGTGTCCCAGAGGTATTCCCTGAAACGTTCTGCAAGTAGGCGGCCTGTCTCCCCAATGTAAAGGAGACCACATCGTCTGCAGCAGAAACGGTAAATGATGCGCGTGGAGGTGCAAGTGAAATTGCAAAGGATATGGAAGGATCCAACGGGGCCTTGGAGGGAGGTGAGGGGGAGATGTGGGCGCAAGTTCTGCCCTTCTTGCGGTTGCAGGGGAAGGTGCCAGGAATGGAGGTTGGGTTGGTGGGGCTGTGGACCTGATGAGGGAGTCGCGGAGGGAGTGGTCTCTCCGGAAAGCTGATAGGGGTTGGGAGGGAAATATATCCTGTTGGTGAGGTTTGTTTAGAGATGGCGGAAATGACGGAGTATGATACGATGTGTCCGGAGGTTGGTGGGGTGGAAGGTGAGGGCCAATGGGGTTCTGTCCTGGTGGCGATTGGAGGGTCGGGGTTCACGGGTGGAGGTGCGGGAAGTGGAGGAGATGCGGTGGATTTTGGGCAGGAGGATGGGAGATCTCCTGAGGTGATGAGATTATGGATGGTCGAGGAGATGGTGGTTTGGTGCCGGGACATGGGGTCATGGTTAAGGGGGCAGTAGGAGGAAGTGTCCGCGAGTTGGCATCTTGTTTCAGCGATATAAAGATCGGTACGCCAAACTACCACTGCACCTCCCTTGTCTGCCGGTTTGATGGTGAAGTTCGGATTGGAGCGGAGGGAGTGGAGGGCTGCACATTGTGAGGGTGAGAGGTTGGAGTGGGTGTGAGGGGTGGACAAGTTGAGACAGTCAATGTCCATGTGGCAGTTGGATATGAAGAGATCGAGGGCGGGTAAGGGGCCATCACGGGGTGTCCAGGTGGATGGGATGTTTTGGAGGCGGGAGAAGTGGTCGACAGAGGGTGGGCAAGAGTCCTTATTGCAGAAGTAGGTGCAGCAGCGAAGGCGGCGGAAGAAATGCTCGATGTCTAGCCGCATGTCGAACTCATTGATCAAGGCGCATGGGGGATAAAGGTGAGGCCTCTGCTGAGGACTGATCATCCATCCTCAGAGAGAGAGCGGTCTGGAGGGATGTTGAAAATACGGCAGGGCTGGGAGCTAGGACCTAGTGTGTGGCTGGAACTAGGAGTGGAGGCGTAGTTAGGCATGGGGGCGGAGTTAGTCGTCCACGTATCCGACGAAGAGGCACGCATAGCTGGGGTCCATGTGGGAACACATGGCTACTCCTTTGGTTTAGAGGAAGTGGGAGAATTGGAAGGAGAAGTTGTTAAGAGTGAGGACCATTCAGTCAGTCGAAGGAGGGTGTCAGTGGAAGGTACTGGTTGAGTCGGCGGGAGAGGAAGAAACGGAGGGTTTGGAGGCCTTCGTGATGGCGGATGGAACTGTATAGGGACTGGATGTCCATCGTGAAGATAAGGCGTTGGGGCCGGAGAAGCAAACATCATGGACGAGGTGGAGGGCGTGGGTGGTATCCCGAGCATAGTTGGGGAGTTCTTGGACTAAGGGGTCAGGGCAGTGTCGAGGTATGCAGAGATGAGTTCGGTGGGGCAGGAGCAGGCTGAGAAAATGTGTCGGCCGGGGCAGTTGGGTTTGTGGACTTTGGGCAGGAGGTAGAAATGGGCGGAGCAGGGTTGAGGGACTATGAATTTGGAGGCAGTGGATGAGACATCCCCTGAGGTGATGAGGTTATGGATGGTCTAGGAGATGCTGGTTTGGTGGTGGGGGTGTGGTCATTGTCAAGGGGCCATAGGTTTACAACACAAAGCCAAGATACATGATCAATCATCTTCCCAGGTTTATAAATAAAGACTTGTAGGGTGTTTCTTATACAGAGCAGCATACAGTTTTCCGCTAGAATAGCAGCTGCAGTTTTCATAGTGCAATATTTTCTTTTCAGCTCCTCGTAACAAATGGCTACAAACTGATCATTGGAAAAAGTGACAGTGAACCAGACAGAAGCAGTTCATGGCAGCATACTGCAGGGAAGAGGTAACACAACTGATGTGCGTGATATTCACGAAAGACCCAGGGAAATAATATGAATAGACCCACAAAGGGATAATTTCAATACTAAGCACAAGTAAATCTGCCGTTGCGAAGGCCACCAGGTAGCAAGTGGAGCATGTGAAGATGCCACAGCTTCCACGTGACGGGATCACAAGCGATTACACTGACACGTACTCACCATTGGACATGCTAATTGGGACCAGATTATTGGCTGCAGATATTGTTAATACCCAATTCAAATTTGCACTGTCCAATAGTCCTCACACTCCAGGATTTCTGCAACTTTCTGGAATGATGTCATGTTCAACTTCATTGGTGTTCCAGAAAGACAATATCCTCCATAACATTTCAGTGAGAATTATAAACCACGTTTCTCCTTAGTTCTGAAGATGGAATAAATTACTGTTAGAAACAGGAAAGGAGAGGTCACCCTGTTGGGTGTTTTCTATAGGCCTCCAAATATTTCCAGAGATGTCGAGGAAAGGACAGCAAAGATGATTCTCGATAGGAGTGAGAGAGCAGGGGCGTTGTCATGGGGGACTTCAACTTTCCAAATATTGACTGGGAATACTATAGTACGAGTACTATGCATGGGTAAGGCTTTTGTCCAGAGGGCTTCCTGACATACTATGTAGACAGGCCAACACGGGCAAAGCCACATTAGATTTGGAACTGGGTAATGAGTCCTGCCAGGTGTTAGACTTGGAAGTAGGTGAGCACTTTGGTGATAGCGATCACAATTCTGTTAAGTTTTCTTTAGTGGTAGAAAGGGAAAGGTGTATACTACTGGGCAAGTGTTACAGCCGGGGAAAGGCAATTACGATGTAATTAGGCCAGATTGAGGAAGCATAGGATGAGGAAGGAAACTGCAGGGGATGGGCACATTAGAAATGTGGAGCTCATTCAAGGAAATATCCTGTGTGCCCTAGATAAGTATGTACATGTCAGGCAGGGAGGAAGCTGTCGAGCACGGGAGCTGTGGTTTACGAAGGAAGGGAATCTCTGGTCAAGAGGAAGAAGAATGCTTATGTTAGGATGAGATGTGAAGGCTCATTCCGGGCGCTTGAGGGTTACAAGGTAGCCAGGAAAGTCCTAAAGAGAGAGCTCAGAAGAGCCAGGAGTGGACAAGAGAAGTTTTTGGCGGATAGGATCAGGCTAAGCCCTAAGGCTCTCTTAGGGTATTTAAGGAATAAAAGAATGACGAGAGTAAGATTAGGCCAATCAATGATAGTAGTGGGAAGTTGTGTGTGGAGTCATAGGACGTGGGGAAGCAGTTAACGAATGTTTTTCGACTGCATTAACTCTAGGAAACGATAATGTTGTCGAGGAGAATACTGAGATGCACGCTACTAGACTAGATGTGGTTGAGGTTCACAAGGAGGAGATATTAGAAATCCTGCATGGTGTGAAAATCGATTAGTCCCCTAGGCCCGATGGGATTTATCCTAGGATCCTCTGGGAAACCAGGGAGGAGGCTGCCGAGCTTTTTGCATTGATCATTAAATCGTCGTTGTCTACATGAATAGTGCCAGAAGACTGGAGGATAGCAAATGTTCATGAAGGGAAGTAGAGACATGGTAATTATAGACCAGTGAGCCTTACTTCAGTTGTTGGTAAAGTGTTGGAAAAGGTTAGAAGAGATCGGATTTATAAACATCGAGAAAAGAATAAATTGATTAGCTATAGTCAGCACGGTTTTGTGAAGGGTAGGTCGTGCCTCACAAACCATATTGAGTTCTTTGAGAAGGTGACCAAACAGGTAGATGAGAGTAAATTGGTTGATATGGTGTATATGGATTTCAGCAAAGCGTTCGATAAGGTTCCCCACAGTAGGCTTTTGGACAAAATGTGTAAGAATGCGATTGTGGGAGATCAAGCAGTTTGGATCAGTAATTGGCTTGCTGAAAGATGACAGAGGATGGGAAATATTCATTCTGGAGCACAGGTACGAGTGGTGTACCGCAAGCGTCGGTGGTGTGTCCACTGATGTTTGTCATTTTTATAAACGACCTGGATGAGGACGTAGAAGGGTGGGCTAGTAAATTTGCAGACGACACTAAGGTCGTTGGAGATGTGGATAGTGACGAAGGATGTTGTAGGTTACAGAGAGACATAGATAAGCTGTAGAGCTGGGCTGAGAAGTGGCAAATTGAGTTTAATGCGGCCAAGTGTGAGGTGATTCACTTTGGTCAGAGTAAGCGGAATGCAAAGTACTGCGCTAATTTTAAATTCTTGGTAGCGTAGATGAGCAGTGAGATCTCGGTGTCTGGTACACAGATCCTTGAAAGTTGCCACCCTGGTTGACAGGGTTGTTCAGAAGGCATACAGTGTTTGAGCTTTAATTAATAGAGGGGCTGAGTTCTAGAACCATGAGATTATGCTACAGCTTTACAAAACTCTGTTGCTGCTGCAATTGGAGTAATGTGTACTGTTCTCGTCACCGCATTGTAAGAACGATGTGGAAGCTTTGGAAAGGGTGCAGAGACGATTTGCTAGGATGTTGCCTGGTATGGAGAGAAGGTCTAATTTGGAAAGGCTGAGGGCCTTGAGGCTGATTTCGTTAGAGAGAAGACGGTTGGGAGGTGACTTAATAGAGACATATAAGATAATCAGAGGGTTAGATAGGGTGGACAGGGAGAGCCTTTTTCCAAGTATGGTGAAGGTGAGCACGAGGGGGCAGAGCTTTAAATTGAGGGGTGATAGATATAGGACAGATGTCAGAAGTAGTTTCTTTACTCAGAGAGTAATAAGGCTATGGAATGCTATGCCTGCAATGGTAGTAGATTCGCCAACTTTAAGTACATTTAATTCGTCATTGGACAAGCATGTGGATGTCCATGGAACAGTGTCGATTAGTTGGGCTTCCAATTGGTATGCTGGAAATGTGTTACTGGAAAAGCGCAGCAGGTCAGGCAGCATCCAGGGAACAGGAGAATCGACGTTTCGTGCATAAGCCCTTCTTCAGGAGGGCTTATTCCTGAAGAAGGGCTTATGCCCAAAACGTCGACTCTCCTGTTCCCTGGATGTTGCCTGACCTGCTGCGTTTTTCTAGCAACACATTTCCAGCTCTGATCTCCAGCATCTGCAGACCTCACTTTCTCCTTCAGATTGGTATGACTGGTCGGCGCAACATCGAGGGCCGAAGGGCCTGTACTGCGCTCTAATGTTCTATGTTCTATGAACTGGAGATAATGCAGTTTGTTGATAAAAATACATTGTAACGATTATGTGATCAGAAGATGTTCATGTAGCATGATCAGTCACAGGTTTCAGTCTAATGTCCACTCAAAAATAACAAAAAAAAAAGTTTTCACTAAACCGGAACACCAATGTTGGCCGTAATCAGGTAGTAAAATTTCCTGACATTGTTAAATGTTTCGAACATCTTCATTGCATTTTCCGGAGCTACTTTGGGCTTTGATCAGCCTCTCTGTAATATACGCTGAACTGACACGTCTAATTTTTAAAAAGAAGTTAAATCATCATCACTTTGTATTTTGTTGTAATAGACAAATGAATTAATCCAGTTCTTGGGGAAAGAAAGATATATTTAGGACTGAAACTCAAAATGACATTTGTGATTACATTAATTAGCAACAAGAATGTGAGTGTTGTATTATGCCAACATTAATGGTGTTGCTTTGATTGTTCAAATGATCACCAGCATTGAAACAAAACTGGGATATATACATTTCTCTGTTGCAGCCAGTCGTTGAGTTATAAATGGTCAAACATTTCCTCTCCTTATCTTTTCCTATTTGTGTTTGTCAGTATTGCATTCTGTTTAACTCTTTCTGTTCCCGTCTCATTCAGTTTATGTGCATCTATGTCGTTTTCTACCTATACTTGATTTGGAGATGCCGGTGTTGGACTGGCGTGTACAAAGTTAAAAATCACACAACACCAGGTAGTAGTCCAACGGGTTTAATTGGAAGCACACTAGCTTTCGGAGCGACGCAGCTTCATCAGGTGAAAGTGGAGGGCTCGATCGTGTTACGATCGATCCCTCCACCATTACCTGATGAAGGAGCGTCGCTCCGAAAGCTAGTGTGCTTCCAATTGAACCTGTTGGACTATAACCTGGTGCTGTGCGATTTTTAACTCTATCTATTCTCTTTGTCTCACTCTCTATCTCTTGTGAATTAACGTTTTGTTCTCTCTCTGCATTTGTTTCTTTCTTCCTCTCTTTCTGTCAGTCTCTCCATCCGACTCTTTATACATACATGTCACCGTTTCTCTTTTTAAATAAGTCTCCCTATCTCTCTCTTACTGTTTTTCCATCTCTCTTTGAATTTCTCCATCTCTCTTTTTTCTGTGTAATAGAGTCATAGAGTCATTCGCATTGGGAAAAACTGCTTCAGTCGAATCAGTCCATGCCGACTATAATCCTGAATTAAACTGGACTCACCTGCTTGACCAATTTCTTCCAAATATTTGTTTCAAATCCCTGTACTTATTCAAACGTATTTTAAACCCTTCCATCCACCACGTCATCTGGAGGTTATTTTTCAGAAACGAACCACTTTTCATGTAAAAAAATATGGACACATGTAATAATAAAACCTTTCGCCATCACCTTGAAAATATGCTGAATGGTCTTGAAATGCATCACCAGAGGGAAATTACATCAGTCCATAATTTTCTCTATACCCCTCATTATATTTTATAAAATTCAATGAGGTCAACTCTCTAACCTCTGTTCTCCAGTGGAAAAAAAAACGACCCAGGCCTTCTGAATACTCATTTGCTTATTAATGTCTTCCGAGAACAGGGAGACCAGAACTTGACACAGGCTCAAGAAGAGGTCTCACTAATGTTCTCTTCATGCTCAACGTAATGTCCAAACTCATGTAGTCAAAGTTCTCAGCAATGAGGAAAACATACTCAATATTTCTTTACAACCCTATCTATATGTGTTGCACATTGTAATCAATGGTGTAACTGACCCCTTAGATCTCTCTGTTCTGCAAACCTGCTGTACCCTTAACTGTATAAATCATGCTTTTTTCACCAAAATGCAACACCTCTGATTAATTCAAATTAAACTTCACTTGCCACTCTTCAGCCGATTGACTCAATTGAACAAGATGTATTTGTAATGTAATGTAATCTTCCCCAGTGTCTTCAATACCACCAATATTGATGTTGTGGCTGGAGGGGCCACCCGTAATAATAATTTATGATGGACAATAAAAGAACTTACCATGGATTTACAAAACATGGAAACAAGTTAAAGCATGCTGGGAAATCGAACCCATCTTTGAAAAAAGTGTCAATCCACATGCTGCATAATCCAAACAGGCTGCACTTGCCTGCAGATAGTTTGCAAACAAAACTGACATCAGCAAACAGCGCAACACAACGGAATGTGGGTTTGAATGGGAAACTGGAATGTCGCCCGTGGAACAATTGGGAGCAGTGCGTCATTTGCTAGACATGGAGGTGGCTTGCACCCTGATTTGGAGCAGGCTACGCGCACTAAACAGCTACTATCATGGCCACCTAAGGGTGGCCCTGTTATCAGTGTGCCAAAACCCAGTTGTCTCTGATTGTACAATGTATTTGAATCACCTGAAAGCCCCACTCAGGGTGCTAAACATTGAAAGGGAAGATGTCTCGAAGACCAACGGAACAAGAATGAGACATCATCAAGTCAAGCGCGGCCAAGTTCTTGTGTGGTGGTGTACGGTCATACGAAGTTAAGATAAAGGATAAGTTCATTTGCTTTGTTTATCACTATTTTGTAGTATACTTTAATGTTCTAATTTTAATTGTTCTCAGTAAACAAATATTATCACTGATAAGAATCGACTCATGGTTCTTTTGCAGAATATAAGAATTTAAACACAAAATGTCGCAGGTACAACAAATTGGCAGCCAAAATGGACCTCGACAAGAAGTGACTATGTTTTTCCAAGACAGAATTGCTTTGAACCTGCTATTCCAAGAGGTTTTGCCTGAACTGTTGTCAAAGGGACAGCGGTTCCATGTGAAGGCCAGGGGTTTCAAGTAAATCTAACAAAATAGAAAGGACAAAACTGAACTGTTCTTTAAAAATAAAAAAAAACACAATGCCAACAGGTGTTTGGAGCTACTCCAAAAAAAGGGCTTGCTGCGTGTATTTGGGATAGGTCAGGGCTTTAAAATGTGTTGCTGGAAATGCGCAGCAGGTCAGGCAGGATCAAAGGAGCAGGAGAATCGACGTTTCGGGCATAAACCCTTCTTCAGGAATGAGCTTTTTTTTAGTAGGCGTGGCGGCGAAGGCTTTTTTATAGTATGTATCTGAACATAGTACGGAGTCCATGCGAGGTCAGTCGGTTCCGTAGACAGGTGCTGAGGAAGGAGATGTGGTTGTGGTAGTGAGTCTGTTTGAGGACGTGGTTGAAGAGCTTCAGGGCAGAGGAGATAACCTGGGGGGTGAAGTGAGAGAGGGACTCACTGAGATCCTTGTAGAGGGTGGAGGAGAGCTTCTTCAAAGAAGGCATCCTTGTAAGAGGATTCGCAGTAGGTTAAAATCATTTAGGAGAAAGTGAGGACTGCAGATGCTGGAGATCAGAGGTTAAACACGTGTTGCTGGAAAAGCGCAGCAGGTCAGGCAGCATCAAAGGAGCAGGAGAATCGACGTTACGGGCATAAGCCCTTCTTCAGGAATAGATCAGGGACAACACGGAAAATTATTTAGAAACCCAGTGGAATTAGGACCAGAAAAATAACAAAAGCAATACCTCCATCCAGTCCAACTGCTGCACCATTTTTTGTTCACTTTCAATGCCGTAGAAAGGTATCACCTAGAGCCCGGCCATGTTCTTGTGTGATGGAATATGATCAAACAAAGTTACATTAAGGCATAAGATAGTTTGTCATGGTTATCGTTATTTTGTATTATACTTTATTGTTTGAATACCAATTATTTTCAGTAAAGGAATATTATTATTTGTAAGATTTGATTCAAAGTTCTTTCGCTGAATATAAAATTTTCAACGTACTGTGTGGCAGGTACATCAATGTTATTTGCAAACTTATGTACCATGCTTTCCATTTCCTCGTCTAAATCATTGATACATAATTGACAAACAAAAGTAGACCCAACACCAATCCTTGTTGACCACCACTGGCCACACGCCCCTCTTTGTTCTCTTTGCATTTCTGCCTGTATCTCTTTCAATCTGTGTATCTCTGTGTTTCCTTTTTGCTCTTTATCTATCTGCCCTTCCTTTCCCTTTATGTCTCTCCATTTCTGTTTCTATATGTCTGTCTCTTTCGACATTGTTCTCTCTTCTCCCCGCCTCTCTCTCTCCTCTCTTTCTCTTTCTCTGTCTCTGTGAATCTATGTCCCATTCTGTCTCATGGTCTGCCAATCTCGTTTACTACATCGCTCTGATTGTATCTGACTGGAATGATTCTCTTCCTCAGACAAACAATCAAATCTGCACTGAGAGACAACGGTTTCAGGACATGCACCTTTTGGATTTCAAGTTTGCCTGTTTAAAGTTCAGCTTTTGTAGTGATTGTGACAAAGGCCTATTAAAACCCATTGACGGTAAGATCCTTGATTGGATTTGTTAACCTGTGCCATTCAGGGATTCCTGGTGTGCAGATATAAAAAATGAGATTCTCCTGGCTCCACGTGTACTGTGCATATGTAAATAAAAATTGACTTGGTGTTGGCTTGCTGGCCTTTCTGCAATTACTTCCGTGTTAAGTAATTGCTCTACATTATTACGAATTAGAATTATCAGAATTCTCAAATGAAATATAAGAGACAACTGTTATGTTTTCGTTGGAAGACTCAGTCCGGGCCAGCAGTTATTGCCATTCCACAATTACCCTTTAACAGGTTAGGTGAGCTGCCTTCTTGAACGAATGTCGGCTATGTGCTCCGGTAGACACAGAATGTCACTTAGGAAGAGAATTCCAAGATTTTGACGCACCGACACTGAAGGAATGGTGACATATTTCCAAGTCAGGATGGTGAGTGAATTGGAGGGAAAATTGAAGGGGATTGTGATCCCATTTATGTGTTGTCTGGGATGAAATTGGTTGTGGTTTTGCAAGGTGCTGCCGAGGGATAAATGTCTTTTTTTTCAGTGCATCTTCTCTCTGGTACACACAACTGCAACTGACCGTTGGTGGAGGAGGAGCTGCAAGTTTGTAGATGCAGTGGAAATCAAGTGGGCTGCTTGATGCAGGCAAGTGGATTAATGGGTGTCAATTTCAGATTGACATGAGTAGGAATTTCTTCCCTCAGCGGCTTCTGAGTTATGGAACTTCATGTCTCAGCTGTGTTTGTGTGGGGAGTGGGGTGGTGGTAGAATCGTTGTGCATATTTAAGGCTGAAAGAGACTGATTCTTGATCAGTGGGGGAATCAAACATTACGGGGACTTGGCACGAAGGTGAAGTTGAAGATTGTTAGACCAGTCATGATCTTATTGAACTGTGGATCACTTTTGATGGGCCATGTGGCCTCTTTTTTTATTATTGGTTGTCTAATAACCACCTACTCAATGTTTCACGGAGTCACCTAATTTCACACATACTTTTCTATAGAGGAAATACTTGAGACAGTGACTTGAAAATTCCTTCTGTTCCAATTATCAAATGGTTCAGTTAATAACCGGTGGGGAGTAAGTCAATGCGTTTATCATGCACTAAACCACTGAGCAAAGGAGATCATGCATTTTGTATACTTCTACTTCAACACATGATGGCCGGTTCAGGATTTCCTTCATAATGCATCTCAGTGATCAAGAATTTTCTTCAGAAATAGTGCTCGTGCTCAGTATTTCTTTCACAATGAATCTTGGTGTTGAGTCTCAATGTTCAGGGATCTGTTCAAATCACGTGAGATCAGTGACCATCCACTCTACGATGTACATAATTTGCCAGAATTAAACAGAAGAAAATAACAATAAAGAGTCGTATGTGGTGGTGCCAGCTGCTAATAATACCGGTGAAATCAGATCTCAGTTTGAAAGCAGTTTTGAAGATTTTCAGACTTTTCTTTCAAGACACACTGTGGTAGTTAGCCACAGAATATATTCACATGAGGCTGCCACTGACCTTTCAACATAATAACATAACCTTATTCATAAGAAAATCGAAAGCTTGAAATACATCAGGAATTGCAAAACGTCTGAACATGAAACACAAAAGCAAAGACTCAGCCTTTTGACCAGCAACATCCTTGACAGACACCCATGAAATATTGTTCTAACTCTGTTTTTTTGTTTGCACAATGGATGTTATCCTATTTGAGTGGCGAAGTGGCTACTTTCCAATTAGTAGGAGATAGAATTCTTCTCATTTAATGCAGCCAGGGGAAGTTCTTCAAGCCGTTTCAAAGTAGAGATCCTACTTATGTCTGAAAATATATTTTCAAAGAGACGTCAGACGTGTATTCTGATTGCATATCTTAACAAGCCGAGTAAATGGATATTTTATTCCAGTGATTAACTCTTCTCTGAATTTAGTCTGTGTAAGAGCATAAATGCAGAAACTGTTGCACGAATTCAGAAAACGTAGCAGGAATCCAATTTCTTGCAAGACAAGGGTTGGAGCATTTAAAATCTTGACATCATACTTATAACTTATTTTTTGAAAGCTGAATTGGCGTATGAAATGTGTCATCCAGAGGAATATAAAATGATCAGACAATGCAAAGAGCAAGATGATGGATTTTCTCCAGTTTGCCACCTCTGGATCAGTATATTCCCTCCATTTCCATGGCTCTGGAGGCGAGAGCGGATGTGATTGGCTTCTATTACGTGCCTAAGAGGCAGAGCATTGAATACCAAAATCAATACAATTGGAAGAAACGGTATAAATGTGGTGTCTATCCATACACACATTTTCCAAAATAATGATGTATAAAAGTCCGGTAATATCATGTAAAACCGACGGTACGTTGTCAAAAATAATCGCAGTGAAAAATACAAAATACGAAGTACTTCTTCACAAACAGCCTACGGCATCCGGAGTTGTTATAACGACAAAAATAGTTTCATCGTGACAATATCTTGCTCGTGGTTTCTGGCAACATATCAGTACAAACAGACCAAATGTGAAGTCAACTGTGAACGAAACTGACCCATATAGATCTGCAAGAAACACAACAGTTCTCATGGCAAACAAAGATGTGATGGTTAAGAAATTAACCGGGAAATGCAGAACGTTAACTCGGTCCAGTAAGATATTAAGGATGAAGAGAACTCGATGTGCAAAAGTCGTTGCCAACAAATACCGAGTAACGCATTTGGAGAGCCCATAATTCCACACTTGCCTCGAATTAGGATCACAATTGCCATGGAGTTAACTGGACAAAAAATAAAGAAAGAGAGTCCTCTTCGTGATCAGAGTCACAGCAATAACATTAGCTTAACATAGAACATGTACAGTGTAGAAACAGGCCAATTGGCCCAACACATACACATTGACACTCCAAACAGTTTTCAAACCAAACCCATTCCCCTATCCTGTCACTTTGCATTTTCCCTGAATAATGCAGCTTACGTACACATACCTGAACACTATGGGACATTTTGTATGACCAATTCACTATTCACGCGCACATGGATAAAATGTGCAAACTCCACACCGACAGTCACCTGATGGTGCAATTGAAGACAGGTACCTTACATTGTGAGGCAGCAGTGCTTATCATTGAGCCACCATGCATGCCTGCTAACTCGCAACAATTGCCTCAGATTAATATATTAACTCAATTACAGTAGATGTGGTGAAAAATTCAAATACCCTTCAAGCCACTCACCTTCGTAGGTTGGAAACACATCGCTGATCCTTCAGTTTTGCTGGTTCATTTAAAAGACATTTTTACAGTTACATGGAGAGAATGTTTGTAGCAGGACACAGGCAAAAAAAGAGAGAAGTTCAATTCAGGAAACGTGTAAGGCATGGACGAGTTAGACCGAAGGTTCTGTTTTTGTGCTTCGCAATGCTCTTAGACCAATTGGTCTGCAGTGGTTTAAGAAGGCATCTATCCACCACCTTCTGAAGTGAAGCTCCACATGGAGAATAAATGCTGACTCAGCCTGTTCTGTATTCGAACTAAATTATGTGTAAAGCATTCATAATTCAACCTGCTTCAGCAGACGGAAGGGAACAATAGTAAAAATCAACTACTGGTGAAACAACGAGAAATGCAAAGTTTGAAAATAACCAAAGACAGTGAAACCATGTCAAATTTCCACAAAGAATGATGGTGTAGAGTTTAAAAAAACGTTTTGCACAAGCATAACTGGACTCAAGGACTTACCAATAATGCCAACAGCGCAAGTATTGGCTAGTACATTCACACTACTTGAAAGATTATTGAGTGTTTCATTCTGTCTCAGGCACATCTGGCTGCTCCGAGGGAGGCAATGATTCTGTCCGCCCAAATACAACAATATTGTCATCACAAGTACTTATTATTTAGAAGCTATAGTTCTGGTGAGAATACAAATCCAGTTGATTAGTTGCAGTGATCAAATGAACCAATTTCCTTTTAGTATTATTATGCAGTAGAATCTAATTTGAAGAATAAAAATCACTAATTCCTGAGAATTAATTATTTTGTTATCGTGTATATTCAAGTGCAGAAGTACATGACGAAAGGGGAAAATTGTACAATGTCGCCATTCCTGATGTCATCTTAGCTACAAAGGTATGGATGCACAAGATCTTCTATACAGAGTAAACAAGTAACAAAACAAAGTTCAAGCGTAAACATTGAAATTCTTGTTTGTATTGTGCGACGATGATGCTCCTTTTAACAAGGTTAGTTTGGTCGTCTTTTGTTTGGGAGGGGTTGTAAAGGAAGAGGTTGCAAAACTTCTGGAAATTCTACTTGAAAATGCGATTAGTCCTTCTTTTATGCACTTGTATAATGACGGTGGAGAGAACAGTTCTCTACGTTCAGCGTTTTCTTTTTGTTTTGTTTGGTTTGGTTTAAGCAAGCAGTCTGTTTAAACTCATGGAGCCTTAGAGATGTACAGCACGGAATCAGACCCTTCACTCCAACTCGTCCATGCTGACCAGACGTCCGAACCGAATCTAGTCCCATTTGCCAGCACTTGGCCCATATCCATCTTCGCCCTTCCTGTTCATATTAAATTCAGATAGCTTTTAAGTGCTGTACTTTTACGCACCTCTACCATATCCCCTGGTAGTTCATTCCATATACGCACCACCCTCTGTGTGAAAAAAAGTTGCCCTTATGTCCCGTTTACATCTTTCTCATCTCACCCTAAATTTCTGCCCTCACATTCCAGACTCCCCACGCCTGGAAAATGAGCTCGCCTATTTACCCTATCCATGCCCTTCGTGATTTTATAAATTTCTGTCAGGCCACTCCTCATTCTCTAACTGTACACGGAAAATTCCCCCAGCCTATTCAGCCACTCCCTATGGATCAAACCCTCCTACCCTAGCCAAATCCTTGTTAGTTTTTTCTTAACCCTTTCAGGATCCACAACATTTTTCCTTTGAACAGACAACAGAATTGACACAGTATTCCAAAAAGAGGCCTAATCAATGTACTGTACAATCGCAACATTTTATCCCAACTCTTTTACTCGATGCACTGACCAAAAAAGGAATCATACCAAATGCATTCTTCACTATTCAATTGACCTGTGAATCAAATTTCAAGGTCTATGAACCTACACGCCATGGTCTGTTTGTTAAGCAACATTCCCGAGGACCTTACCATTAAGTGCATATGTCGTGCCCTGATTTGCCTAACCAAACTGCAGCACCTCACATTTATCTAAATTAAAGTTCATCTGCCACACCTCGGCCCATGGGCTCATCTGATCAAGATTCCAATGTTCCCTGAGACAACCTTCGTCTCTGCCCAGTACACCTCTAATTTGGCGTCTTCTGCAAACTTACTATCTATATCTCCAATGTTCATATACAAACTATTTGTATAAATGACAAAACCCAGTGGAACCAGCACCGACCCCCATGACACACCATTTGTCACTGACCTGCAGTCTGAAAGACAACCCTTCAGCACCACCCTCGGTCTACTACATTCAAGTCAGTTCTGTGTCCAAATGAGTAGTTGTCCCTGTAAATTTCCTGAAGATGTCTTTCTCAGAGTCCCTTACGACAACATTCCAAAAACGTTTGTTTTTGCCAACTTTTCTCACCTTATTAATCCAGTCGTAGATGTGTTAAATTTTATGATGCTTGCTGCACCTTTGTGATATGTTCCAGTTATTGCTGACTTTGTACCTATGATTTGTTACTATGAATGGGCCGGCACATCACTCCCAGAGGCAGCAATTTGCATTTCTTATTTCGCAACTCAGTTTTAAACTGTTTCAAAAGTCTTGTTTCGAAAATTTAGAAACCGCATTTCGGTTGTGCGAGCATTACCTTTTAACTGAAACACTGCTCGATATTTCTTGAGTTTACTTTCTGAAACTTTAAATTCCGGTCACTCTTCAGCCGGATACTGTGTGCATGAATCATGTAGAACAGATGACCGGTACACCATCGATTGCCAAACGGTTTGAACTGTGTTGTATTTGTCTATGGTGTATGTTCTGTGTTCTACTGTTTTGCCGAACTATTGACACATATGTGAGGTGATGCATTAGGTAAGACTAATTACAAGTGTGAGGGGATGCAGCTAAGCAAGATCAATCCTGGAGCGAATTATATAATGAACGGAAGAGCCTTGGGAAAAGTTGATGGGCAGAGAGATTTGGGAGTGCAGGTCATTATACCCTGAAGGTTTGCTGCACAGGTGGATAGAGTGGTCAAGAAGTCATATAGTATGCTTGCCTTCATTGGACGGAGTGTTGAGCATAAGAGCTGGCAAGTCATGTTAAAATTGTACAAGACATTCGTTCGGCCGCATTTAGAGTACTGTGTACAGTTCTGGTCACCACATTACCAAAAGGATGTGGACACTTTGGTGAATGTGTATGGAAGGTTTACGAGGATGTTGCCTGGTATGAAAGGTGCTAGCTATGAAGAAAGGTTGAGTACATTAGGTTTATTTTCATTAGAAAAGCGGAGATTGAAGGGGGATCTGATTGAGGTTTATAAAATCATGAAGGGTATAGACAGGGTGGATAGAGATACGCTTTTTTCCCAGGGTGAATGATTGAATCACGAAAAGTCATGCTTTCAAGGTGAGAGGTTGAAAGTTTAAGGGGGATACACGCGGCAAGTAGCTCACACAGAGGGTGCTGCCAGTTTGGAACCCGTTGCCTGCAGAGGTGGTAGAGGCAGGCACAGTAGATTCATTTATGATGCGTCTAGATAAATACACGAGTAGGTGGGGAGCAGAGGGATACAGATGCTTAGGAATTGACCGACAGGTTTAGAGGGTACATTTGGATTGACTAAGGCTTGAACGGCTTGTTCCTGGGCTGCAAATTTTCTTTGTTCTTTGTGCTTTAAAATAGATTTTACCTTCACAATTTCACAGTTAACCTGAATCTATCTAGTTGACTTTAACGAGACTGTATCTTGTAAACTTTGCCAGTTTACCGAAACTGCCAATGTTTTTCAGAAGGCCTAGAAGAGAACTAAGAATGCCTATCTAACTAGACATTCTTGCCTCTGAATCGAAGGATACATCTCCTCGATTGCTATCCACTTTATAATTGAGATAGTTCCCTGGTTGCATCATCATAGTATTCTACATACTCCGAATATTCCAACTGTTGTGGACTTGGGCAGACCACACAAAACATGCTTCAGCAGGCAATCGAGATAATAATTTTACAATTTGTTTCGGAAAGTGTACGTGAGAATTACCTGGAGTAAGATAGCTAGGTTGAATTCTAATTTTTAAAGCAGACAGACATTTATTCACAAAATTACACAATGAAACACAAAGGACAGAATAAATGAATCCAACAGAAGTCAGTCTATCCAAAGCAGACTTACTCATGCTCTTCCGAATATGCACAACTGTCCCCATAAGCAAACCCCCTTAAAACACAGTTGAAAACGGGGGGAGGGATATATATATATATATATATATATATAGAGAGAGAGAGAGAGAGAGAGAGAGAGAGAGATAGATACTTTCCATGCAGGTCACTGTTGAACTCCCAACGAGTTCCGGACTAAACTGCTCAGCTGGAGAACTGACCACTCCCCTTTCATTATAGCGTTCTCCTCTAAAACTAAACACTTTGGCCTGAAGTCTCATCTGTTTACAAATAAACAAAAAAGACCTCTCAATAATATTTAATCTCTGTACAAAGCCAGTTTAATCGGCACAGGGAACGTTTAAGGCTCCTCTGGAAAAAAAAGGGCATAGTATCATTGAGAAAAGGAACAGCTTCGAGAAAAAACAAACAAACCAGCTTTGTGACACCTCCCCCTTAAAAAAAAATCAATACCAAAAGATGGCTTCATTTTTAACCTCCTTTAGACAACGGACCTCCCTAAACCCCGGTTAGTAGTCGAAACACTCATACATTATATTAACTATAAACATGCAAACATGCACAAACACGTGTAAATTCAGACTGTGGGACACTCACCACCGTACATCTCCGCATCTCTTTTGAGCTTTGATAACGCATCAACAATCACATTCTCGCTACCTGCAACATGCACAACATGTCAAATTTAATGGCTGAAACAACAAGCTCCATTGAAACTTTGTGGCATTTTTGTCCTTAAATGTTTTCACAAATGTCAATGGGTTCTGAACAGTGTATACAATCGTCTCAGATGCAATGCTGGTTTTATAAACACTCAAACACTGCAATGCCAACACCAAGCTTGAAGTCTTCTCCACCATTGAATATTTCTGTTGATGAACGTTCAACTTCCGGTGAAAATACTCGTTGGGTCTTTCAGATTCCCTCGTTAAACCTCCTGCAGGGGCACCACACTGACACCCACATCACTGGCATCGATAGTCACCTTGAAAAGCATCATGTAATCTGGTGTGGCTAATAGTTGGGCAGTGGTTAACGCAGCTTAGGCTGCCAAATGCCTTTTGATAAGTCGCTGTCCACTGAAACTTCTTGCCCTTTCTTATCGATTCGCTATGTGGAGCAGCCACCCTGCTAAAGTTCGGGAGAAATTTTTGGTAAAATCCACTCAAACCCAGGAACCATACTACGGCTTTTTTCGTCAACGGTTTTGGAAAATTCCCATATTACTTTCGTTATTGCATCCCGTGGAGACATTTGCCCATGTCCAAAAACATGGCCCATAAGGTGACTCGGGATTCAGCGAACTCACTTTTAGCTAGGTTTACCAGCAAGCCTACCTTCCAAAGCCGATTGATCATGTCCAATAAATACTGTGAATGTACCTTCCATGAGTGACTAAAAATCACCAGGTCATCAATATAAACCAAAAGGTTGGGTAATCCAGTAATGACCTTATTAGTCCGTCTCTGAAATATGGATGGACCGTTTTTCATAACAAATGGTGCATCCTTGAACTAACATCGCATATTTGGCGTTAGGAAAGCCGAAATTGCCTTTGCTCTCTCTGACAGAGGTTCTTCCCAGCAGCCTCTGATCAAGTCCAACTTAGAAATGTAAGTTGCATGTCCCACTTTCTCGACACAATCCTCCAATCATTTAATTGCACATGTCGTTGTAACGGCTTTGAGTTTGCGATAATACACACATATCCATTGGGTACGATCTGGCTTTGGCACCATGACTATTATTGCGCTCCAGTCACTGTAACTCACTTTGATAATGCTATTTTTTGAGCATGCACTCTATCTTCTTCTGAACCTGTGCCAACTTCAGATGGTTATGCGTATAAGGATGTGGCCTAATTGAACAACATCTCATGTCTTTAACTCAGGCACAATTAAGTTCGTACTTTCTAGTTTATTTCTGAAGATCTCCCCAAATGATAGTAAAAACTATTTCAGGTCATTTTCCTTTTCTTCTGGAAAGTAATTTAATAATTTATCCCAATTTTTGACAACTTAGTCATTGTCCAATTTGATTCGAGAAACGTCCAATTCAGACTGCTCTGAACTGGGTTCTTCCTTCTGTGCTATAATCATTAACACTGTTTTCCTCTTGCTTTCCTTCCCGATCAAAATGCCATTACAGCATATTCAATTGACACACTCTGTGAGATTTCTTCCTGTCTGGAATCCCTGTCAAGTAGCTCACGTCACACAATGTCATTTCGATTTGATAAAGTCCATTGAATCTGGCTTTTAAAGGCTCACCTGTTATTGGGAGTAACAACAATCCGCAATTGCAAAGTGGTGAATTTGAGATTTCTTATCCACTTCATTTTTCCTTGTATTCTGTGATACTTTTAAATGTTCTCCAGCCAACTCCCCAGTTATGTTTAGTCATTCATTCAAATTTGGCACATAGACCAAACAAGAGGTCTCTGCATTCTCATTTATTAATTTCTCCTTCATCAACTTTAACTGTTCTCCTACTTGACGACCAAAGATTAATTCAAATGGACTGAATTTGAGCAATTAATTTGGTGCCTCTCTTATCACAATAAGTGCAAGCGAAGTACCCTTATCCAAACACCTGGATAACCCTGAACATAAGCTCAAAACATGCTCTTTTATTTTTGATGATATTTCTCCAGTGTTGCCTGCGATTCTGAATGGCACTCAGTAGAATTGAATCGATTATTCTCAAGTTATCCATAATCTCCGTGAATAGCTTGGATGTGAAGTTTGATCCTTGATCTGATTAGATCTCTCGTGGCAGTTCGTACTTAGTGAAAAAAGTAAGTAAGTCTTCTACAACCCCTTTAGCTGTGATGTTGTGAAATGGGATTACCTCTGGACATCGAGTCGACACATGTGTTATTGCTAATAGATAATTATTCACACTCCTTCTTTGAGGTGGTAGTACACCTACTCAATAAATAAAAACGCTTATGAAAGATTCCCTAAATGCTTGAATTGGTATTAAAGGTGCAGAATTTATTATTGCCTGTGGTTTTCCGATTAGCTGTCATGTATGACATGGCTGGCAAAATTCAACTACTGGCAAAAACCCTCGTGTAGCACAGGTCAGTAAAAAATGTCTATGTATTTTAGCCTGTGTTCTCCTCATCCCTAAATGACCTCCATGTGGTATCTCATGCGCCACACGCAGCATCGAGAGTCAATGAGTCACAGAGATGTACAGCATGGAAACAGATACTTCGGTCCAACCCGTCCATGCCGACCAGATATCCCCACCCAATCTACTCCCACCTGCCAGCACCTGGCCCATATTCCTCCAAACCCTTCCTATTCATATACCCAACCAAATGCCTCTTAAATGTTGCAATTGTACCAGCCTCCATCACTTCCTCTGTCAGCTTATTCCATACCCTTACCACTCTCTGTGTGAAAAAGTTGCCAAATAAGTCTCTTTTATATCTTTCCCCCTCACCCTAAAACTAAGCCCTCTGGTTCTGGATTTCCCCGACAGCACGGAAAAGTCTTTGCCTATTTATCCTATTCATGCCCCTCATAATTTTGTGAACCTCTATGAGGTCACCTCTCAGCCTCCGACGCTCCAGTGAAAACAGCCAGAGCCTGTTCAGCCTCTCCGCACAGCTCAAATTCTCCAAACCTGCCAACATCCTTGTAAATCTTTTCTGAATCCTTTCAAGTTTCACAACATCTTTCTGATAGGAAGGAGACCAGAATTGCACGCAATATTCCAACAGTGGCCTAAACAACGTACTGTCCAGCCGCAACATGACCTCCAGCTCCTCTACTCAATACTCTGACCAATAAACGAAAGCATACCAAATGTCTTCTTCACTATCCTATATAGCAGCGACTCCACTTTCAATGAGCTATGAACCTGCTCTCCAAAGTCTCTTTGTTCAGCAACACTCCCTCATACCTTACCATTAAGTGTATAAGTCCTGCTAAGACTTGCTTTCCCAAAATGCAGCACCTCGCAATTATCTGAATTAAACTCCATCTGCCGTTTCTCAGCCCAGTGCCCCATCTGGTCCAGATCCTTTTTTTAATCTGAGTTAGCCCTCTTCGCTGTTCACTACACCTCCAATTTCGATGTCATCAGCAAACTTACTAACTGTACCTCTTATGCTCGAATCCAAATTATTTATGTAACAGACAAAAAGTAGAGGACTCAGCACGGATCCTTGGCACACTCCACTGCTTACAGGCGTCCAGTCTGCAAAACAAAACTCCACCACCACCTTCTGTCTTCTACTTTTGAACCTGCTCTGTATCCAAATGGCTAGTTCTCCCTGTGTTCCATGAGATCTCACCTTGCTAATTAGTCTCCCATGGGGAACCATGTCGAACGCCTTAATGAAGTCTATGTAGGTGACGCTCTGCCCTCATCAACCCTCTTTGTTACTTCCTCAAAAAATTCAATCGAGTTTGTGAGGCATGATTTAACAGGCATAAAACCATGTTGACTATCCCTAATCAGTCCTTGCCTTGCCAAATACATGTACACCCTGTCCCTCAGGATTCCCTCCAACAACTTGCACACCACCGACGTCAGGCTCACTGGTCTATAGTTCCCTGGCTTCTCCTTACCATCCTTTTAAACAGTGGCACCACTTTTGCCAACCTCCGGTCTTCCGGTACCTTACCTGCGACTACCCATGATACAAATATCTCAGCAAGAGGCCCAGCAATCACTTCTCTAGCTTCCCACAGAGATCTAGGTTACACCTGATCAGGTCCTGGGGTTTTATCCACTTTTTTGCATTTCAAGACATTCAGCACTTCCTGCTTTGTAATATGGGCATTTTGCACGATGTCACCATCTACTTCCCTACAGTCTCTATCTTCCGTATCCTTTTCCACAGTATATATTCATGCAAAATACTCATTTAGTATCTCCCCATTTTCTGTGGCTCCACATGAAGGCCGCCTTACTGCTCTCTGTGAGGCCCTGTTCTCTCCCGAGTTACTCTTTTGTCCTTAATGTATTTGTAAAAACTCTTTGGATTCTTATAAATTCTATTTGCAAAAACTATCTCATGTTCCCTTTTTGCCCTTCTGATTTCCCTGTTATATATATTCCTACTTCCTTTGTACACTTCTAAGGATTCCCTCGATCTATCCTGTCTATACCTTACATTTGCTTCCTTCTTTTTCTTAACCAAACCCTCAATTTCTTTAGTCATCCAACATTCCCCATACCTACCAGCATTTCTTTTCACCCTCACAGGTGCATACTTTCTGTTGATTCTCGTTATCTCATGTCTGAAGGCTTCGCATTTGCCTGCCATCCCTTTACCTGCGAACATCAGCCCCCAATCAGCTTTTGAAAGTTCTTACCTAATACCGTCAAAATTGACCTTTCTCCAATTTAGAACTTCAGCGTTTAGATTTGCTCTGGCCTTTTCCATCATTATTTTAAATCTTATAGAAGTATGGTCGCTGGCCCCAAAGTGCTTCCCCACTGACACCTTAATCACCTGCTCTGCCATATTTCCCAAGAATAAGTCAAGTTTAGAGTTTCCTCTCGTGGGTACATCTACATACTCAATCAGAAAATTGTCTTGCATGCACTTAACACATTCTGAAATCAAACTGCATTCGGCGGGATTCGAACCTGCGTAGACCCCAATGAATTACTACTCGTATTCGCCTAAACCACGTGGCCACGACTACCGACCTTGTATTGAATCTCGACTGCCAAAATAATTTGATGAACCTCTGCCCACTTTTCATCTGCTTGAATGTGTGATTGTCTCCATTCCTCTATAAGGCATCATTTATTTTTGTGATAACACACACGGATGCCTTCACTCTCTTCTGTAAATGTCTTTTGATACAACTGTTTTAAGTTCTCATCTTTCTGCTGTAATTCAATCAGCTTAGTAGAACTAAAGACACTGGCACGTTTATCTAGAAGCTCCTGCTCTGTGACTCTTATCTGATCAAATAAAAAGTCTTGGACAAAGCTATGTCAGCTTCCTGATCTGTGCCGTTTGAACTCCCCTACATTAACTTGTACCTCTGTGATCTTGCGATGACACAATCTGGGAAAATTCCTGGAAAAAACATTCATAATTTCTTCAGTTTCCTGCATCTCCATTGGCTTTTCAACCAGAGCAGGCAGCCAGTGAGTCAGCTTTATCATTTTCAAGTGCAAGTAATATTCCTGGATATGAGAGTTTATCCAGTACTCCTCCTACCACAAAACCTTCACTCTTTTCTGGACTCTCTAGCCTCACTTTACATACTTGAGCATTATTTTGTCTCACCATGAGTTCCTGTTACCAGTACGACTTCTGGTAACAGTCCTTCAGGAGTACAAACCTCTTCATTCTTTAGCATTACAGTCTGTTATGATCCCGTGTCCTTAATATTGGAAACTCCTTACCTACCACTCCTGGCCTATGTGAATAAACATTACCCTTGAATTTACATTTTTTAAAGCAGATCTGGCACTTCTCCTTAACCAACCTCTGATCATCTTGTACACGCTGAGGCAGTTGTCTAATTCCTCTTGTGCTTTTTTTTTCACTAGTTCATCAAAACATCCAAGCTTGTCTAATTTTCCTACATCCAACTTTCTCCCAGCTCACCAACTCTGTGATTCTATGTGGTACACTTTATTAGAATGAAATCTCTGAAGCTTTTTGACTTCGTTCTCCCCGCAAGTTTTTTTTAACCTGTAGTAAGTTATCCTTATGATCTTAATTTAGTTCTACCTTTCCTTTTCCACGTGAGGATCACCCTTTTCCCCAAGTTCTATCCCTCATGGACTGACATTGATTCTGGAAGCCAAACCAAGTTTTATGAATCTGCTCATAATCATCAGTCACTTCAGCTGCGAGCTTGCCGCTTAAATCTCTGCTCTTCCACATGATGGCGCAGTGGTTAGCACTGCTGCTTTACAATGCCAGCATAATGGGATTCAATTCCCACCTTGGCCAACTGCCTGTGTGGAGTTTGCACATTCTCCCCGTCTCTGCCTGAGTTTCCTCTGGGTGTTCCGGTTTCTTCCCTCAGTACAAAGATGTGCAGGTTAGGTGAATTGACCATGCTAAATGGCCCATAGCGTTAGGGGAATTGGTCTGGGTGGGTTGCCCTTTGGAGGATCAGTGTGGACTTGTTGGGCCAAATGCGACACTGTAAATAATCTAATCCAATTGAGGCAGTCAATTCTTGAATCCATCCAAAACGTTTACCGACATAAGGACTTCATAGTTTTGCCCAATTCCCTTATCCACCTATCGAAAATACTCAAACACAATATGGGTTTGACCAGTGTCACTCGTTGGATTCCTGAAACGTTGTGTGCATGCTTCAGATATAAGCTTACATGGACTTAAAATGGGGTTTATCACCACTTCACTGTTCAGATACCTCCTCTGGTCGTGATGCGAATACCTCATTAGACCTACCTACAGATTTCGTTTTTATCAACAAAACCCATATTGCCACTGTCCACTGCATTTGTTTAGCCACATTTTCAAATGAGATTTAAAAAATCCACATCGTTCTCATAAAATTTAGGCAATGCTTGGACATACTTGAACAGTTTCTCACTGGCTCCTGATTACCAGGGGCTTGCTCATTCTCACTCTCTTCCTCAATAAGCCAATCATTAGCCTTGATCTGCAGCCTTTAAAACTGAACTTCCTTTTTAAGTGTCAGTATTTGAATTTCAAAAGCTCTATCTTTTTCTTTCTCTCCTCTCTATTTCCCCTTTGTTCTGCTGCTCTCCCTCTATCTCTCTTATCTGCTTTTAGTCGTAACTCAACCCGTTTCATTTCTGTCGCCCTCTCTTTATTTCTCGCCTCTTACTCAAGCTGCTTCATTGGCAATTGAATTCTTGTCATCTCTATAAATTCTGATGGCTTCTCCAGCAAGTTCAAATGCTGAGCTACTGCTATAATTATCTCTTCATTCCTCACAGAAGCAGACAGTTCCAATTCCAGTTGGTCTGCTAATTCCTGAAGCTTGTTCTTCCTCACCTTTTAGAAAACTTCCAAAATCACCGTATCCACTTCCAGAAAACTTTTGGTGACTGAAAGAGGCATTACTATCCCAAGCTTTGCCTCCCCAAACAAACCAACACTCAAACTAAACACACTAACACACACCACTAGCTGTTTGAAATCACGCAAGGAGCCCCCAACGTGTTATGGAATAGGCCAGGCCACTCAAAACATCCCTAAGCAGGCAGCCCAGACCATACATTTTCTATTTGTTTTGGTAAGTGTTCAGAGAGAATTACCCGGTGTAATCTAGCTAGGTTGACTTCTAAAACAGACAGAAATTTTCTCTCAAACTTACACAATGAAACACAAAGAACAAAATAAAGAAACCCTGCAAATCTCTGTCTATCCAACTCAGACTTAATTATATTGTTTCTAATATACACAACGGTCCCAATAAGCAAAAACCTTGAACATAGTTAAAATGGAAAAAAAAATGCTCACAGGTTGACGTCTGAAGGGCAGAAGGGCAGAGAGAGAAAGTTTCCATGCAGCTTACTGTTGAACTCCCAACTAGTTCTGGACTGCACTGCTCAGCTAGAGAGCTCACCACTTTGGTTTCATTATATAGGTCATGTCTACACATAAACAAAAAGACCTTTCAAACCCTTTATTCTGTTAAGTTTATATGTAACTATATGAGACATCAGGCAAAATACGTCTGCCTCATCGGAACTGGGAGCGTTTAGGAGCCTTCTGAATAAGAAACAAGGAAATACTATCCTTGAGAAAACGACAAGCTTTGAGAAAAAAGGAACAACATTTCTCATCTTAGTGGTCAGTGGTCAGAATCATGTTCTTTTCCAACGCTAGATGAAGTATATCTTCAAGAAATGGTCATTAATACACTCTTTCTGCCTGTCAAAATGATGTTGTTGTCCCTTAATCTCCCTTTTCCACTTTTAAATTCATTATCATTTCAGGATTTTGGATGATCTTTTATGTTAGCAGTCTCTGCTTAGACTCTATCTTTAATATTAACATGCATTCCTCCTCTTTTTATTTGGACTTATTCTTAAAATGTTGTCGCATTTATCTTTATCATCTGCCTTTAGTCCCCTTACCCAGCCTCCCAACTCCTGATCTCCCTCATTCTCTCACTATCCATCATGCTCCCTCTTCTTCTGGATTCCTCAACGTTATTGCTACGTACTTTATGTCCTTCTTTATAAAGATCCTTGACTGGACGAGACCTCACATCAGAACCGGACAATCCCCATCTCATACTATGTCTCTAGCACTGTTTGAACAACGCATTTCCCTCTTGCCACAAGACCAGAGAAGGCCCTAAACCCCCAGACCGACAATCCATTGCCACTCGCAGGCCTTATTCATTCAGCCCACCCTAACCCCTAATCCTTCAGCTCATGCTGAACTCTTCCACACAAATACACACACACACACACACACACACACACACACACACACACACACACACACACACACACACACACACACACACACACACACACACACACACACACACACACACACACACACACACACACACACACACACACACACACACACACACACCTCATGGGGAGAGGGAGCGAGGTGCAGATGGAATGATGTGATGTTTCCATAATTCTCCATGTCTTGCATTGCACAGTATGGCTCGGGAGCAGCTGGGATGGTGAGGATTGTCTCCTTACTCTCTCACTTCCCTCATTTTTGTCTCTCCCTCTCTTTTATCTCCCTCACTTTCCCGCTCCGTATCAGTCTCTGTTTCACTCTCACTTCCCCTTTCTGCCTTATCCTCCAATAGACAGTGTTTCTTTCCATTCACCTTCCTGCCTGTCTGCCTTATGCTCTCTTTATCTCTCTCCCTCTGTCTCTTTCTGTTTCTCTTTTTCTCTCTCTTTGTGTGTGTGTGTGTGTGTGTGTGTCTTAATCTCGATCTCTCTGTGGCTCTCTCTCTTTCTCTTTCTCTTCCCTCTCTCCCGCCTCCCTTTCTCTCTCTGACTTTCTCTTTCTTTCTCTCTTCCTCTCTCTCTTTCTCTTATTCTCCCTATCTCCTTCTCTTTCATTCTCTTTCTCGTTTACTCTTTTTCTGTCCCTCTTTCTATCTCTCCTTCTTTCTCTATTTCTTTCTGTCTCACTTTCTTTCTGTCATTTTTTCTTTCTTTCTCTCTCTTTCTCTTTATGTCTCTCCTTCTCTCTTCCTCTTTCTCCCCCCTTATTGTTTCTCTCTCACTCTCACTTTCTCTCTTTCTTTTATTCTCTCTCTTTCTCTCCCTCTCTTTTTCTCTCTCTCTATTTCTGTCCCATTCTCTTTCTCTTTTTCTCCCTCTTTATTTCTCTTTTTTCTCTCTGTCTCATTGTCTACCGCTTTTTCTTTCCTTCTCATTCTCTCATTCTCTCTCTCTTTATCTCCCGCTCTCTATCACTTTCCCTCTCTCCCTTTCCCTTTTTTCTTATTATCTCTCTCTCTTTCTCTCCCTCTCTCTACCTTTTATCTTGCTCTCTCTTTCCCTTTCATTGCTCTCTATCTCTCCAAACCTTTTTGTACCCCTCTATCCCTCTCTCTTTTTCTTTCTCTGCATCTCTCTCTCTGTCGTCCTCTTTCTCTTTCTCTCAATCTCTCTTTCTTTCTCTCTTTATCTCTTTCTCTCATTCTATTGTTTGTTCCTCTCTATCTTTCTATCAGTATCTCTTTCTCTTTGTCTGTCTGTCTTGCCCAGCTGCCCAGATGTCCTAACTCCGACTCCCTCCTAACGTCTTCCCCATATCTTTATGCCTACCACTCGGGTTCGATTCCCTCCCTCGGGCGTCTGTCTGTGTGGTATTTGCACATTCTCTTCGCCTCTGCATGGATTTCCTCCGGGTGCTCCGGTTTCCTTCCATAGTCCAGGAATGTGAAAGTTCGGGTGGATTGGCCGTAGGGTACAGATATGTGCAGGTTACGGTGGGTTGGCCGTGCTAAATTGTCCCATACTGTCCAGGGATATGCTGGTTCGGGTCGCGTTGGCCATGGGAAATTGTTCCACAGTTTTCGCTCCCCACTCCCCCACTCACTGAGAAAGTGGCAATATCTGATCTTCTCCAGGTTTGTCCCTTTCCCCAAATACACACATCATTACCTTCCCCGGGATATTGTATCTGTCCTCAGTGTTGCACCCCTTATCAAATCTCCTCCCTCCCACCTCACACTCCTGTCTAATTGCCTCCTCGGAGTAGCTTTATTCCCTTACATGAACTGATCTCCCCCACAGATTCCCCCTCCATATTTGCCGTCCCCATCCTGTAGTGCCCACAATTCTGCATCTCACAATTTTGCACACCCCAGCCAAATTGTACGCCCAGAATACACACTCAAAAAATTTTGTCCCCTGCCAATTGTGCCCAGAACTATGGGGACTCAAAATGAGGTGGGGTGGCTGGTGGGGAGACCCTAATTGCCCGCATTTTGTCCCCCTCTGCTTTTCTGCCCTCCACAGGTTTTCGAACCTGACCAAATTAAAAACGTTTCCTCCCATCATCAGAGTGCACTGGCGTTTTGACTGTGTGTCTTCATTCTCCTGCAACTTCTCCTACAATGATACTTGGTGAAGGAGCTTTATCTCCTCCACCAACCCCCAACACCGCATTGGACAAAAATGGGAGACACAGGGAACAGGAAGATCCCATTGTGTTTCCAGCAATGTGAGAGAGCATCTGCTCTCTTTTAACCATTTAATTTTTTTCGAGAAATTTGACCACAAATAACTCTGGAAAATTGTAATATGTGTAGAGCCAGTTAATAAATCCAAGAAGTTTTTGCAATACCAACATTATAAAGGAAGGGACTTGAGAAATTAAAATGCTTATAATGTTTGGGTCGAAGGTTGTACCCTGAAGAACGGTGGCAATGAGGTGCTAGGCTTTACGTCTTTAATTTCCCAAATTCACTGATCTCTGGGGCAGCTCCAGCGGATTGGAAAACAACAGATTTATGGGCGGCACGGTGGCACAGTGGTTAGCACTGCTGCCTCACAGCGCCTGAGACCCGGGTTCAATTCCCGCCTCAGGCGACTGACTGTGTGGAGTTTGCACGTTCTCCCCGTGTCTGCGTGGGTTTCCTCCGGGTGCTCCGGTTTCCTCCCACAGTCCAAAAGATGTGCAGGGTCAGGTGAATTGGCCATGCTAAATTGCCCGTAGTGTTAGGTAAGGGGTAAATGTAGGGGTATGGGGTGGGTTTCGCTTCGGCGGGTCGGTGTGGACTTGTTGGGCCGAAGGGCCTGTTTCCACACTGTAATGTAATCTAAAAAAAAACAGATGTGACACCACTATTTGTAAAAACAAAGGGAGACAAAAGGTGGTGAATTATGGACCAGTTTGCTTAACTTCTGTAGTTAGGAAAATGGTTGAGGCTATTATCAAGGAAGGAATAGGAGGGCATCCAGATAATAAAACTGCCCCTTTGGGCAGAAGTAGCATGGGATCATAAAGGACAGGTCGTGCTTCAGTAATCTTCTGTAATTCTCTAAGCCATAACGAGAATGGTGTACAACGGGGTCAAATTAGATGTGGTGTGTCTAGATTTCCAAAAGACATTCGATAAATGTGCACAAAAGGCTGCTGCATAAGATAAAGATGCACGTTGTGCTGGCAGTGTATTAGCAAGGCCAGAGAATTGGTTAAATCATCGGAAACAAGCGGAGAGGTAAAAATGAGTGCTATTCTGTTTGGCAAACAATAACTAATTTTGTGCCTCATGGGTCAGTGTTGGGAGAGCAATTATTCACAATTCACAGAGATTACTTGGAACTGAGTACCACGTATAGTTATCAATGCTTTCGACGGCACTAGAATGAGTGGTAAAATAGAGGACTTTGAAAATTTGCAATGCTTCTGCATTCAGTTCAGTGGCAATCAAATTCCAGAGGACCTGACTGGAACCTTGGTGGGATTTCTTTTCTCATATTGAACTTGCAACATTTATCAGCATTATGTTTGCTAACCTTAATTTGAGAAAAAAAATCATATATGAATTTGATATAATTCCTGTTCCATTTTAAATCTACTTGGCACTCAACCTCAACAGCATATCTCTGATCAACGTTAAAACAAAACAAAACAGGTTGAAAACAATGGTGGTGCCAAATCAAACATCACAGACTCACTTATACAATACATCAATGTTCTCAGGTCTTTCTATGAATGAGAACATTTGACTTGTACATTACGGTTTTGGATAGAATCTCCACTGGCATTTTGAGGCAACCGTGAATAAGCGGTTTCATTAATAGAGCCAGGTGATTCACAAAATCATCGAATTTGTTACAAATTAGAATGGGGACATTCCGACCATTTGGTTTTCATATTTTGTATATTTTTATCGTATTACCAGTCTTCAAAATGCCACAATGTGAAGGAAATCAAAGTAAGAGTAAAAACGAAAATATAACTTCATTGAGAGGAAGGGAATGTTTGCGTTTTCTTTATTTATATTCTGTATTAATTTCCTTCATTTCAAAAATATTCTTTATTCAAAGGATTTTTTAAATTTTCATACATAATCACTAAAGCAGTATAGTTATTTAAACAGCATATTAAAAAGTGAACAGACATTGAAGTTTGACTCAACCGAACAAAACAGTTAAGTTTTATGTTTCTTAATTGCACAAGATAATACTTGCGCATGTATGTTTACATTTTATAATAACTGCATTCTGTAATAAGATGTTCAGTGCCATATTCTTGATTGTTCCATACCTTTAGAATCTCCTGCATTTTTATCTTGTAGAGTTTGCTGAAAATGATATGTATTATGACAACGTATTTAATTCACATTCAGTCTCGCAATGTCTATGTGCAACACCATCAGAACTTTAACCATTAACCTAATACGATTGTGAAGCGTTAACCTGGCACATACTGGCTGGAAACCCTTTGACATAGCCCGGCTCACTCTCAAATGCACAAGCCAGTCATTAATTTTATAAGTTATGAAACCAGATATGTCAACGTGTTCTTTATTTTCACTCTGAACTTCGACTGGTTTGCTGCATATATAAATGTATTTGTGCAACAACTTCAATTTTGCAGCATGAATTCAAAATCTTGTAATACCAAGTCGGACTCTGTAAAACGTTCCTTTGAAGGAGTGATGAAAGAAATTTATGATCAACATCAACAACAGAAGTATAAAGTTAACGGATGTGGTGAAAAGTAAAATGAAAGATTTCCTCCTGCTTTCCATTTCTGCGTCGCTGTTATTCTCTCCATTGCTGCAGAAGCTCAACACGTTGGGGAGAAGGGCTCATGCCCGAAACGTCGATTCTCCTGCTCCGTGGATACAGCCTGATCTGCTGCGCTTTTCTAGCAACACATTTTCAGCTCTGAAAAGATTGCCGCCGACCTTTCACTCTATCCATGCGCCATAATTTTATATACTTCCATCAAGACTCTCCACAGCCTCCGGTGCTTTCGGGTAAACAATCCAATTTTGTTAAAAGCTCCTTAAAGTTCATGCACACCAATGCGGACCAACCTATTTTGCACACTGCCCAAGGCCACGTTTATTCACTAGAACTGCACACATTTCTCGAAATGTGACTCAGTTCAAGTTTTATACAGCTGTAAGTGGATTTGGCAACTTTTATACGCACTTATCGGTTTGGTAAAGTAACACATGCTAAACACTATATTTATGACATTATCCCCCTCCGTTGCAACTTCTGAAAAATTTGACATTGCAACAATGGCGAAATGGCACTTTGGAAATTCTTAGAAATTAGATGCGTAGAATGCATGACTCTTGCTTAGTGGAGCAAGCATAAGGACAATCCAAATATGTCAGAATGAAAACTATCATGCTTTTTACATAACGGAGAGATATCTAAAGAAAGTCTGAAAGTTGGCCTTAATATAACCAATGTACAACTGCAGTTAATATCTGTAAATCTTGAGACCATTTTGGAAAGCATTAGCAGAGTCCCCATAATTGGTCTATTCACAAAATATTTCAGCGAGTAAGGAATCCCAAGACCAGTTTCCACTGGTAAGAATATTGTTGTAATTTTAAGGTGATATTCTTTGAAATGTCGAATGCCTAATTATACCGATACTGGTTCAATGGAATCCATGTGTCGATCTGAAATAACTGGATGCAACATTGTGGAAGCAGCTGTGTTTTCTCATTTATATCTGTGACTCCAGCCTGTGGGTTCATGAGGATATGGAAGAAGTCGATTGTCCAATAAAATCAACCACATCGTAATATTTCCGAGTGCATTCAATTTTCATACAGTGGTTGAATGCTGTACCATTACTTATTTCTGATTGCGCACACTTTTGCTATTGGCCCCAGTCGTGGCAGAGAGTCTTTAACTTAGCTATAAGTGAGGTATTGTGCGTTGGTTAGGAGAATTAGAGCAGGATTAGGGGCATTGTTGCCAGCCAAAGTGAGCTTAGCATGTATATTCACAGTTTCTTAAAGCTGGATTCACAGATAGACATGAAGTGAACATGGAAGTTCATACACTTGTGTTTATTAGTAGTCATTGAAGTAATGTTGCGTCTGTACAGGACATTTGTTCGATCCCGTTTGCAATATTGCATTAAATTCAGCTCTCCTAGCTATATTACAGATGTGTTTAAAGCCTTCAAGGCTTCTGAAACAATTTGTAGGTATCTTGCCAATGTTGGAAAGGTGTAGCTATCGGAAGAGGCTGAGTAGGATGGGATATTCTTTGCTGTAATGTCAGAGGTTAAAGTTGATAAAATCATGATGGACGATGATGCAGATAGTTGCCAAAGTCTTTTTCCCAGGATAGGGGGAGTGCAAAATCACAGGGAATAGTTTTAAGGAGATGGATAAACGATGTAGAAAGGAGGTAAGAACAATCTTTTCATGCAGAAGATCATGCGTGTATGCAATTAGCTGCCTTTGGAAGTGGTGTACGCTTGTACAATTCCCATATTTCAAAGGAATCTGGAGGGTGCCTGAATAGGAAGAATTTAGGGCGATGTTTGCTAAATGCTGCAAAATGGGACTAGATGAATTTAGGATATTTGATCGGCATGGACTCGTCGGACAGAAGGATTTTTCTTTACCTTGTTGTGCAACTATGTGATCTGAAGAAGCTATGACTACTCTTTTGAAAAAGACATGACTTAATTTGGTATTCACTGAATCTACTTCCAGTTCTCATTTAATTTCTCTATGAAATGGAGCAGAATGAGCCATCGCATTTTCTTGCACAAGTTGCAGAATTAGCCCATGGTGGCAATTGTTGCAAAGGTTGGGTCAGGTCATGTCTGCTTGTGAACCAGCCACACTCGGTGCAACTTCAATATTTCTCACATGGCCTCCTTTCTTTACACTATTCATTTTCATCCGTTACTTCTGTCAAGGAAATGAGTCTACTTTACAAAAAGCATTATAGGTCAGTGAAAGCCATGAATCCCCATGAAAAATCGACTATTCATTTTCAACATCTGCACAATGATAACCATATAAAAAGAAAAATGCAACAGAACAGAACAGAAAGTTTGACTAATATGTGGCAAAACTGAGTACTGTAGATGCTGGCGAACACATTCAAGATTAGATTGGGGCTGGAATAGCACCGCAGGTCAGGTAGCATCCGAGAAGCAGGAAAGTCGACATTTTTGACACAAGTCCTTCATCAGGGCTAAAATGTGTGCTTTTTCATAACTGAACCACCTTCATTACTTCCAGTGAGAAAGAAAATGCAAATGTAAATAGATGGAGATCCACAAAAAGACACCAGCATGTCAGAGAACTGTTCGTGACAGTGAACAGAAATCTACACGAACAGATGTTTCCAGATGTCTTCCTCACAATGTTCATGCTGTCCTTTCTAACACTGCACGGCATTACACAAAAGGCAGTAAATAATTGCCAGAAATCATTTGGGATTCAAGCAAAGAATAACTAACATCTGAAGACATAGAATGAAATTATAGTCACAAGTCATCTCATTTGATCCAACAATTGACTGCCTGATGAATAACGTCTACAGTTGTGATCAAAGCGTAAAACTATATACTGCAGTGAAACATTTACAGATCTGTGCTTCATTACTTCCAGAGAGAGAGAAAAAATAATAACTGTAAATATATGGAGATCCATAAAATGACAACAGCTTGGCAGAGAACTGTTTGTGTCAGTGAACATAAATCTACAGGAACAGATGTTTCCAGATGTCTTCCTCAGAATATTCATGCTATCCTTTCTAACATTGTACAGCATTGCGCAAAAGGCGGTAAATAAATGCAGAAAGCATTTGGGGGTACAAGCAGAGAATAACTAACAGCCGAAGAGATAGAATGAAATTCCAGAAAAAAAACTCATTTGATCCAACAATTGACTGCCTGACGTACAGCGTGTACAGTTGTGATCAAAACGTAAAATTATCAAGCGCAGTGCAACATGCACATATCTTCGTTTATTATTCTCACTTACCAAGCAGGCCAACCACAGCAAGGGTCATGTAGTACACTTTTTTTAAGGTCATACATTTGCAAAGCCATTTCTACGTTCATGTGTTTCGCGTTGTACTGTGATTAATCCCTTTGTCTTTTCTTTTGTGACGATAAAAGTGCAGCACCATACATTTATATCATGTCAAATGTCATTGGTTATATTGTGCTTACATCAGTGTTTGGCCAATGGTGAGCCCCAGGCTGTTAATCTTCAGGAAATACGAAATATTAATTCGTTTTTGCATTGCAGATCAGGTACGTGATGTGCACGTCATGTTTCTCAATGAATGCAAAAGAAAACCGTTCATGGCGCTGCGATGCATTCCATTCGTCTGAAATTACACGTTATGCAGAGATAAGACTGCACAACCCCGACAAAATGAAAACAAAATTAACGTTACAGAACATTTTTTTTTGTTTACTCCACCATTGCAGACGTTAATACATTCCTGATTGATTCTGCGGTGCTCTTCATTGGCATTCAATTGATACTTTGTGGTAGTTTATGTGCTCTCGTTCAAACATTTTACTTCCTTTTTGTTAAAAGAAAGTCACAAATAACTATGCCAAAACGGTACTATATGTACGTGTTGTTAATAAATGGAAGAACGTATCACAACCATCAGCGAAAACCACAATGTTGAAGTGATAAATGAAGGGACTTGAAAAATGAAGCAGGTTTCTTCCATGTTCTGTACCCTCAAGAGCTATGGCAATGAGCTGCCAGGGCTCGGTCACTGTAGAACGATGGCAATGAGCTGCCAGAGTGTATACCCTTTCGAAAATGGTAAGGAGCTGCCAGTTGTTGTTCACTGTAGAAAGATGGCGATTAACTACCAGGGTTTTTGAACTTTACAGAACCATAGCGAGACTATTTCAGAATTGATTAAAAAACACATTTCTTAATAATTGCAAACGTATTTCCTTTAATCATTTCTTGGGAAATATTTGGCGATATTTCAGATGCATTCCTACTGAACTCACTATTATTGCTTTTTTCCTTAGACCACTTGCAACTCGGATTCACTTTTAGGTGACCTCGTCTCACCATGATGTTACCTCGTCTCATCATTACGTTTATCCCATGCTCACACAGAAACTCTAAAGGCGCGTGAAATACAATGAGTCTGACTGTGACCAAACAGTTGCTTCCTATTGAGAATAGCTGCACTTTTGACGAGATCCTAATTTAATTCAATGATCTCTATTGAACTTTGCTTGTGCATTGTCAATTGTTTGCGACTAGTTCTTGGGATTGACTTGAAGTTGATTACTTTAAACTCACTGAAAAATGTTGCAATTACATGAATCCCCTGTTGTATTATAATTTATAAAATAAAGTCAAAGATGCCCAATTGAACATAAAGGCACATCAGAAAAAATGCAATTTCAAAATTTTAATAATATTTTATTGAGTGACATTTAATGCATTGCACTCAGAGCGATTATACCCTGATAGATATTGACAAAAAACAAGAACAGCGTGATAAAATCTCCTAACATCATCGTGGTATGGGTTTTGCAGATCGATATGAATATACTCCCCGTAATGTCGTGCCTCAATAATTTTACATTAGTTGTTGTCCATTTGAACACTACAGGACATTGCACTGAAGGCAGCAAATCAATATTGGAACGTCTGTGATTAACATACAGCGGTTTATTATCATCTAAGAGGAGGAACAATAGTTCGAAGTCAAAACTAGACATTTGAACAAGTAAGTGACTGCATGAAGTGATCACCATGTATAATTATCAGGCATGATTTAAAATTTTAACGTGGTGAAATGTGTCTTTTCATTTGCAAGGCAGACCAAAGGCAGGAAGGATCATGTAGCAGAATTTCTGGACATCCTGCACACGAAAGGCCCTTCCAGAATCAATAATGTCTCCCGTCCCTGTGCAAGTAAGGGTTCCATTTTCAGTTCTGTGTTGATCAAATCGCAGAGCCACTTACTTGACACCTTGGTGAGATTATATTGATAGTATTGCACTTGCAACATTGGTCGATATTATGTTCTCCACATTATTTTTTTTTAAAATGACAGTAAGCAGAGTATGAACTTGACATAATTACCGTTCGTTTCATTTCGACTTGGCGTTCAGCCCTGGCACCACTTCGATCAACGTTAAAATAGAAAAAAAAACACACATTGAAACTAATCTCACAGTATCAATTCCATCATCACAGATTCAACGATACAACTATCGATGTTCCCAGATTCTTCTATGAATGAGACCATTTATGCTTTACATTGGCATGTTGTGTGGACATTCGTCAGACTATTTTCGTTTTCTCTGAAGTAAATCTGCCACCGGCAACTGTGAATAATCAGTTCAACGAATACAGTCACTTAATGCACAGAATCACAAAATTGCTACAAATTAGAATGAGGACATTCGGCCCAGCGTGATATTTTTTTTTAAAAAAACGTCCATTGTAACTTTAATGATGCCAATGACAGTACAACATTATGAGAGTTGTTTTCAAATTGCCAGAATAACAGCCTATGACGAAAATAGAAGCAAGAGTGAAGACGAAAACGTCAATTAAGTGACAGGAAAGGAAATTATTGTGTCTTCCATATTTATATACTGTACTTATTTGCTTTATTTCGAAAATGTATTTTATTAATAAAACATCTTTATGTAGACGCATAATTACTGATTAAGTTCAGTTCTGTCCAGTTACAAATGAAAACTGGACAAAGGTTGGAGATGGACTCAATCCAACTAAACACTCAAAATGCATTTCTTACTTTTGCAAGATGATATTTGCACTTTTTGATATTCCATATTAACTGCATTTTGTTATTAGTTGTACTGTGAAATATTTTTGGTTGTTCAATACTCTTGGAATTTCTTGCATTTTTATCTTGCAAAGTTTGCCGAAAATGATATGAATTATGACAGCTTATTTAATTTACATTCTCAAGAAGTGAGCATGATACTAATTCCACGCCCAGGTGTGGGTGAAAGAGGATATTTCTTTAATTGACTCACAAAGCTTCTCCAAACAAATGGTGGATGGGCGAACACCTGTCCAATCAGGGCAATGGAGAGCAGGATGAATATGCCAGACAGATAAATAATCTTGAATACAGTGCAGGCAGAGCTGGCAATGGAAAGCAATAATGTCCCAGAGAGGTGGATTTGTGATTTATTGGTGATAGACCGAAGTAAAGGATGATAGATAACTGGTATCACTTCAAAAATAGTGTTGCAATAATGCTCAAGGCCATCGAATAGAAATAACCATTTCAGAAGCAGGGATCAGCGTCACTGCAAATATACTTTAGATTATTTGTAATCAATTGACTACTGAGGTTTTTTTTATCATTTGGGACTTTTCTTTGACATTCATTCGAAGCTCATCTGAAAAGATGTAATTTTCACTTGCGCAGGAGTGAATATTTCGAATGTATATCATCCTGAGCGGAACGAAATGCCCTCAATTTCCTTGCAGCCCAATAATATCTATTCGCAATGCCGGGTAAACTTTGACTGCAATGCATTTCATACGATGGTCAAGTACAAATATGGTATTTACTGGCTACACACATTGTGACACAGACGGTGCACTCTCAAATATGCATGCTATGCATTAATAGTGTAAGTTATTAAACCAGAGATTTCCAACTATACTTAATTTTCTCCCTGAACTTAGCCTGAGTTGCTGCATAAATAATTGTATTTGACAGCAATTCAAATTCCATTACATGAATCCAACTTTGCAAAATCATTTAAGACTCTGTTTAACATGTTTTTCCAAAGGTGTAACGAAAAGAAAATGCGAAATATCAACCATAGAAGTATCAAGCGAGCAGAGATGCTGATAAGAAATATGACGGACTTCGCCTGTTCTGCATCTTTAGGTTGCTTTGCTTCTCTCCATTGCTGCAGGCTTTCAGCTCATATTGGACTGGGCTGGATATCAACATGTGTCCGACAGAGTTGATAGGGAGGATGCTGGAAGAACACAGCAAGTCAGGCAGCAAGTCAGGAAGTGCAGAAGTCGACTTTTTGGGTTTAACCTTACATCAGGACTGGGAATAGGTGTAGGAGGAGCTGCAGATAAAGGGGGCGGTGAGATCAGTGTTGTGAAGTGGGAATACCTGAAGTCAGGTAAATGGTACAATCTGGTTGGACAACGGAAGAAATGAATCCAGTTGGTTGCAGGGAGCCATAGAAGGGACCTGGAGGGGCTGGGAAGGGAGTTAGGGGATGGGAAGGGAAGTTACTTCAATTTGGCTAAACCCATTTTGAGTCTTCAGGGCTGTAGGATGCCCGGGCAGGAGATAAAGTAGTATTCCTCCAAAACGAGCTACAGTTTGCTTTGGCAGATAAAAGTTAATGCTGCCAAAGCCTCAGCAGGTCAAAAGGCTGTACCCCTCATTAGAGAGATCTCATAGTGGTTTCTCCTCAGATTCACTCGGCCACTGGTGAGGGGAGAAGCCGGGAGATGAGTCTTTTGTTGAAAACCCAGCCCTGTGTGGGAGTTGAACTCACACCATTGTCTTCACACTGCATCATAAAGCCACCAGGACGTGACAGCAGGGAAATGGGCAAGTCAAGATGTATATAAACTTGACGAAATATTATAGAAGACAGAGAGTGGCAACAGAGAAATGTTTTTCAGAATGGAGATCAGCAACTGGTGGCTTTTTTTTCTAATCAATCTGGATCATGAACCCAAACCTTCTCGATTTTAGACAAAATCACTACTACTGTTGGATTACAAGCCCAGCAGAAATACCAATACAACGTCACTTCCCAAGGGGTTAAACTATAACTTGGGTCTTCCTAGTTCCTGCGAGAACAATCGACTGCAAAAGTGTAAATGTCAGTCAAAGCCATGACGGAGTTTAGCTGCACCTGATTGGTAAAACAGACTGAGGTAGATGTGGCTCTAAGTCGTGTATGACTTTCTATTTCTTCAGGAACTAATCAAATCGAAACCCAAAAACATATTGCATCTGGCAATCCAAGAAAGATGAAAGGCGTGGTGAGCTTTTCTGAGTATTGGTTGCACTAACAGAAGGGTTCAGCACCGTGTCCGGACATACACCATTCAATACGATTATGGCTGATGTTTCTGTAGCCTCAGCTCCACTTACCTGCCCTCTGACTGCATTCTCACAATCCTTTACTGTTCAAGAATCTCTGCATCTTAACTCTGAAAACATTGAATGCGGAAGCTCAACTACTTCACGGGGCAGTGGATTCCACAGATTTGCAACCCTCTGGGTGAAGACGTTCCTTCTCAACTCAGTTCTAAATCTGTTTCCCCCTAATTTTGAGGTTATATTTCTGGATCCAGTTCATGTATCCTGCCTGTTTCGATCTTATCTATGCTCTTCAATCTTTTGCATGTTTCTTTAGGATTCTCGCTTCATTTTCCTAAATTCCAAT
Source organism: Chiloscyllium plagiosum (assembly GCF_037043375.1). Lineage (NCBI taxonomy): Eukaryota > Metazoa > Chordata > Chondrichthyes > Orectolobiformes > Hemiscylliidae > Chiloscyllium > Chiloscyllium plagiosum. Next base: position 15,084,398 of record NW_028270178.1, on the reverse strand, counting down.
GAATATAATCCCAGTCAACTCAGTCTCTCCAGATAAGCAAACCACTCCCTCCAACTCTGGAATCAACCCAGTGAACCCCTGCTCCCTCTCCAGTGCCATCACATCCTTTCTCAAGAAAAGAGATCAAAACGGCACGGATTACTCCAGGTGTGCCTTCACCACCTCTTGAGAAAGCTGCAACATAATCACTACTGCTTTTGCTCTCAGTTCCTTCATCTGGAGAAAGCTGCACGTGGCTATTGTCATTCACAGTATCAACTGGTATGTAGACAATGTGTGAATGTGATATTGGGAATGCATGATCGGGTATGATCCTTCAGTCCTTAACGGTTTATCCCTTATTCTCAGACTGTGACCTCGCAGTTTCGGACTCCCCCAACAGTATGAGCACTCTTCCCACATGGGTGGCAGGAATGGCCTATTCCTGCATCTATTTCCGACGGTTCTATGTTTTACAGCACCTGCATGCTCATCGCAAGACTGGAAATGTTCAGCTTGTTTATGTCTACACAGATGCTGCCATATCTACCGAGTTCCTCCAGCACCTTATAATAACTATTATAATCAAAGATACAAAGGTTAATTATGAACACAATGCTGCCTTGAAATATAACGAAGTCTGAAATCTTGCGACACAGGTTATGGTCCAATAGGCTTATTTGAAATAATAAGCTGTCGAAGTACTTCCTCAGGTGAAGTGAAAAGAAGTTAAAACTGAGCAGTTGTGTATAATATGAAGGTTATTTAGTGAACATCCCTGCGCACTAATATAGATGATGAATGGACCAATTGTGAAGAAAATGGTGAAGAAGAAACAATCAGCCAGAGATTGAGAGTGCATGTGTTTGACAGATCAGGGCGGGTTGCATCTGCTGGTTAGGTTTACAGAAGCAGGAAGCATTGCTGAGGTCGTGACATTGATACAGAGGAATAGAGATGCTTTCATATTTACTGAGATAATAATCATTACTTGGTGAATCATGTCACAGAATTAATGGAAACAATGCCAAGTATATTTCACCCTTGTGCAGTTTCTCTCAGGACCTGCAGAACAGGTCAGTCAGATTTCCTCTCAGTATTCAGTCAGATGTAAGGTTATTGAGTGGAGTGGGAATTCAATGAGCTCCCATTTTCGTTTTTAAGTTCAATTTCAACATGCCCAATGCTGTTTAAAATTGTATTCAGAATGATAAGCAAACCCAGGTTGCACAATGGGTCATCTCAAATCCTAAATTTGAAAAATGCCAAAATAAGGTATCGAGGTGCATATTGGAACTCAATTATCTATTTAAATGTAATCAATAAGTTGATTGAAAAAGCACACATTCACAAGCACAGTCACATCGCAGAGGGCTGGGCAGAAACCCTGAGCAAGAAGAGCTCATACTTGGATGTTAACTACTGAAGGGTAACAACAAACTTCAGAAAATTATGACAGCATGAATGCCAAACGCTTGTGTTTTCAGCAAACACCACTTTCTGAAAAACAACATTAACATTGATGCATGAGCTAAATATGATCAGCCAAATTATATTCGTGACGCCAAATGCTAAATATACTTTAGCACAACAGCGAGTCAACTTGCAGTTGTAGCTGCGTTAATTTGTGCTTTTGTAAATTTAATTTGAAGATTTTGTGATTTCAGAATTCCCTCGAAGTGCAAACCTGGTACAAATTAAAGTATCTTTGATTGTCATAACTCGGTATTTGATGCAGAGAAGTTCTGAATGCACTGAGGGACAGTAACTTTGAATGGAAACATGTTTGATGCATTTATTCGTGTCATGAAAATCTATTATGCAACACTTGCTGTTCCGGGTGTACCTGGTGAATCATTGATGTGATGAAGTTATGTTTGAGAAATGATCTGTCGTTTATGTTTCAACTTGAATGGCAAAACTACATGCGAGGGTCTTCTGGTTTAGCTACTGAATTCAAAACTGCTTAGTTTTTAAAAGTCTCCTGAAATTTAAGTTTTATTCCATAGAAGGAAATGAAGATGAACGTTTTCCTTGAGATCACAATTTTTCACCTTTTATAGAAATGACTAGGGCTGGAAAAATGTTCCTGAGGACAGAGAAATTTCTGAGGGATTTTTTTTTTCCTTTCAGTACTTGTCAGTGTAAAATTCAACTGATTAAGATTCAATTTCTGAAGCAAAATGCCTTCCTGCCTTTTTGTCTGTCCTGGGAATGTCTATGAATGTGGAATTGTATTGTTTAGGAAATCGTGCAGGCACTTGGTGAGATTTTCGTTTCACACTATCAGCTCAAAACCTGGGTATCCTGGAGAGGACCTGTACTTTGGATTATTCAGTGTTCTTATATGTAATATTAATCAATCTGTAGCTGCTGCTCAGTGAGTTACACCCCCGTGAGGACAAACAACTGTACTTCATTAAGAGAGACAGTGGAAGTGGAGAACACATAACTGACCGGGGGCAATGAGTAATATCTTCAGTAAATTGGATGAAATGGAATCAATTGATTGCTTTGCTCAGTTGTAGTATAAGATCGGAGAGTTAGATATTGTATAATTTGAAGATAACAGAGCTTGGAGTGAGATTGTAACTTGCTCGCCAGACAGAAACACTTGATCCACCTGACAACATATTGTTGACAATATTTATCATAGTCATAGAATCATAAGGTAGAGAGGAGTCTCTTGAGTGAATGATGCACCAAAAGCTCTCCAGAACGTGGTCCACAGCCTTCAATGCTGAGACATTTGATGTGCTCAGCCAGATACTTTTTAATGCTGATGAGATTTCCTGCTAGTGTTGCCCTTCCAGAGAGTACATTTCAGAACCCTACCACTTTCTGAGTGAAAAAAAACTTCTGCGAATCTTCTCAAAATCTCGTGCCTTTCACTTTAAACTAAAGTCATTAACCCTTCGGCTGAGGGGAACAGATACTTTATATCCATCCTATCAAAGAGTAATGGAATCTTAGAGTCCGACAGTACAGAGACAGGCCTTTCAGCACAAAGTGGTCAATGCTGACCAAATGTCCATCCACAGTAACCCCATTTCCCTACACTTGGCCCTTGTCCTTCTAATCTTTTCCTATCAATGTATTTGTCCAAATGCCTTTCAAATGTTCTAAGGTACTGGCTCAACCACTTTTGCTCACAGCTCATGCCACATGTATACCACTCTCCATGTTAAAAAAGCCCATCACATTCCCTTTCATTCTTTGTCAACTCCCCTTACCGAAGGTGAATTCACCGTATTCATGCCTTTCCATGCCCCACAGAATCGTATACAAATCTATTAGCTACCCTTAATCTTCTTTGTGTCTTGTGTAACGTCTAAATAGACTGCTTCATATGTTAATGCAATGCCAAAACAGACAAATTAAATCCGTCACACCAATTGTTTTTAAATGTGAAAATTGCCATATAATCATCTATACATCATTAATCAATGGCGTAGTCCTCAATTGAGAGTTTTGTGGATCACATAATGATAATTGTTAACATTGAAGCAGCTTGACATTTTAAATTCTGATTGAGATTTGATACTAAAATACTGCATCCTACTCACTGGGCTAAAGAACTACTTAAGGTTCCAGATAATATTTTTTCTTTCTGTCTTGCAGTTAATCAGTGGTGATTATGATCCTCTTTTGGGGACAGTGTGGTCTCTCAAAGTGCACCACTCTCTACTTGATGGCCATGGCTTTAGCAGATCTGTTTTTCATTACCACTGAGATTATTCTGTGGTGGATCAGTTATTATCATTTCCCAGGTTCTTTTCTGGACATTACTCCAGTATGCAGTATTATTAATGTTCTGAGTAGGGTAGCCACTGACTATTCTGTATGGTTCACTGTCATTTTCTCCTTTGATAGATTTGTGGCCATTTGTTGCCAGACATTGAAAGCAAACTTTTGTACTCAGAAAACTGCCATAGGAATTCTAATGACAGCCAGCATTCTGCTCTGTCTAAAGAATGTTCCAAATTACTTCATACTTGAACCTCGATTGATCATTGACATGTCCACTGGTTCTGTGATGTCAACCAAAGTACTTTATTCAGCCTGGATGGGTGGGATTCGATTGGTTTGATGCAGTCTTAAATCAATTTCTTCCATTTGTTTTAATTCTGCTGCTCAATGCTCTTACAGTTAGACACATTTTAGTGGCAGGTCGTGTCCGTAAAGGATTGATGGGTCAGAGCAAGATAATGAGTCATATTGACTCAGAGATGGAGAGGAGGTGTAAGTCTTGATTTTACTCTTCACAATATCCGGCAGTTTCATTCTTTTGTGGTTGATTTATGTTATCGGATTTTTATATTATAATATTACACGAATGGATCCCAAAGGTGACACGATTCCGAAAATATTTTTGAAAATGTTGGCGATATGCTTCATGTTTTAAACTGCTGCACAAGCACATTTATCTATGGGGCGACTCAGTCTAAATTTAGAGAACAGTTAACAAAGTTGGTGAAATTACCAATTACATCAATTAATAAACTGATTCGTAAATAAAACTGAAAATATCACAGAGGCACGTAGAAATGCTTCCAAATAATGAATGAGATATGCACCTCATTCTCAGAGGTAAACAACACCAATGAGAAGCGGGCATTGTTCAATTTGGTTTGGGTGGAGGTTCGTCAGAAAGTTAGAAGAACTCAGCTATTTTATGAAGCTTTATGTATACGTATCTGTGTGTTTGTGTAATTGTATGCGTGTGAGAGTGATTGCGTCTGTGAATGATTACAAGAGTGTTTGCGTGTGTCTCTGTGTGCACTTCTGTATTTTACTTTGTATTTGACTGAGTGTGTGTGTGTGTGTGTGAATTAGGGTGAATGTTTGTGTGTACGTATGTGTTTGGGGCAGCGTATGCAAGTGTCTCTGTAAGTGTGTGTCTAAATATGAGTGTGAGAGAGAGTGTTTGGCTTGTGAATAGTCATCAAGTTGCAGAATCAATCGCCTGACGTAGAACTACATGGGCAAGTCTAGCTATCATATCAACCATATGTTGAGCTATATAAATACATGTAATTTTTAGGCGTTTTAAAATCATATTTCTTATTATTCCAGTGAGAAATCACGGCTCTCTGACCAGCCAAATTCAGATGGTGCTAAGTGTGATTGCTGTGGCACAAGACCAGGAGAAGGACTCGGCGAGGAACGTATATTTAAGAATCAGGCACAGTCTGGAGACTGAAATCTACAGTCCTGGCTTATAGAACATTGAACATAGCAAAGTACAGTACAGAACAGGCCCTTTGGCCCACGATGTTGTGCCGAGATTTATTCCTATTGTAAAATATAGTAACAACCTATGCTCCCTCAACTCACTGCCATCCATGTGTAAGTCCAGCAGTCGCTTACATGTCACCAATGACTCTGCTTCCACCACCACCGCTGGTAACACATTCCATGCATTCACAACTCTGTGTAAAAAAACAACTACGTCTGACGTCTCCTTTATACCTTCCTCCCAATATCTTCATTCTATGACTTCTCCTAACTTTCAATCCTTCCCTGCGGAAAAGTCTCTAGCTATTGACTCTATCTATTCCTCTCATTATTTTGGACACCTCTATAAGGTCTCCTCTCTTCCTCCTTCTCTCCAGAGAGTAAAGTCCAAGCCTAGTCAACCTTTCTTCATAAGGGAAGCTTGCAGTCCAGGCAGCATCGTGGTAAACCTTCTTTGCACCCTCTCCAAACATCTGTATATTTCCTATAGTAGGCAACCAGGCAACCAGAACTGGACACAATATTCCAATTGTGGCCTCAACGGCGACTTGTAGAGCTACAGCAATACCTCACGGCTCTTAAACTCTATCCCCCTGTTAATGAAAACCAAAACACCATATGCTTTCTAAAGAAGCCTATCCGTTTGGGTGGCAACTTTGAGGAATCTATTTACTTGCACACCCAGATCCCTCTGTTTCTCCACGCTGCCAAGAATCCTGTCTTTAATCCTACCTTCAGCATTCGAGTTCGACCTTCTAAAATGCATCAATTCGCATTTATCCCGGTCGAACTCCATCTGCCATTTCTCAGCCGCTCTGCATTCTGTCTATGTCGCGCTGCAGTCTGCAGTAGCCCTCTGTACTATCGACAACACCTCCAACATTTGTGTCATCTGCAAATTTACTAACGCACCCCTCGAACCCTCTTCCAAGTCATTTATAAAAACTACAAAGAGCAGACACCCAAGTACAGAACCATGCTAGACCCCACTCAACAGTGTCTTCCAGGCAGAATACTTTCCATCTACAACCACTCTCTGCCTTCTGACAGCCAGGCAATTCTGAATCCAGATAGCCTAATCTCCCTGTATCCCATACTTACTGACTTTACGAATGAGGCTTCCATGGGGAACCTGATCAAATGCCTTGCTGAAATCCATATACACCACATTCACTGCTCTACCATCGTCGACCTGTCTTAACCCCTCCTCAAAGAACTCAATAATATTTGTGAGGCATGACCTGCTCCTCACAAAGCCGTGCTGACTGCCTTTAATCACACTGTGCTTTGCCAAATAGTCATAAATCCTATCCCTCAGAATTCTTTCCAAAACTTTGCTGATCACAGACGCAAGACTGACTGATCTGTAGTTGCCAGTGATTACCCTTTTTGAAAAGAGGAACAACATTCGCCTCCATCCAATCCTCCGGTACCACACCCGTGGAGAGTGAGGAGGCAAATATCCTCGCGAGCGGCTTAGCAACCTCCTTTCTCGCTTCCCGGAGTTGCCTAGGATAAATCTGGTCTAGTCCTGGGGACTTATCAATTTTAATGTTTTCCACAATTTCCAGCACATCAGCTTCATCAAACTTGATCTGGTCAAGTCTGTATCCCAGCTCCTCTACGTTTTAATATATAACAAGTTCCCTTACCTTGGTGAAAACCGAAGCAAAAACTCATTTAGGGCTTTCCTTATCTGCTCAGACTCGACGCACAAGTTCCCCCCGCTATCTCTGATCGGCCTTACCTTCTTCCTGATCATTTTCTTATTCCTCACGTATGAGTAAAACGCCTTTGGGTTCTCCCTAATTCTTCTTGCAAAGCCTTTTTCGTGCCCCCTCCTGGCTCTCCTCAGTTCATTCCTGAGCTCCTTTCCAACAAGCCTGTAAGTCTCTAAAGCTGTGCTAGATCCTTGCATCCTCCACCTTACCTAACCTGCCTTCTTCCTTTTGACTAGAAATTCGACTGTTCTCGTCATCCAACGTTCCTTAATCTTACCTCTTAGAACATAGAACATTGCAGCGCAGTACAGGACCCTTGGCCCTCGATGTTGCGCCAACCATTCATACCAATCTGAAGTCCGTCTAACCTATGCTATTCCATGTACGTCCATATGTTTGTGCAATGACGACTTAAATGCACTTAAAATTGGCGAATCTACTATAATTGCAGGCAAAGCATTCCGTACCCTTACTATTCTCTGAGTAAAGAAACTACCTCTGACATCTGTCCTATATCTATCACCCCTCAATTTAAAACTATGCCACCTCGTGCTCACCGTCACCATACTTGGAAAAAGGCTCTCCCTGTCCACCGTATCTAACCCTCTGATTATCTTATATGTCTTTATTAAGTCATCTCTCAACCTTCTTCTCTCCAACGAAATCAGCCTCAAGTCCCTAAGCCTTTCCTCGTAGGACCTTCCCTCCATACGAGGCAACACCCCAGTAAATCTCTGCTGCACCATTTCCAAAGCTTCCACATCCTTCTTATAATGTGGTGACCAGAACTGTACACAATACTACAAGTGCGGCCGCATCAGAATTTTGTACAGCTGTAGCATAACCTCATGATTCCGAAAATCGATCCCTCTACTAATAAAAGCTAATACACTGTATGCCTTCTTTACAAACCTGTCAACCTGGGTGGCAAGTTTCAAGGATTTGTGTACCTGAATACCGAGATCTCTCTGCTCATCTAAACTTCCAAGAATCTTTTCATTAGCCCGGTACTTTGCATTCTGGTTACTCCAGCCAAAGTGAATCACCTCACACTTGTCCGCATTAAACTCCATTCGCCACCTCTCAGCCCAGCTCTGCAGCACTTCTATGTGTCTCTGTAACTACAACATCCTTCGTCACTACCCATAACTCCACCGACCTTAGTCTCACCGGCAAATTTACTAACCCACCCTCCTACACCCTCATCCAGGTCGTTTATAAAAATGACGAACAGCAGTGGACGCAACACCGACCATTACGGTACACCACTGGCAACTTCACTCCAGAATGAACATTCTCCATCAACCACCATCCTCTGTCTTCTTTCAGCAAGCCAATTACTGATCCAAAATGCTATATCTCCCATAATCCCATTCCTCTGCATTTTTTACAGTAGCCGGCTATGGCGAACCTTATCGAATGCTGAAATCCATATACACCACATCAATCGGTTTACTCTCATCTACCTGTTTGATCACCTTCTCAAAGAACTCAATAATTTTTGTGAGGCACGACCTACCCTTCACAAAACCATGCTGCATATCCCTAATCAATTTATTCTTTTCTAGATGATTATAAATCGTGTCTCTTATAAGTTTTACCAACTCTTTACCAACAATTGAAGTAAGGCTCACTGGTCTATAATTATCAGGGCTGTCTCTACTCCCCTTCTTGAACAGGGGAACCACATTTGCTATCTTCCAATCTTTTGGCACTATTCCTGTAGACAATAATGATTTAAAGATCAATGTCAAAGGCTCGGCAATCTCCTGCCTGGATTCCCAGATGATCCTAGGATAAATCCCATCCTGCCCAGGGGAGTTTTCTATTTTCACACTCTGCGGGATTTCGAATACCTCTTCCTTGTGACCCTCAATTCCACCAAGTCTAGTAGTCTGTATCTCAGTAGTCTCCTCGACGACATGTCGTTTTCTAGAGTGAATACTGTCGAAAAGTGCATTTAGTGCTTCCCATCTGTCCTCTGACTCCACACACACCTTCCCACTACTATCCTTGACTTACCCTAATCTTAATCTCGTCAATCATACTCTCATCTTACCTGCCTCAGAGGAACAAATTTGTGCATCACTCGCAACAACTGTTCCTTAAATAGTCTCCACATGTCGGCTGTGCCCATTCAGTGGAACAATTGCTCCCAGTCTTTACTTCCCAACTCCTGCCTGAAAGCGTTATAATTTCCTTTTCCCCAATTAAATATCGTCACTCTGTAATTTCTCCTTTCACTTTCCAAAGCTATGCTAAATGTGATGCAGTTTTGATCACTGTCCAAAGTGCTCTCCCACCGCGAGATCTGACACCTGTCATGGCTCGTTGCCGAGCATCAAATCCAAAATGGCCTCTCCCCTCTTCGGTCAGTCTGAGGTACTGAGTAAGGAAACCCTCCTGAACACACCTGACAAAATTGGTTCCATCCAAACCCTCTACATTTCGGAGGTTCCAGTCGCCATTGGGAAAGTTGAAATCACCCTTAACAACAACCCTGCTACTTTTGCATTTTTCCAGAATCTGCCCGCCTGTGAGATCTTCAATCTCTCTACTGAAATTAGGTGGTCTGTAGAAAACCCCCAATGTGGTGGCTATTCCCTTGCTGTTCCTAACTTCCACTCATACTGACTCAGTAGACAAACCTTCCTCAACAACCTTCGTTTCTGTAGCTTTAATGCACTCTCTGATTTGCAATGCTCACTCTTTTTCCACCCTCCCTGTTCTTTTTAAACGGTCTAAACCCTGGAACATCAAGCAACCATTTCTGCCCCACTGACGATGTGGTAATTTCAGTATTCCCTGGAGGTGCAAACCTGGTACAAATTAAAGTTTCGGTGATTGTCATAACTCAGTATTTGATGCAGAGAAGTTCCCACAGCATGGGGTGATAATAACCTTGTATGGAAACATGTTTGTTACATTTATTCGCGCAATGAGAATCTATGATGCATCACTTGCTGTTCTGGATGTCCCTGGTGAGTCATTGATGTGATGTATATATGTGTATAAATGGGGATCTGTCGTTTATATTTCAACTTAAATTAAAAAAAAATACGTGTGAGGGTCTTTTTATTTATTTACAGAATTTAAGGCTCCTTAGTTTTAAAGGTTTCCTGAACTTTAAGTTTTATCCTATTGAAGTTGAAACTTAAGATTTCGCTACTGAATACAAAACTCCTTAGTTTTCAAATGTCTCCTGAATTTTGAGTTTTATTCCATTGGAGTAAATGAAGATCAACATTTTGTTGAAGTTCACAATTTATCACCTTTATGGAAATGGGTTGGCGAAATGGGTCCTGAGGACACGGACATTTCTGAGGGTTTTTTTTTTCCTTTCAGTACTGGTCAGTGTGAAATTCAAGCGAGCAAGATTCAATTTCAGGGACAAAATGCCATGCTGCCTTTTTTCTGTCTTGGGAAAGTCTATGCCTGTGGAATTATATTGTTTAGGAAATCATGCAGGCACTTTCTGAGATTTTTGTTACAAACTATCAGCACAAAACCTAGAGGAGACCTGTGCGTATGGATAGTTCAGTGTCATTATATTTAATACTAATCAATCTGCAGCTCTCGCTCATTGATTTAAAACCCGGTGACGAGTGACAACTGTACTTTATTATGACAAACATTGGAATTTGAGAACACATATCTTACCGAGTGCAATGAGTAATATCTTCAGTAAATTGGATGAAATTGAATAAATTGAATGTTTTTCTCAGTTGTGGTATAAGGTTGGAGCGTTAGATATTGTATAATTTGTAAATACCAGAGCTAGGAGCGAGATTGTTTCTTGGTCACCAGACAGCAACACTTGATCCACGTGACAATATGTTGTTGACAATATTTATCATTGTCATAGAGTCGTACAGCAGAGAGCGAATGATGTTTGGATTCATCATAATGCACAAATTCCTCTCCAGAACGTTGCCCACATCCTAAAATGCGAGGACATTTAAAGTGGTCACCCAGGTACTTTTTAAAGATGATGAGGTTTCCTTGTGTTGAAATTTCAGATAGTCCATTTCAGTACCCTACCACCTTCTGAGTGCCACATGCCTACCACTCTTCATGCTAAAAATCCCCTCACATTCCCATTCATTCTTTGTCATCTCACCTTATCTAATGCCCTCGACAACCCAACCCTGGGAATAAAGACTGAATGTATTCACCGTATTCATGCATTTCCCTGCCCCACAGAACCTTATAATGTCTATTAGCTTCCCATTCAGCCTTGTCATCTCTTTGTCTTGGGTAATGTCTAATAAGATTGTTTCATCCTAAATGCAATGCCTACAAGACAAGCCAAATCAGTCACAGCAATTACTTTCAAATGTGAAAATTGCCATGTAATCATCTGTATATCATTAATTAATGGAGTAGTCCTCAATCGAGAGGTATGTGAAACACATGATGATAATTGTTAACATTGATGTTGATTGGCATTTTAAATTCTAATTGGGATTTGGTACTAAAATACTGCATCCTACTCACTGGCCTAAAGAACTAATTAAGGTAACAGATACGGTTTTTCCTTTCTGTCTTGCAGTTAATTTGGTGGTGATTAACTCTGGGACGGTGTGGTCTCTCGAAGTGCACCACTTTCTCGATGGTGGCCATGGCTTCGGCAGATCTGCTATTCATTACCAGTGATATTATTCTGTGGAGGATTCATTATTATTATTTCTTCGGTTCTGTGAAGGAGGTCTGTGATTTTACTCTTCACAACATCCGGCAGTTTCATTCTTTTGTGGTTGACTTACGTTATACACTTTTTATATTACATAATTCGACGAAAGAATCATAAATATTACACAGATTCAGAAAACATTTTTTGAAAATGTTGTTGATATGCTACAGGTTTTGAACTGCTGCACAAATACAAGTTTTGAAAACAGTTAACAAAGTTTGTGATATTCCCAATTATATCAATTAATAAACTGATTCAGAATCATAACTGAAAATGTCACAGAGGCACGTGGAAATGCTTCCAAGTTATGAATGAGATATGCATCTCATTCTCAGAGGTAAACCATACCAATGAGAAACGGGCATTTTCAATTTGTTTTGGGTGGAGGTACATCAGAAAGTTAGAAGAATTGAGCTATTTTTTGAAGCACTATGTTTATGTGCCTGTGTGTTTGTGTTACTGTATGCGTATGAGAGTGACTGCGTCTGTGTATGCTTATCAGAGAGTTTGCTTTTGTCTCTGTGTGCAATTCTGTATGTGACTTTGTATGTGACTGAGTGTGTGTGTGGACAAGTGTGCACGTATGTGTGTACATGTGTGTTTAGAGCAGCATATGCAAGTGTCACTGTGTGTGTGTGTGTGTGAATGTGTGTGTATACGTGAGTGTTTGTGTGTGTGCGCCTAAACATGAGTGTGAGAGAGTGGTTGGCTTGTGATTAGTCAAGTTGCAGAATCAATCGCCTGACATAGAACTACAGGGGCAAATCCAGGTGTCACTCACACATATGTATAGCTATATATATAATATAATCTTTAGACTAATTGACATACTATTTCTTATTATTCCCAATGAGAAATCATGGCTCTCTGATCGGCCAAATTCAGATCGTGAACAGGGTGATTGCTGTGGCACAAGACCAGAAGAAGGACTCAGCTAGGAACTTATATGTAAGGATCAGGCACTGAAATCTATAGCCCTGGAGACTGAAATCTATAGCCCTGACTTATGAGTTGGTGATTTCACCGTGAAGGAAAGATTATGTTTCTTCTGGCCTCCTCTGTAATTCTCTGATGTCACAACTAATTGTGTTTTCCCTGATATTTATGTTTCCATCTATTGATGATTATATCCGATTACTATACTTGGCAAGAATTTGTCTGGATGTAAATTACCTTCCTACAGTAAAGAAGCAGGTCATTTGATCCAACAAGTCCGCAGCGACCCTCTGAAAAATAACTCACCCAGTCCAATTTCCGTAGACAATTATTACGCCTGACCAATGCAACGAACACTATGGGCAGTTAAGCACCACCAATTCACCTGAACTGCACATTTTTTGATTGTGGAAGGATACCGGAGCGAAAATCAAATAACAAAGAAAATACTCAACTGGAACGGGCCCTTCTGCGCGACAAGCATGTGCTGATCCAGATCCTCTACCTAAAACTGCTGACAGTTTTCTAAAGATCTCTATCCCTTTGCTCGCTGCCCATTCTTGTAACTGCCCAAATAGATCTTAAGTGACGCTATCGTTCGCACCTCTACAACCTCTGCTGGCATTGTGTTCAATGTCCCCACCATCCTTTGTGTAAAGATCTTTCCACACATACCTTCCCGAAATCGTTTTCCTCTCACTTTGAACTCGTGACCACTTGCCGTTCTGTTCCACACTCTGGGATAAAGCTTCTCACTCTCCACCCTGTCTATACATCTCATAATTTTGTTGAACACCATCACTTTCCCCCTCAACCTACGTATTTCGAAAATAATACTTATCTATTCAACCTATCCTCATAATTATCGCGCTCTATACCAGGCAGCATCCTGAGAAACGTCCTCTGCAATCTCTTCAAAGCATACGCATCCTTTTGGTAATGTGGTCACCAGAACTGTATGCCACATTCCAAATGCTGTCTAACCAAATTCATACGGAACTGTAACATGACCTGCCAACTCTTGTACGTATGCCACGTTGATTACTCCACTAAGCTGTGTTGCCACCTTCAGGAAATAATGGACCTGAGCACCCAGACCTCTCCAAAAACAATGGATCTGAACACACAGATCTCTCCATACACACACAAGTCTCTCCATAATTGTCCTCTGGCACTTTAACAATGACCTCAGCGTCCACTACCTTCTGAGGCAGAGAGACTATCTTGAGAGAATAAAAGGCTTTAATCAATATCTTCACAGTGCGTATTTCATTTTTAACAGAGTTCCCTGTAGTGTTGGAACCATCAAGAATAAATAAATATCCTGACCGTGTGTACTTTCGTAAGTGCATTAAGATCTCCAAACACAGAACATCGAACACTGCAGTGCATTACAGGTCCTTCGGACCTCAATGTTGCACCAACCTCTGAAACCAATCCGAGCCCATCCGATGTACACTATTCCATTTGCATCCATATGTCTGTCTAATGACCAGTTAAATGCCCCTAAATTTGGAGAGTCTACTGCTGTAGCATGTAGTGAGTTCCACGCCCTTACTACACTCAGATAAAGAAACTACCTCTGACATTTGTTCTATATGTACCACCCCTCAATTTAAAGCTATGTCCCATCGTGCTAACCATCACCATCCGAGAAAAAACGGCTCTCACCCTCTGATTATCTTATATGTCTCTATTATGTCCCCTCTCAAACTTCTCTGCAGCGAAAACAGCCTTAAGTCCCTCAGTCTTTCTTCTTAAGCCCTCCCCTCCATACCAGGCAACATCCTAGTTAATGAACTCGTTCCAGAGCTTCCATGTCCTTCCTATAATGTGGTGACCAGAACTGAGCACAATTCTCCAAGTGCAATTACACCAGAATTTTCTACAGCTGCAGCATGATCTCATGGCGCCAAGACTCAGTCTCTTAGCTAATAAAAGTTAACACAATCTTATATACACCACTCTAACTACGCCTTTCCAAACTCCAGTGGTAACAGGATAAACCTGACAATCTTTCCCTGTAAAATAAGCTGCACATTCCAGGAAACCTAATTTCAAATGTTGCCAATTCTTTTGCAATCTTCCTTATGTGAAACTATTAAAACGGAATACAGCATTCAGCTTGCGGTTTAACTGTTGTACTGCATGACTGATATGTAACAACTGGACTTGTTATGATCAGTTCCTTGATGTAATAGAGATAACATATCATTAACCTTTGCATTCAGGGCGGCACGGTGGCTCATAGTGCCAGGGACCTGTGTTTGATTCCAGACTGTAGCGACTCTCTGTCGGAACTTTGCACGTTCTCCCTGTGTTTGCGTGGGTATCCTCTGGGTGCTCTAGTTTCCTCCCACAGTCCCATTTCGTGCAGGTCACATGAATTGCTCCTACTAAACTGTCCAATCTGTTTGTTCGGGGTAAATGGAGAGGAATGGGTCTGGGTGGGTTACTCTTTGGAGGGTCGGTGTGGACTTGTTGGGCAAAATAGTCTGTTTTCATACCGTAGGGAATCTCATCCAGTGACGTGTTGCTTGTGCAACAAAGGTAATGTAATTCTTACCGGAATACCGAGATCTACAGTATTTAACAATTCTGCAATTATTCTACATTTATATTACTGTTTGTATTCTTCCTATTATCTTGATATTCTCCCAAATTATACCGAGTCTGCCCGATAATCCCTCTCACTTAACTTGTCTTTGCATCTCGTCATCCTTCTCACCTTCGCAATCGGCTTCATAAGGTATCATAGAGTCATAGAGATGCTCATCAAGGAAACAGACCCTTCAGTCCAACTCGTCCATGTCAACCTGATATTTACAATAGTCACAGAGTCATACAACATACAGGAGACTTTTGAGCCCGTGGAATTTATGCGCAAATATCTGCACTACTCCCATACTCCAGAACTTTGCACATTAACGTTGCGAAATTTCGGGTGGTCACCCAGGTACTTTTTAAACATTATGATGATTCCTGGTTGTGTTTTCCTCCCAGACAGGTCATTCCAGACCCCTACCACCTTCTGAGTGGAAAGTCCCTTCCTCCATCTTCTCCAAAGCAACAACCTTGAACTTTGAAACAATGCCCCTTGCGTTTAACGTTTCAACTGAGGGGAACAGCTGCTTCCTATCAATATTCTCATTGATTCCTAGAGTCCTACAGCACAGAAACATGCCATTCAGTCCGAACGGGTCTATGCCGACGAATATGTCAATCCTCACTCACCCTATTTCCCTGCACTTGGCAGGGAACTATAGGAGAAATGGGTGGCATATAGAAGTGCATAAGATCACGAGACGCATGGACAAGGAGGAAGCACTCAGTCCTTTTCCCAGAGTTGGTGATTTGAGGACGAGACAGCATCAGTTTAAGGTAAAAACAATGACTGCGGATGCTGGAAACCAGATTCTGGAATAGTGGTGCTGGAAGAGCACAGCAGTTCAGGCAGCATCCGAGGAGCAGTAAAATCGAAGTTTGGGCAAAAGCCCTTCATCGGGAATACAGGCTCTCCACCGTTCAGGCTCTCTGCCTGTATTCCTGATGAAAGGCTTTTGCCCAAAACGTCGATTTTACTACTCCTCGGATGCTGCCTGAACTGCTGTGTTCTTCCCGCAACACTAATTCGCCATCAGTTTAAGGGTAGAGGGGACAGAATGAAAGGGATCCAGAGGGGCATCTTTGTTTTTCAACACAGAGTTTGGCGTACTGAATGAGCTGCCAGCGTAAGTTGTTGAGGCGGTTACAGTACTAACATTTAAAAGGCTCTTGGAGCAGTCCATGGCTGGGAAAGGATAAGAAGGATGTGGATAAGGTGCAGGGAAATAGGGTCAGTACAGACAGACTTTTTGAGTGGCATAGTCCAGTGTAGTTTGAAGGGCCTCTTTCCGTGCTGTAGGACACTGACTGGATGACGCCTTGACAAGTGCAGATTAGAGTGGTTCTGGAAAAGCACAGCAGGTCAAGCAGCATCCGAGGAGCACGAAAACCGACATTTCGGACAAAAGTCTTTCACCAGGACTCTATGTCAAATTTAGGCAGCATTGCAGACAGTGTGAATCGTGCCATCAAATTGCAAATGGATTGGTAGGCTGGATGAATGGGGAAACCCGGAGGATTCCATGATTCATTATGAATGCCCAAGTCTGCTTGGACATCTACTGCATTTAACTTTATACCATCCAGAAAGCACCCTGATCTATCCTTTCTCAATTGGAGTATATGCATTTTCGATCTGTTGAAAATGCTCCGACTATTGAACGCTCTCAACATGTTTGAATAGTCTACTTGGTGTTAAAACTGTTCGAAAACTTTGATGCACTGCATTTGATCGAGTTTTTACATGCTTTGAGACTTCACATTGATGTAAAGTGTGTTATTGGCTGAATTTGGCAAAAGGTGATCACAGACAATACATTCTATTGTGATAACCTCATGCTGATTTTTATGCAGGGCTGTGACGTCGTTGAAGGCTTTGGAGAAGTGTAGCTGCCTGGAATTATTACAATAATAGAGCTTTTCAAGGAAAGAATATTGAGACCACAAAGGGGACTAAGGTCTGTGAGCCTGTGTGAGATGGATAGTACAATTAGCAATGCATCTGAGGGAAGAATACAATCTCAATGCATGTCAGATCATTAGGACAGTGTGAAATGTACATAAAATCATAAGGTATAGAAACAAATGAGGCAATTCAACCTATCGAAACTGACATGAAATTCGAACATTGCTGATATGTTTCCAAATTCTGTTCTCCTGCATCTCCCCATAACCCTTGGTCCCCTTTCTGATCAAGTCCGTTATTGGGACTGAAGGATGTTATTTATCGGGAGATTCTGGAGCATAGGAAGTTGATATAATCATGAGGGGCAAGGATAGAGTGAATAGCCAAGGTCCTCTTCCCATGGTAGGGGAGTCCAAAACGAGAGAGCAGATGGTTAAGATTTGAGGGGAAAGATTTAAACGGGACCTGAGGGCAACTTTTCTCAAACAGAGTCTGGTGTGTCTATGAAACGGTCTGCTGGAGGAAGTGGTTAGAGCTGAGTACAATTAGAAGTTTGAAAGGACATTTATGGGTACATGAATAATAAAAGTTTAAAGGAATATTGGATCATACGCAGGAAAAAGATACAAGTTCATTTCATGAAATCTGGTCAGCATGGGCGAGGTGGACAGAATGGTCTGTTTCCATGCTGTATTACTCAATGCCTATATAATTGCGATATTTGGCGCATTGATTCGGATCCCAGAGCAAAATATTTTCTGCCACATTCTGGGTTTAATTGAATGTCGTTATGTATATGTTAATAACAGGCATGAAGTTAAACTTGCGATATTGCTACCAATGTGTGCCCCTGGCAATTCTACGGGTATAAATCCAACTCTCTGGGAATGTGCTGCCACAGATGTTCACTCATAGAGTTTGTCCTCAGCAACAAACGGCAAGAAACTGCATACAGAAAATCGTGTCAACATTTTCTGTGGTCAGGAAAGTCTATGGCCTGATCCTTGCCATCACTGGTGTCCCAGGAAAGTGAATGTGACCATGAGTTGCATGAACTTTTTTCTTTCAGTAAGCCATTCTGTTATGTGGTGTGGAAGAAGATTGGCAAGATAACGTCTGTAACGAATTATACATTGGGGAAAGGCACAGGGATTTTTGCTGACAGAAGAGACTCTAAAATTAAAAGTTTCTGTCCTGATGACAGAGTCATGGAAGTGAATAATCTGCCACAGGACATTTTGAAAGGGATCGAATAAGATGTAGAAATCCTCTTTTTACCAACATAGCTGATGCATACTTGGATGGATGAGATGGTATACAGCCAGTAGTTAGGAGAGGGACAGAAGTTTCGGGTTTCAATCAGAGCTACAATGCACAAGGCCCAGAATGTTTTTTTTTTATTCATTGGTGGAATGCTGATGCCCTTGGTTGATCCCAGAATTTATTGCCTGGACCTGGTAGCCCTTGAGAGATGGGCAGTCATTCGCCTTCTTGTACCGCTGCAAGCCATGTGCTGGAGGTTGACGCACAATGCTCCGGGAGAGGAAAATTCAGGATTTCGACCCAGCGACCCTTATAAATCATCAATTCTTTCTAAATGGTGAGTACCTTAGGGGGAACTTGGAGGTGGTGTTCCCAAGTATTTGATGCCCTTGACCTTTTAGATGGAAGTGGTCGTGAGTATGGAAAGTTCTGTCTGGTGATCTTTGGTGAGTTTCTGAGCTGAGGAACAGCCTGGGTGAGTTATGGCAAAATATCTCGTGGATGGAATATACTGCTGCTATTGACCCTCCGTGAGGAAGGGCATGAAGTTAAAGATGACAGATGAATGCCAACAAATATTTTGCTTTGACATGTGTAGTATTGCGATTGTTGTGTGTGGTTGAATCTGCAACAAGAGAGGAATAAATATCTGTGGGATCAGGAGTATGATAGTCAATCAAATATTCCAGATAATCAAGAGGTCCATAAAATCGTTGTAAAAATGCCCACTGTGTCTTTAAAAAGTGCAATGCATAGTGTATACATGCCACTGTTACTAACAGCATACATCAATGAGACGAGAATGCAACTTTGCCTTTAAAAACACTGACTGTCAGACAGCTTTTCAACTACAACTTGAATTTCATGGAATTTGATATGTTGATTCAAAATTGAAGCAGCTGTTGATATTTAGATGACTATTCAATTGAGCAACAAATACGTCAACATTGAGAGAAATACATTAGAAGAAAATTGGAATAATTGGATAAAGTAATGCACTTACTTTATGGCATTTTAGGTATCTAACTTTTTCTGGTATATCAAGTGTGCTAGTTCGTAAGATGCCAGGTACAGCAACGTTTCTTGTGTTAGAATTGCCAATCTCAGTGATGTGATACACCCAAACTCAGTAAGCCTCAGTTATTGGCATTTTGGACTCAACCTGGTCTCTGAGATTTGACGACTTAAATGTGTGATTTTGCATCAACGATAATTTCATGCCTGTAGAGTTGTAACTTGATTGATTGCTTATGTTTCACTTGTAACTATGTTTTCTTTATTTCTTCCTCATGCAATTAATTTACTGGAATTTGTCATTCAATCCCGTGGAAAACATGGCCTATCTTCATGCACCACGTGCTATCTGATAGCAATGGTAACATCGGATCTTCTGGTCGCTGTAACTGAGTTCATATAGACATAAATCAATCATTATTGTTTTCCTGTATGTTATCTGAAGAGCACTCCTGTGTACAGTGTAATTTATGTGATGAGTCAGACAGCCAGGCACTGTTCAGTCTGGTTTACTGTCACTTTTTCCTTTGATTGATTTGTGGCCATTTGTAGACAGAAGCTCAAATCAAAATATTGCACAGTGAAAACTGCTTCTCTGGTCTTCCAACAATTGCATTATGCTCTGTGTAAACAATATCCCCTTCTTTGACACATTTCACACTCGAACGACCATTAACAATGTCGTGTGGTTCTGCGAGATCAAGTCAAGATTTTCCACCGAAACTGCATGAAAAGGATTGACTTGTTTGTTGCCGTTTTATTGTCATTGGTCCTATTTGTTTTAATTCTGTTAGTCAATGCTGTCAGACATAGTATAATGGTTCGTCATTCCATAAGCTACTGTAGGATCAGAGCAAAGGTGAGAATCAAAATGGCGCAGAAATGGAGAGCAGAAGTCCATGGTTATACTTTTCTCCATATCCGGCAGCGTCAAACTCCTGTGGTGAGTATTTGTTGTATTCTTCATAGAGTATTATATTGCAGGACACATATCCCAAATATTATATTTGTTCTGTATATCTTCCTACATGTTGGACGTATGTTGGTGACTTTCAGTTGCTGCACAAACAGATTTCTCTATGCAGTGGCCCAGTTCAAGTTCAGAAACTAGTTAAAACCTGTGCTGAGATATCCAGTTACATATGACACGGTTAGTTAATAAAGAGAACTAGGAACAAGCGAGAAACAAGAGTCAATTTTATGAACACGCGCAATTTTGATTCATCTTCTCTCTTGCAGCTCCTTCATATCTGAAAAAATGACTTCAATGTGTTCGACCTTTCTCTGCTCTCTGAACAAATGGGGAGACAAATATATGTTGACCTAATCCATGACCCAGGCATTTCGTTAATGATCCTTTAAAAAAGCTGATAGCAGCGACAAACCAGGATGCAATTCCGAATGGTTGATGAGCGGTTCATGTAGTGGGGCAAGATGTCACATCACACCAAGACGAGAGATATTGGTCACTTTTGATTCTTCGGTAGGATTGTGAAATGTTACCTGGCTCCTGTATTCGTGGAGGGATCTGTTAGTCAGAAAAACCAAAGACGTGTCCTTCCCTTATCATGGAATTACACAATGCAGAGGAGACCCATTGGCCCACGAGCCTTTACCACCAAAAATACACTGTGCCTGCATTATCAACAGCGCAATCACTTGAAATATCAGTAAATCGACTTCGAGCTCTTCTCTTCTGCATAGTTGTAAAGAAAATGTTCGCAAAATTCGGCAGACACTTGCAGCTTTGCATTGTTAAATGATTACCTATTGCAGCAGAAGTGCTCATAAAACCGCCTGCAATCGAGAGGCGCTTCATGATAGGGCATCCTCTCGACTTTTCTCTCTCCTTTACTCTCTGCAAGTCTGAGGTCTGTGTAAGCCACTGTGGAAATTTCGTGGGCCTATGATTAAATCCCAGACCATCACTTAGTGCGTCCCTAATCATCCCATTCTGAGAAACGGAAGCCATCTTCTCCCCAGCGCCCCCACCCCAAGTTACGGACAGCTGTTGGAACTCAAATGTTTTTTCAGTTTAAATCGAGTTTTCGCTACTGCCCCAATGCCGAAAACGGGTTCTGGTCACTCCAAACATGTTGTCGTTAAAGGATAAAATCCCTTTTAGTGAAGCGATCATGCGAGCATATCTGTCTCCAGTGAAAGTAGATTATCCCTGCCCCCCCTCCTCAAGTCCAGACTTTTGTGTTTGGCATGCTTAAACTGGCACCCTGTTTAAACAGCCATCAGTTCATGTATCTGTTCACTCATGGGTCCATTCAGATCTGTTTCACACTAAACCCTCATTCTTACTGGATCCAATTTGTGAAGCCTCTTCCAACTCATCCAACTCAGGGGCAAAGAAACAAAAGTGCTGGCTCAGGCCATTCAGCACTTCAGGCCTGTTCCACCATTCAATGACATCATGACTGAACTCTGGCCTGTCTCCATATACCTCCCTTTGGACCATATCTCTTCAATACTTGTTTAATACAAAATTATCTTTCTCAGTTGATGTTGCACACACTGACGTATGTAGATAAATGTCCAAACATCGCCGACATTTTGTACGTAAATGAACTTCCTAAAATCTCTTCTGAATGCACCAGCTCTAATTATCAGACTGTCCCCCATTCTAGCGTCCTAATCAGTAAGAATAATTAATCTTTACTTACCCTGTCTTTTCCTGTTTATACTTGAATACTTAGATCGGATTGTCCCTTAGCCTTCCAAATTGTGGAGAAAACGTCCCTAATTTATATAAACCTTTCTCGCATTCTAAACTATAAAATTCATGAATTATTTTTGGAAAACCATGTTCAAATTGCTGTAAGGCCAATGAATCCTTCCTGTGGTGTGGTGTTCAGATCTGCTCATAACAAGCCAAATGGGGACTTACCAGGGTCTTGCAGAACTGAAGTATATCTTCCACATTCCTGCACCTCGGTCGTCTAGGAATAAACACTGGATACCAGATACACCCATGATTGTTTCCTGCACATTTTGGGGCATCTTTGACGTCTGTGCACCTGAAGCTTAAAGTCTGTTTGGGCATCTACTGTAATTAATTTCACTGAAACTCGAAAGTGCCCTGATCTATCCTTTCTTAGTCCAAAATGAGTAAATGTGCATTTGCTCATATGGAACTCCACCTGTCACTGTTTGCCCCTTTCATCTACTTCCGCGATCCAGGGAGGTAGTTTACCATTACTTTCTCAAGGGCACATAAATGTCAGCCCACGCAGCAGCACCTACATCCCAGGGATACAATAATTATGAAATGATTACAGCCTATATAATGACTGTGTATTCACTCCCATATCTGTCCATCCAGAGTATCAAATCGATAGTCGTTGTTTCTCATCTTATCTTCGTGACATCTGTAAAGGAGCACCTCTGTAATCACAAGTTACCTGGGTAGACAAATCTCCACTTTGCCAGCAACTCTCTGTCACACTGCTCTGTAACTTAGTTATCAGTCCCTCCCCTGTTCCACGTTTAGTATTCCAGAATTACAAAGGGAGGAATGAATGGATTCATTCAGCCCAATGCACATGAGCTTGTCAAGACATTTTCAAATCAGGCTATTTCTATTCTGAAGAATGGGCGCTGAAACTGAAACGTTAACTCTGATTTCGAGCTACAGATGCTTGCAAACGTAATGAACTTTTGCTGCAGCTTGTGTTTTTATTCCCTTTGTAACAGTTGAGGGTGACGTACATTCCGGAGAAAAGAAATGCACGGACAATAGAAACTGCTTTCACCACAAATCAACAGATTCTGTCAGTGTGCATTATAAAGTTTTGGATATGTGTCTCATTCTGCCCAGAGAAAATGAGAAAATTGTGATACGTATCCATGCTTCCTGGAATTTCCGTTCCTGACAAATGTTCCCTTAATTACACCTGCTGCAGTAATTCTCTGTATGTATTCACAAGGAATTGATTCTGGGGAATGTATCCAACCAAACACCGTGGCGTATTGAATTTGTAACTTTTTCAATCCATTCAATTTTGTAACAATCTTCACAACGCATTCCAAGTATTTTTTTTCATAATTTACATGATCCTCAATTAGGTTATCAGAAACATTTTTTTATAATTTAAAGGAATTTGTAATTCCTTCTAACCTGTTATGATCCTTTATGTAAAACTCAGCAATGTTTGCTACAATTCCTAACATTACGTAATGTCTTGCTCTTGACTCTAATACAGTATAAAGAATATTAACAATCATTATATTAATACCTTTCCGCTTTTTTTTTTACCAACTTGGAGTGTCAATTAGATAGATGGAACAGCATACTGAGGCAGAGTGTGATAGACACTCGTTGCATAGAGCAGATTCTGTTCGATAGTTTCTTGACTGCCAGGCAGGAAATCATGGGAGAAGAATGACTTAAGACAATAACTTGACACTCATACTCGTCCAATCCTCAATTGGTTTATTTGAGAGCCAATGTGGAGTCAGTCGTTAGATATATAAGGTACTTACCCACTGAACTAAGGAGATCATGCAGTTTGTGCACAGCGGGTTCTGCTATAACTTATCTTTGGTAGTTGCAAATTGGCTGGAACGTGATTGGGTCTATCGGGAACGCTGTTTCTAAACCATGGATGTTTAAAGTGTGTGCTGGCTATAACGAGATGAGATCAGCAACACTGTAAGTGTTATTTGTTTGCCATGATATTTGGAGAGTGTGGTCATGCACAAAGACAACGATCACATTTTGGAAGAATTGACAGTAGTTTACTTCTGCACATCCTGGCTGGTTCAGGATTTCTTTCACAATAAGACTGAGTCGTCAATAATTCTATTAGTCGTGTCTGTGCACAATATTTCTTTTACTTTGTGGCTCAATCTCATTCTTCAAGGACGTGCTCAGTTCTATTGAGGAGAGTGAATATACATTGTGCGGTGCAAATTGTGACTGGAAATAAACAGATAAATTGGCCACACTAAATTGCCCGTAGTGCTAGGTAAGGGGTAAATGTAGGGGTATGGGTGGGTTTCGCTTCGGCGGGTCGGTGTGGACTTGTTGGGCTGAAGGGCCTGTTTCCACACTGTAATCTAATCTAATAAAGTAATGATTTAAAGTCACAACTGTCGATCAGAAATGTAACTTCAAATGTCAGATTATGACATTTTAAGTAAAAATAAAATGCAATGCATACCCAAATAAGAAAGTTTTAGGAATGTTGAAAATGTGGTCGTTTCAAAGTTGAACTGTAGTTACAGTGTGTCACAGGAGGAACAACTAGACAGGTACTTGTTGTTTCGAAGCAGATCCAGAGACCGAAGTGAATTAGGAGAATCAACAAGCAACATGAATTCGACTGGGACAACACTACTATCATAGGGCAAGCCAGACAGAGAACAGCCAGGGAATTCCTAGCGGCATGGCATTCTTCCACAAACTCCATCAACAAACACATCGACCTGGACCCAATATACCAACCACCACAGCGGACAGCTGAAACTGACAACCGGAAGCGGCAGGGACAGACCACTATAAACACCGGAGGAAACATCAAAGAAGCGCTTCGCTGGAGGCTCCCAAGCACTGATGATGTCGCCTAGCCAGGGGATGAAACGTTTGCAACAAAAACTTCCAGCTCAGCGAACAGAACAACAGCAGCAAGGAGAATCAAAATTTAAATATTATATGATTTGTTCCCAGCTGCCACAAACTGGCCAATTCAGATGTCTGAGTGAAAGCATTTTGAAACATTTAAAGTTTAATCTTTTCACATGATTACCGTGGCCGTTAGTTACAGAATGCATTCACATGAAGTTGCCACTATGCCTTCAGCACAAGAACATAAATGTATTAATGAGAACATTTAAAACTATAAATACATTAGAAATTCGAAAAAGTTTTAAAATAAATCCGAAAAAAAGCCTCTAGCTTTTGCCGAGCAACTTAATTTGCAGATACTCGGGCTTTGTGAAATATTATTTAAACTATAAATCATTAATGACTTGCACAACTGATTACATCTAATTTGAGCGAAAAAGTATTCTGTTTCTAATGCTAAAGACATGGACTTATTTTCAGTTAAAGCAAACAGGAAAATTCCACGAACTCTTTGAACCTGTTGCATGGCTTGTTTCATACATCTTCAAATCGACATCATATCTGTGCATTATTTGCATCGTTTAACAATTTGATTAAATGGATACTTTGCTTCATTGCTTAACTCCTCACTGATGTTAGTTTGTGTTAGAGCGCATATGCAGGCGCTGGTGCATGAATTCAGAAGCCGTAGCATGAATCTAATTTCTTGAAAGATAATTTTTAGATCGTTTAAAGTCTTGTCTTATTCATTATGGTTTACTTACGGTCATAATAAAGAGCGTATCACATCTGTCATACAGAATACTATAAAATTATCAGACAACGCAAAGACCAAGATGATGGATTTTCTCGATTTCACATCTCCCGATCAGGACTATTCTGTACTTTTCTCTTGTTCTGAAGGCGACAGCGGATGCGTTCTGCTCTTATGATATGCCTGACATTTAAAGCATTGCATATCAAAATCAACAGAATTGGAAGACTCAGTATAATTATAATGTCAATCAGTTTATTCACTTTCCAAAATAATGATGTGGAATCGTCTAATATTATGTCGCAACACTAAGGACACTGTAATGACAATTGCGTAGCTAATACAAAATACCGAACAGTTGACCACAAAAAACAGATCACACTCACAATTACGATAAACATAACTGCAGTTCTGTTATTGCAATATCTCACCCGAAGCTTCTGGCAACAAATTGCGACAAACAAACAAATGTGAAAGCAACTGTGAAGAAAAAACTGAGCAGTCCAGGGCTGCTAAGCATTGAACAACTCTCAAGATACATACAGGATTGAGGGATAAGAAGTAACTGGGAAATAAGCATTCTTAATTCGTTTCCGAATGGCATTAAGGATGATGAGAAGTAGATCTTCTGCAGACATTGCCAACAAATCGTGAGTGATGCATTTGGAGAGCCCATAATTGCCTCGATTCGGATTCACAATTTGATAAGAAACAGTACATAAACGTACTCTTCTTCACGACAGAAGTCAAAGCAGAAATTTCAGCTCGATATCTCTGCCAAACCGCACCAGTTTCCCCAGATTGACATATTAACACAATTGAACAATGCATGATGAAAATGTGCTTTGAAATTATTGAATCAAGCAAACCAGAATTAAATAAAGATGTGTTGTGAACCATTAAGGAAACTGAAGAAATAAATTAATAAGGAGTGAAATTCGTAATGAATGAAACATTTTAATGCAAATTTCTCATCTCTCAGATTTAATACCTTCTCCATGTTTATCAAACTATTAATGGACGAAAACAATTCAACACAAATCCTAAAACGGACAAGGTATTTCACATCTTTGGACACTATCACGAATGTAGTGCATGAGCAGCCATGAGAATAAATATTTTCTGAGTTGGAACTGAGATGGTCGAATATTGGGTTTAAGTTCTTAGACAGGCATGTCAATGAACAGAGTTCCACACTTTTTCACTTCTGTTAGTTACAAATCTGCAGGGCCTCTGCATCAGGGACGGTGCGTAAAGCATCGGAGCATATGCGAATCATCGTGGAACTCGGTAAATCTGGCACTTTTTAAGAACAGGATGACTGTAGTTAGAAGCTTCGAATGCAGTCCGCTTGCTGGCAACACATCCACAACATACATGCCCCTCATCCATTCTACCCCATCTCTACCGGTACTCAGGAAGAGTATTGCCTACACCCTCCAAGATTAAGTGCAGTGCTTCATCTAAGATTCATAGACAGCACCTTGCACATATACAAATATTTCCATACAGAAGAGCAAAGGCATCTGATACATCAAAACACCACCCCTGGCAGTTCCCCTCTGAGCCACTCGCCGTCTTGACTTGGAAATGTATCGATGTTCAATTGCTGTCGTTGGGTGAAAATCCTGGAACTCCCACCCAGCCGTGCACCCTCAGGGCAATGTGAGCCACCCCACATCAGGTGTACTGCACTAGTTCAAGAAACAATCTCATCAACATTTTCTCAAGGGGCAATTAGGACGGGCATTAAATGCTGGTCAGCCTATGATGCTCGCTTCCCACGCATGAATGAAAATCAAAAAGGTTGTCGTTATTCAAATTTCAGTTTGAACATATTAATTAGTGTTAAAATAACTTGTGTCGGCAAGGTTACACTTTGTGGAGTGACTGGAACAGTGGTGTTCGGACGGAATAACTGAAGCAATGAGTCCGTACCGGCATTGCACTTCCAGTATCAAAGAGTTTATTATTTTACGCTGGTAGGAGGAAGCTTCTGGGATTCCAGACGCTTCTCCACTGAAAAAAGGAAAGGCATACGTTTTTATCCATTCATTTGCCTTCAGCAAATGCAGAAGAACCTTATTATTAATTACTTAAATACACACCCAATCCATTTAATCATGTGACTGTGCGGTCATTGATGGACTCTCTTTATTGACGGCCCTCAGTGTTCAATGATCTTATGACGTTTCCACGTCACACTTGTCTCTATCCTTCGGACTTCCACAATACATGCAGTATTTAAACTTATCCCAATTTTGGTGACGTCTGCATCTGCAAAAAAATATTCTGTTCGAGCAGAGTAATGTCCTTCACTTACTGTTCAGAGGATTTTTACTAGTATGTCTTGAATTCTTATTGTGTTCTTTTTGAAAGTTAATTACAGATTCCCTACAGTGTTCAAACCGGCCCCTCGATCCAAGAAGTCCACACTGATCCTCCGAAGAGTTACTTACTCAGACCCATTTCCCTCTGTCTCATGCGCCGAAAACATTGGGCAATTTAGCATTGCCAATTCACCTGACCTGGAAATCTTTGGACAGTGGGAGGAAACTGGAACACCCAGAGGAAACTCAAGTAGACACAGGGACAATATGCAAACTACAAACAGACAGGCGCCCGGTGCTGGACTCCAACCTGTGCAACTGGAGCTATAAGGCATCAATGTTAACCACTGCGCCACTGTACTGCCCAAGCTATATTCACACTTAAGAACTAATTAAAAATTAAAACTATGTGCATGTGGAAATTTTAACCAAAGTAAATCTATTTATGATAGATCTCAGACATCAAGAAAATTGGTCTGCAATTCTTCAATCAGCATAATCAAGTTCCTCTTCCTAAATTATGTAAGTCCGTAGCTGCACATTTACAATGATTTGTTGGGCTCCATCGATGTAAAATACCCTTTCCAGCAGTTTTTTTGCATCAACACGCCTCCTGCATGTTTGCAACATGACCCTTTGTGTATGTTAATTTGGATATTTTCTATCTCCAAGGCTAGACATGCTCTAAGTCACAGCTTTGTTAAATAAACAAGCTGTTTCTCAGTTAACTGAAAACCACCTTCGACCACCTCTCTAGCGATGGAAAAGAGGTGAGCCAGGTCGGCTGTACAAAATCTGAGTGGCCTAATTGTGGCTGTTAAGCTGGTACAATCAGTGAGGCTTGGCGTCCAGGCATAAGCTATCTCTCTTGTTCATGCACACACTCTCTCGTGCAAGCACACATTGTTCCACTTTCGTGCACTCTCTCTCTCTCTGGGCTTTGCATGCACTCTCTGACATTCACGCATGCTCGGTCTCACGTTTGCACACACTCGGTGTCGAGTTCACACACACTTTCCCTTGTGATTACACACACTCTCTCTCACATTTGCACACACTCTCACATTCGCACACACCTTCCCTTCACAATCGTGAGCACTTTCTGTCTTGCATTTGCACACTCTCTCTCATGTATGTGCACACTCTCTCCCGCGTTCCCAAACACTCTCTCTCTAGTAGAAAGTGAGGACCACAGATGCTGGAGGTCAGAGTCGAATGCGTGGTGTTGGAAAAGCACAGCATGTCAGGCAGCATCCGAGAATCAGGTGAATTGTCGTTTCTGGTCGAAACCCTTCCTTATGAAGTGATTAAGCGCAAAATGTCGAGTCGCCTGCTCTTTGGATGCTGCCTGACCTCCTGTGCATTTCCAGCACCACACCCTCGACTCTCCCTCTTGTGTTCGCACACATTCTCACACTCACATGCACACACGCTCCTCTCTCTGTCTCTCACACACACACTTTTTCTGTTTCACCCTCACACGGACTCTCTTTCTGTCATGCGCACACATTCAGTTGTATCGACTCCCAATATCTCACGCATGCACACACTCCATCTCACAATTGCACACAGTCACTCCCAAACATATACTATCCCTTTCTGTTGCACACACATACACCCACTCTTCCTCTCGAATGCAAATACCCTCTCTCTTGCACGCACAGATTCTCTTTCGCTCTCAGCCACTCATGCATTTTCTCTCTCTCTCAGGCAGTCACGTACACTTACGCATACACACACTACTCTTTCCCTTCTCCAGGTGTGCACTCTTCCTCTCTCTCACACAGATACACACTCGTTTTCTCTCGTATGCACACATAACCTCTCTCATTCAGGCACACACACCCTCATCCTCTCACACAGCACGTACACACACTCTTACTATAGCACAGTTTCTTCCTCGTGCTCATATGTTCATGTTTAAAGTGAATATCGTGTGTGTGTGTGTGTTTGTGTGTGTGTGTGTGTGTGTGTGTATGGATGTATGTGTGTGCCAGTGTCAGAGGGCCCAGTATGATTGGGCCAGTTATACGGTTAATGTGGTACTTATTACGATATGAAACATTATTTTACGCATCTATGAACACAAAGAACAGAAAGCTGGCATGATCATGCAGAATTGAGGAAGCCTTATTGGGATTCTACATGGGACGTGGACACAAAAAACCAACTCAAAAAGTCTAATGGATTTATGTGGGAATTGGAAGCTATTCCTGGAGTGGAGAGAGAAGCAGACGGTTTCACACACACTGACCGAGGGACAGGGCTTGAGAGAAGAACATTTGGATGTAGAGTTTGTAATTGAGTGGGTAGAACATTGTCTGAGTCTGAAATCTAATCGAATGGGTCTGTGGTTTTCATATAGAAAAAACATTTTCCCATGACTGAGTTACAGAAAAACGTAACCGGTAGTGAGTCAAAAGGTGGATTAGAATTGAAGGTTTTGGAGTGTTTTATACGAAGAGTCACATGTACATGGCAGTGAGTTACACTTTGGAATCTAATCAATGGGGTTGTGGTGGTGTATGTACAGAATACCAAATACGCAGGAGTGAGTTATATACTGAAATCTAATCGAAACTTTTAACCAACATTTAGGAGGACAAAGAATGCGGTCCCAGATTTTACCAGGGATTGAAGTAGGATAATGTTGAAAAGGCACTCGATTAATTTAAATCAACACTGAATGATTTAAAATTGACCGGCAGTAAGTCCTTTTGCTAAACATAGTTTCAAATCTTGTCTCAGCATTTACTTGTTGAAGTCATCAAATATACTATTTTACTGACTCCTCACGGTCCTACTTTGAAGACTATCCTCCTCTGTTTTCACCTTGCAATGTAGATATTAAAATCCTTTTATAATTCATGACCGTACTGATTACAATGCTGCCTTTCTCGCACAGTATCAGTTATCGTCAATTCTGTTTAAAGACACTGAAACGAACAGACACACAACGTTCCAAAAAGAGCTTTGTTCATTTGCAGATGCATTATTTCCTGTTATTTGTAGACATCACTCAATTTGAAATCACAGTAGGTCAATGTGGGATTTGACAAATCCTTGATTTTGTTTGTTACCAACATCTGTTTGATGTCCACCATCCTGGTTTTTTTACATTCTGAACATTCTGAACTCTGTACTATCTTCACTTCCACTAACTTCTATCTCTTTGGGCATGTCATCTGTTCGAACATTTCATTGTAAAGTAAAAAAAAAACTCAATGTTTAAAACAACATAATTTCTCAATTCTGTTAATATTGTCCTTCAGTTAAAAATCTGACATGAGTCAGTTCTTACTAATC
Source organism: Chiloscyllium plagiosum (assembly GCF_037043375.1). Taxonomy (NCBI): domain Eukaryota; kingdom Metazoa; phylum Chordata; class Chondrichthyes; order Orectolobiformes; family Hemiscylliidae; genus Chiloscyllium; species Chiloscyllium plagiosum. The sequence goes on along the minus strand of NW_028270178.1, from coordinate 15,053,079 downwards.
TATTGGCGTTCAGATAATGCTCCCAGAATCGTTCTCATATTTCAGATCAACACCAGTACAAGAAGTGAAGTCCAGTCGTGAAACGCTGTTCAATAAAATTACAGTCGAAAATGACGTGATCTCATTCTTCTTTCCAGACATCTTTCCTTGGATAGTCGTTACGTATATTGTTTTAACAGAGTATTAATTGGAATGAGCCAGATTCTTTTGTTTGAGCCTCAGTTCTTAATTTGCAAACGTGATTTAACCCAAGTGTTATTGATCCTTATTCAGTCAATATTAATCACTACTGGGTTTCCCAAAAAGTTCTTCTAAATAAATAATTAAACCGTTCATCTAATGATGTGAAAAATTAACACCTGTTCGAACTACACACAATCTCGCATCCATATATATGTGGATTGGTTGATATTAGTTGATTTGGCGTTGTTCATTAAATTAAAATATGCCTATTTAATTGACTCCAATAAACCTTGTATTAAGCATCAACGTAATGACTAGGTTTCTATGGTCTGGCCGATTTTCACATATGTTTGATTGATGACCATCACAGTTTCCAAGAGCCTCAACATCGTTTCGCAAAACATGCAGGTTTTGCTAAATCCATGATGGAGAATATCCCACCACTGTTCAGAGGTGGTGTTTAGGAAAACACAAATTCATGTCTGGAAATCATTTTAATGATTCACTCTGTCCCTAGAAATTTCTGCCACAATTGGGCCTTGACCACTGTCACACTGGAGGATATGCAGGAAAGGGATAGCAGCGGAGTGACTCAACAGTGCTCTGAAAACATGTGAAGTTGCTTAGGGAATTCATGAACCACGTAGACAATATTGTTCCATTGTTTTAGACATGTAACCTATTCGAATTTAGGCAAGTTTGGTTTTCGTGGTTGTGATGCGATGAAGAAACACTTGTCGATAAATACAGTAATGGTAAACTTCGCTTTCAGTAAGTTATGCTTTCTTCTTTGCTCGGACTTGCATTTTCCAAAAAACAAATTCCATGGAAATGTCTTGTATGCCTCTGTTTGCAACGTTTTAATACTGTTACTTCATACCTTGATTATGTACATTTACAAAAGGACAATGGGCCATTCGTTCTCATGCTGCACTACACCATTTCTGTGACACAATGAATTAACAGGTTGCTTTCCAAAGATATCTGTGATAGATTAATTCCAGAGAAAATTTGAATGTCTCTGCGACAGGTCAAACAAAATCACAACGTCTTAATGGAATAGTCACTCTCAACGGCGGCCATAACGGACATAACTGAATTTGTTATTACAGATAAATGCGAGGTGCTGCATTCTGTGAAAGCAAATCTTAGCAGGAGTTGTACACTCAATAGAAAAGTCCTAGAGAGTGTTGCTGAACAAAGAAATCTTGTAGTGCAGGTTCATAGCTCCTTGAAAGTGGAGTCACAGGCAGATAGGATAATGAAGAAGGCGTTTGTTATGCTTTCTTTATTGAGAAGGGTATTGAGTACAGGAGTTGGGAGTCATATTGCGGTTCGACAGGACATTGATTCTTCCACTGTTCGAATATTGTATGCAATTGTGGTCTCCTTCCTATCGGAAAGATCTTGTGAAACTTGAAAGGGTTCAAGTAGATTGTGTTGGGATATCTGGTCGGCATGGACGGATTGGACTGAAGGGTCTGTTTCCATTCTGTACATCTCTATGAGTATCTGTGATGCTCGAGTGGAAAACACTATTGTTGTGAGATTGCGAATTAATCATTTTCCTTTATCGTTGTTGCGTAATTGTGTGCGTGTGCGACGTGTCACGTCAATGAAATTGAATCTGACAGGTTGTTGTAATCTGTTTATCTTTGTTTTGTTCGTGGAAAACATGACGTTGATAATTGTCATAAGCACAATATTTCTATGGAGAGTTCATGAGGTATAAATTAATGGATCTATCATTTCTTCAATAACAACAGAAACGCAGACGGATTGGTTGTAGTACAAATTGACGCATATTAATGCAGAAATTGCTTCAAATGTACGAGCTCAAGAAAGTGTACTACATGATCCTTGCTGTCGTGGGTGTGCCTGGTAAGTGAGAATTATAATCGAAGACTTGTAAAATTTACACCATGCTTGATACTGTTACCTGTGGACCACTATGATACAGATCCAATACCGAACGTTCATTTGTTGTCTCTGTAATTTTATCCATCTCTTTACGTGATATCGAGTTACTACTTGTTGATCAAATGTTTGCTTGCATCGATTTTATGTAACACTATGTATTTCTGAGTTGGACATCAGCTAATGCAGGCACTCTCAGAAAGACATTCTTGGAACAAAGTATTCCTATTAATTGCTTCGATGTGTGGTTCAGTGTTTCGATTACAATAGTTTTCCTTAGTGCAGTTTGATTATTGTGGTTTTACATCTGTGCAACTACAGTAGAGGTTATCTTCTGACTGAAATTAATTAAGATGGTGTAATTGTATAATATCCTATATTTCAGTCACCTTTCCTGTTCCATTGCGCTGCACGTCTTTTTATAAAAAATGTATTTATAATTGCAGATTTGTTTTAATAAACAGTGAATTTTTCATATCGATAAATGGCTTCCGCTGAAGTGCCAATCCCACCAGCACTGCAACTTACGTTCCATCAATAAATAACTGTCCAGAATGGATCATTCACAAACGTTATGCGAAGAGCGAAATCTCGAAGTTGAATGATATATGTTTGCTTCACGTGCAGAGTGACCTAACTCAACCTTAACAACAATTGCCATTATGAGGCATTTTGCCAATTTTATGATTCAAACCCCGGATTGTCCTGCTCCGACATGATGCAGGAATCTAACTCAGAAATTGCATTGATCTCATCGATCAGAAACCTAACTCAAGTATTCATCAAAAGAAGAGCCATAGATTCACAGAGTCAAATACTTGTGCAGCATGGAAACAAACACTTCCTTCAAAATCCTAGAAATCATAAAATAATGTAGTTCTACATTCCAGTATTTGGCCCATGTCCCTCCATTACTTCTGAGACATTCCCCCACCAAGATGCCTTTTAAGTTTTGCGATTGTGATGCCTTTGAAGTGATGTGAATTAACAAAATTTAAATTTCTCCCAATGAAGTCAGGCCTTTCGAATCTTTGCCTGGATGCCCCGTGTATTGTCATTATCTCGCGAGAAAACCACTTCATTTTCAACTTCACTGCAACGTCTCACACTGAAGTTTTCATTTTGGTCTGGAGACATGCCAAGTAAAACACGTCGAATTACAATCGGTTTTAGATTTTATTGTCCAGAGTAGTCAAGAACGGAATACAGTGGAACGTGTATAAAGTTGTATCTTGTCACCTAATCACCCGGGTAAAAGAATAAATGTTGATACGACAATAGTTCCATTCGCGATTCTGTCCTTTCCTGTTCCCTCGATTCCCCAACAGATCAAGAATCTATCGACCTCAGTTTTAAATGTATTCAACAGCTCTGCTGCCACAACGCTGCATGGTAAGGACTTCCAAAGACTCATAAACCTGTTAGAGACATTGAAAAAAATCTCCATCACAGTCGCAAAAGGCATGCCTTTATTGGATGTGTATGGACTTTGGCCTGAGAATCTTCAATGACGGAAAACATCTTCCGAGCATTTACCCAGTCAAACTCTTAAGAATCCCGTGTGACTCAACGAAACCAATTCGCATTCTTCTAATCTCGAGTGGGAAGTTTTCCAACATTTCCCATTAGCCAATCCCAACAGAGAAGGGGCAAATTTACTTGTGTTTGTCCGAACTGCATTCAATGAAATGACTCATTTTTTTTTTCCCAGGAAGGTGACAAAAACAATTCAGAACACTCCTGATGTGGTGTCAACAATACCTTCTGCTGAACCAATACGTTTTTACTGCGCTTATAAATCAAGCTCCTTGAAGTAAGCATACATCATTTCCCTTTTCTGAAGAACGGTCATGACGAAAACGAAATGTCAGCTATGTTTTTTCCCTCTCCACACACGCTCCCAGACCTGCTAACTTTCCTCAGCAATTTTCTGTCTCAGTATCAGATTTCCAGCACTTATAGTTCTTTGTTCTATTATATGCATACATGTATCACTGAATGCATTCATGGAGCAGCATCGTCCACAACAACTTTTTATGGAAGAATTCTGGTAGTGTTTTGAGTATGGAAGTTATGAGTTGAACACAATGCTGGATGATACTATGTTGAGTGGCTAGTGATAATTTCACATAGTGACAATGTCTGAAATGTAAATGGAGGCTTTGTGAAGTTACTAAATTAATAAATAGGAGCAACTGACAAATTAATAATGAATTTATTAGAAGATGATCGGCAAGTAACATCACTGCTGTAGTTCTGTGAGATTGGAAAAAAAAACAACAAAGCGTCATTTATTTCTGTGGCCTAACCAAATCTTAGCTGTACCCAGTGAAAGTCATTTGCCGACAATCAGACAGACAAAGAAGTGTGAGTAAGGATTTAAAAATTCACCAGAACAAAAGTAACTGTTCAACCATAGTTCAGGTGAGAATATAGTTGAGATTGAGATTGACATATTCGAGTGTGTGTGTGTGTTTGTGTGTGTGTACGTGCTTGTGCACCCAGGCTTCTGAGAATAGTAAAGGTCGGTAAACAGGCGTAAAATTCCGTTTTATTATTACAGAAACATTGGGTTTCCACAGATTTGGAGCGTTTCTTTTGAAATAATTTGCATTGTACTCCAGCCTGGTTTCTGAGTCCTGGGACAGCAAGATATATGTAGGATGTTTGGATATGTGAAAGGGTTCTGAAAAAATTGACAAGAGAGCTGCCAAGTGTGAAGGTTTGAGAATCAGGGACACACTGAATAGATTTGGATTGTTTTCCCACGAGCATCAGAAGCTCAGAGATAACGTTGTGGAGGTGTATAAAACCATGTTTTGCATGGATAAGTTAAACAGACAATGTCTTATCCCTGGGATGGAATGGTTCTGAAGAAGAAGGCATAGGTTTCAGGTGAGAGGGGAAAGTTTTAAACGGGACCAAATGGGTACTCTTTTTGTCATGCAGAGCGTGGTGCTGCATGGAATGAGCTGCCAAAGGAGGTGATTGGGCTTGATGGAATGATCATATTTTTAAAAATATCTGTATGCGTATATGATAGACAATGTTTAGAGGGATACGGTTCAAATTCTGGCAGATCGAACTAGATTAATCTCAGATATGTGGTTAGCATGAACGAGTTGAACTGAAGAGTCAATTTTCGTGCTAACTATGCACACATGCATACACACAGACACACACACACGCGTGCACGCACACACACACACACACATACACATATAAGAAAATCCTTTAAACTCTTGTTTGACTGTAAACGCAAGGAATCTTTGTCCTGCAGGATGTTAAAGAATTACGTATTTTGAGCAGTTATGAGATGCAGCACATGTGAAGCTGAGTTGAGAATAATTATTTCTGACCCAATGTTCATGAATCTGCTGAATACGCGTTCGGTAAAATTGGGGTTAAGTCCTTTTTTAAAAAGCAGAATAAGACTATGATAAATGGTAAAAGGTGGTCAGGTGTCGAATGGAACGTGGTGTAGTTAGATTCCACATGTTTATATCTCATCTCTACTGCCTTCACGTTTTAATCCTGCTTTTGTTTTGTCAGCACATTCAGATATTCTTACAGTCATAGTCATAGAGTCACAGTCATAGAGATGTACAGCATGGAAACAGACCCTTCGGTCCAACCCATCCACGCCGACCAGATATTCCAAACCAATCTAGCCCCACCTGCCAGCACCCGGCCAATATCCCACCAAAACCTTCCTATTCATATACCCATCCAAATTCCTCTTAAATTTTGCAAATGTTCCAGCCTCCACCATCTCATCTGGCAGCTCATTCTATACAGGTAACATCCTCTCTGCGAAAATGTTGCCCCGTAGGTCTCTTCTCTATCTTTCCCCTCTCACCCTACACCTATGCACTCTAGTTCTGAACTCCCCCACCTCAGGGAAAATGCTTTGTTTAGTTATACTATCCATGACCTTCATAATTTTATATAATTCTCTAAGGTCACCTCTCAGCCTCCGATGCTCCAGGGAAAACAGCCCCAGCCTCTGCTCATAGCTCAAATCCTCCAACACTGGCAACATCCTTGTAAATCTTTTCTGCAAGCTTTCAAGTTTCACAACACCTTTCCGATAGGAAGGAGACCAGAATTGCACGCGATATTCCAACAGTGGCCTAACCAATGTCCTGTACAGCCGCAACATGACCTCCCAAATGTTGTACTCAATAAAAGAAAACATACCAAACGCCTTCTTCACTATCCTATCTGACTGAGACTCCACGTTCAAAGAGCTACGAACCTGAACTTCAAGGTCTCTCTATTCAGCAACATTGCCTAGGACATTACTATTAAGTGTATATGTCCTGCTAAGGTTTGCTTTCCCAAAATGCAGCATCTCATATTTATCTGAATTAAACTCCATCTGCCACTTCACAGCCCATTGGCCCATCTGGTCAAGATCCTGTTGTAATCTGAGGTAACCCGCTTTGCTGTTCACTACACATCCCATTTTGACATCATTTGCAAGTGTCCTAACTGTGCCTCTTATGATCGCATCCAAATTTTTAATGTAAATGACAAAAAGCAGAGGACACGGCAGCGATCCTTGCAGCACTCTACTGTCCACAGGCCACCAGTCTGAAAAACAGCCCTCCATCCCACCCTCTGAGTTTTACCTTAGAGACAGTTCTGTATCCAATTGGCTGGTTTTCCATTTATTCCATGTGATCTAATCTTGCTAACCAATGTCCTATGGGGAACCTTGTCGAACGTCTTACTGAAGTTCATATAGATCAGATCTACCGTTCTGCCATCGTCAATCCTCATTGTTACTCCCTCAAAATCTCAATAAAGTTTGTGAGACATGATTTCCTGCGCACAAAGCCATGTTCACTGTCCATAATCAGTCCTTGCTTTACCAAATACATGTACATCTTGTTCCTCAGGATTCTCTCCAACAACTTGACCACCACCGACGTCAGGCTCACTTGTCTATAGTTCTCTGGCTTGTCCTTACCACCCTTCTTAAACAGTGACACCACCTTTGCCAACCTCTGCTCTTCCGGCACGTCATCTATCGATGATACAAGAGGCCCAGCAATCACTTCTCGTGCTTCCCACTGAGTTCTCAGGTGCACCTAATCAGGTCCAGGGTATTTATCCATCTTTACCCGTTTGAATACATCCAGCACTTGGTGCTATGTAATCTGGACATTTTGCAACATGTCACGATCTATTTCCCTACAGTCTATATCTTACATATCCTTTTCCGCAATAAATACAGATGCAAAATACTCATTTAACATCACCTTTATTTTCTGCGGCTCCCCGCAAAGTCCCACTTACTGGTCTTTGAGGGGCCCTATTTTCTGTCCAGTGAGAAAAATGCAAAGCAGTCCCATTTCATCGAAACAAAGGAAAAAGACATGTCATCTCGCGAACTCCTACGCTCCATGAAAAAATGCCCATTTATCCAGCATTTCCATGCAACTGGAAATCTTTTTTCAATACTCGCCAGGCTAATAACATTCTTCCAAAAGCAGCACGAGCAGCACTGGACATAGTACGACAGCAGAGACCTCATCATTATTCTGCACCAAATCAGCATGAGATCACAACTATTCTCAAAATTCTGAACAATGAAGGTAAGTGTGTTATAAACCATCTTAACTACCCTGTCTAAATTTGGCAAAAACATCAAAGAATGAGGAATTTAAACCCCAAGGTTTCTGTGTTTTACAACACTACCAAAGGTTCCACTTTCAATTGTATAAGTCTTAAGATGGTTTGCTTTACCAAAATGTAATACATCATTTTTATCCAAGTTAAACTCAACCTTCCACTCCACAGCCCATTGAACTAATAAATCAAGATGCCACAAGAAATTAAGGGCTACGGTGAGAATGCGGGTAAGTGGAGTTGAAATGCCCATCAGCCATGATTGAATGGCCGAGTGGACTCGATGGGCCAAATGGCCTTAATTTCATTCCTATGTCTTATGGTCTTATGGTCTTAAGATCAAATCTGTTCCTCAAAACATCCCGTGCATGGCTCAGGGATAAGCCTGTACATTTCCCACACTCAGTGAGGCACTGATTGAGGGAAACGTTACTCATTCTCTCTACTAGCTGCAAACCTGGTAAGTATAAAATTATTTTAATAATGCTGTTGGGATGTTCACAATCCACTGCACCAGAAATCCTCAATTGAGTTCAGGTTCTCATATTCAGTGCTCCAGTCTGCTGCACTGACTGCGTCAGACACACAACACATTTGCTAAGTTAATGTCAGCGTTTTCTCCTTTCGTTCTTATACAGTTAATTTACTGGCAATTCTGATTCTCTCCCGTGGACATTGTGGCATTTCAAAGTGCACCACTCGTTACATGTTGGCTATGGCATTGGCGGATCTTCTCGTCGTGATATTTGAGGTCATATTGAGATATGTTATTTATTATTACCAAGCATCACCGTTCTTCCTGAACATCACTCCTGTATGTAGTGTTCACTATACCTTGTGTTATGCAGTCATAGACTGTTCTGTCTGGTTCACTATCGCTTTCTCATTTGATCGATTTGTAGCTGTTTGTTGCCATAAACTGAGAGCACGGTTTTGCACAGAGAAAACTGCAGTTGTCGTGCTTTCAACAACCTGCATTCTGCTTTGTTTCAAAAACATCCCCATGTACTTTATTTATGTGCCTTGGACAATTGTTGAAAATATGCCCTGGTATTGTTTTGTAAAAGAGAACTTTTATACTGATCCTGTATGGGTGGGCTATGACAGCTTTCGTCAGATTTTAACCCCACTGCTCCCATTCGCTCTATTACTGTTGATAAACGCTTTGACTGTAAGATACATTTTAGCATCCAGCCGAGTCCGTAAGGAATTGAAAACCCGCAGGAATGGAGAGGAAAAGACCGATCCGGAGATGGAAAGCAGGAAGAAGTCTGTCATTTTACTTTTCACAATTTCAGGTAGCTTCATACTTCTGTGGTTTATGTTTGTTTTAAATTTCTTTCGTTATACACTTGGAGGAACAGATTACAGCGAGTCCACAGTGATATTGCAAGATTTAGGATTCATGTGCCAGCATTTAAGTTGTTGCACAAACACATTTATTTATGCTGCGACTCAGTCCAAGTTCAGGGAGAAAATCAAGAAAGCTTTTCAAACTCTGGTCACTTAAATAATTCAATGAATCAATGACCTGCAGATCTAACAGTGCAGCCGACTAAGTTGTAGTGTTGGGAGAAAGTGGGGACTTCAGATGCTTGAGTGTGGTGCTGGAAAAGCACAGGCGTTCAGGCAATATTTGAGGATCAGGAGATTCATCATGATGAAGAGCTGATGCTCAAACCTCGATTCCCCTGCTCCTTGGATGCTGCCTGACTGGCTGTGCTTTTCCAGTACCACCGTCTCGACTCTGAGTAGTTGTGTTTCCCGGCCATGATTGCCGGATTTATATTTGACAACATTATGAAGTTCAGTAAACTATGGTCAAATTTTGCCAGCATTTCCAATAGACAATGGCAGGAAATTAGGGACAGCTTTTACACTTCAGGATGGTAAATATTGGAAATGATCACGCCAGTACAAGTTTGACTTTTAACATTTTCAGATGAACAACGAACAAATGTGCAATTAACAAGAAGAAGGAAAAGCCACAATTGGCCTGCATTTCTATGAATTTTATTTTTTAAGTAATCCAAGTCAGCCATCATCAAATACAACGATCAAACACCAATCAATCACACATGCAGCACTCTGTGAGATCCTTTCAGTTAGCAGTTCTGCCTGTACATCATACAGCTGCGTTATGACAGTATAAAATGTATTCTGTCACGCTATCCCGCAATCTACTCCCACTATTCTGATAATCCGTCTATCTGACAATCATTTCATCTGCAAGGATTTTTCAGGTGACCACATTAGATCATGAAACATGACTTGGCTGATTGGTGTATCCCTCGTGTAGTGCACTGCCGTGATTGGACAAGACTTCGTGTTTGAATTATTTGTTTGGAAAATTGTTGAGCATATCGAAAGATAAATATACACACATTAACCAATACACCGGTACAGTCCTCTATTGAGAATAATAATTAAATGAGTTGTCATATTTTGTACAATTGTCTGCAATTATTATAAGGTGACCATGCATGTAACTTAAAGCGTACTGAAAAATCGAGAACGCTTCACTGTTCAACCTAACTACAATATGCAGTTAATGTAAGATACTAATACTGAGTATATAAATGCAATGAACGTCTTTCCATTCAGTCAAGTCATATTTTGTCTTCACTCTCACTTGTACTTCGTTCACACGTTATAATTGCAGCATCTTGGAGAACTGGTCTCGGAATGTTGTCTTATTGCTGCCACGATTAAGTTGATAACGTGCAATGAAATAGCATATAGGTCAAAAGCCCTCATTCTACGTTGTAACACATTTATGATTCTGTCAGTTACCTCTCTATATTTATAGTTGTCCACAGTTGCACGTTGCAATTCCATTCCAGAGAAAACAAAAACTCGCCAAACCTGAGGCCATGCAAAATTACAAGGCAAACATTAAACAGGCTACAAGTGAACCTGGGAACGTGGAGTACTTCTATCGTTGAGTCTGTGATGTTCGACTCAGCAAAACCATTGTTGCGACAGTACAGCTTCAAGGCGTTTTGTCTTTTAACGTTTATCACAGTTGTGCTTTTGAGGCTGAGTGCCAAGTACAGACCGAATGTAACAGGAATTAATCTATGTCACTGTTGTATTCTCTTTTTTTATAAAAAAGACAATGAAAACCTAATGCTGATAAATGCTGCAAGCTCAATCTTCTCAAATAAAATCTCACAAGTTATTTATGATTGGTTTGGCAACTTTCGCGCCACGGAACTGGAAGCTGACAGAATCCTTGCACAATGACAGGACACATTATTAGTACAGAAATACATTTCTCATATGCAGGATCTCCAGAAACTGCAAATGCACACAGCATTTCACTGTGTGTGAGAATATTATATGGTGATCTTGTCGGCCTTCCATTTGTTACCACTGATGTATTGATTTGTCACTGAAATATTGTTCGACCTCTTAGGAAACCATACACGTTTGATTGTTGCTCCCAGTTCCTGTGCCATTGGTTTTCTACTTTGTATGCAATGTGTTTCAATGTTTGAAGTAAGCAACTACTTATGTAGAGTTACTGATGGAAGACTTTCCTGGGAATATCTTTTTATATATGTCAGTAAGTACCCCATGTCACAATTTTGATCAATACTGCAAATTCAATATTCCCAAAGAAATCTCATAAAGTATCAGCCAGGAGCTCTCGGATTTTATCGCCATGAAACTGAACTCCAAAGGATTCGTTGCACAATTATGGGGCGTGGTATTAACACAGGCAACAATTTCCCTATCGAGGAATTCAACAAACTGCATGATTTATTAAATATTGGAACTTTGTCATCTACTTTGGAAAGAGAAAAATCTTTTGCAGAAAAGATGTGCTTCACTAAAGCAGAAATTGAAGTAATCTCAGAACTGACACACGAAATAGTATTTTGGGGGTGCATTTCAACTTTTAAAACAAGAGTCTGATTTGTCTAATTTGTCACGCAATGGTGAGGGAAAAGGAATGTAGCTGGGAAGAGGAACAGGAAATTAAACATGGTTTAATTCTTGGCACTGATCAAATGAATGGTCACCTTCCAATGGCCAAAGAGGGGATGAGGGAAGAGTTAAATAGTTTAGATGCAGATGCACAGCACAAAGCGAATGAAACTTGGAAGATGGAAGCAGAAATTGCTCCAGGAAGAAAAATTGCAGCATTGACATAAATGTTGTCTTGTTTTGGGGAATCCTCCTTATATTATGCACCAATAATTCAGTATTGGCCTGAAAAATCATCTCATCGAAAAGGCAAAGGAAGGGCTACAGCATATGGATAAAATCATTCATTTAAAAAAATCTCGAGCACAGCCTCTTGCTTTGAATTTTGGCGCAGCTATTGGCGAGTTCCCTGCTTCAAAATGTTCCCAGGATATTGTTGGCATTGCAGACTGGTATACCCAATACATTCAATTCATTCTTCTCAAGTAAAATACTTATCACCACCGCAAAAAAGCATAACAAACGTATGTACTGGTACTGATATTGTCAAGAGATCGGGAAACCTGTTTTAATGTTTAAGTATTATTGTTATTCAGAACTTCATATAGAAACTATCTGTTCCAGTATATGTTCTACTCACAGTGAATATTCAAACAGGATTGTCATTTCAATTGAAGATAAGCATTACTCCATCACGAGGTCAGTTGAGTAGTTCGATTTGATTTGAGTTTTTTTAATCACATCGATCGAGATACAGTGAAAAAATATTGTTTTGTGATACATCCAGATAAATGATACAATACATCAATTCATCAGCGTAATACAGCAGAATGCTGTATATCGTGTTTCAGCTAAACAGAAGGTGGAGAGAGAAATTATCACATATATGAAAGGTCAGTTCCAATGTCCAGTAACAGTTCGGAAGGGGATACCCTCATATCTGTTGGTATGTGTTTAGACACCTTTGTATCTTCTGCCCGACAGAAGTGGATGCAAATAGAGTGGAAGAGGTCTTGATTATTTTGTTTGTTTTCCCAAGACAGTGTGATAATCCAAGACCATGAATGATAGGGGAATTTCATTGTTGCTGCATAAGATAATGTTACAGATTAGAAAGGGACCATTCCACCCCTGATGTCAGGATTGGCTCACAAAACAGCCACTCAGCTCGTCCCATTCTGGGGTTCTCTCTCAAACTTCATCACTGTCAAATATATTATATATATTGCATGTGTGTGTGTATATATATATATATATATATATATATATACATGAAGCTCTCTTGCTAAACCCACTGCAAAATCTGCCTCCACCAGTCTCTCAGACAGCACTTCCAAATTCAATTAACTCCCTGAGTAAAGAAGTTGCTCCTCATCTCAGTTTTAGCTTTATGGTTGGCAGTCTTGAAGTTATGACCCCTCGTTACTGACATACCAACTAATGGAAACGTAATATCCTTCTTTAAGCTTTCAAAATTGCTCATAATTTTTCATGCCTCAATAACATTACATTTTAAAGCTCTCTGCCCTCAGGGAAATAAACCCTATCTACCCAATTTTTTCTTGTGTCTAAAATCCCTCTTTCCTGGTGTAATTCCGGTAAATTCTCTTTGAACTCTCCCCGGGGCTAACACTCTTCCGTAAATAAGATATTCAGAAATGAATACACACTCCCCATACGTTCTGAGCAATCATTTTTAAAAGTGTTGAGTCACATCCTCATTTTCACAATTTATTTAATAAAAAGGAGCAGCGACGGAACATGATCAACCCTTGAGGAAGTCACCCCAGGATCTATAGTTTAATTATAAATTTGAACCAAAGAGAAAAGTCAGTCATAGAGTCAAAGTCATACAGACATTTCATTTGAACCAGTCCACGACAATATCCCAAACTGGTCCCATCACGTCTGCCTGTGCTTGGCTCATATCCATCCAAACCCTCCCTATTCATGAATTTATTTAAATATTAATTAGGTTTTGCAATTGTAACCATATCTATCAGTTCCTCTCGCAGTTCATTCCACGTACAGACCACTGTCTAAAAATCTTTCCCCGCATGTCCCTATTAAATCTCTCTCCTCTTGTGTTAAAAAGAAACTATATCCTTATCTTGAAATCCCCACCCTCAGGAAAACCTACCTGTCATTCAGACTATTTGTTACCCTCATGATTTTATGAACCTCTATAGGGAAACACTTCATCCATTAATACTCCAGTGGAATGAAAAATCACAGACTCTCATTATAAGGCAAACCTTCCACTCCCTGCAACATTCTGGAGAATCTATTCTGTCACCTCCCTCCCCACTAATAAACCTCCTTTAGCAGGTTGATGAAAAATGGGCACTGTACTCCAGAGATTGCCCCATAAACATCTTGCACAACGACAGGTTATACGAGGAGTGATTTATACCAGCAGTAAGATGAAAGTAACAGTTACATTTAATGAGTTAAAGTGTCACTTGCACTGATGGTATGATCTGCCCTTGTACGTATGAATACTGAGAGGCTGTTGCGGGCAGCTCAAGTTTAAATGAAAACTATCACTAATTGGAAGAACTCGATCATTGTTTGAACCTTGGGAGTGGCTGCGTTTCACTATTCGGTCGGATTTACATCAGTTATTATTTGGAGTGAGTAGGCTCCATGAAACTTCTGTCAGTCCTTCAGGTACAGATTCATCAACACCACATGGTATTTAACGTGCTGTCTGAAAATATCGTTGCACTATTGTCTTCCACATTTTGATGTATCATACTACCCAAGCAACTGAATCACGCATTTATGAGTTTACGTCAATGATAATTTTAATTAATTAAATGTTTGGAGTACTGAAAAATCGATAAATGCAACCATTGCAATCGTTCCTTTTGCGTATCAAACAGAGTCTCAGTGATCCAATAGATTCAACTCCTAAGAAAATGGGAGAACCAGTTATTCCGTCGATTAAAAAAAAATGCTTCTCGATTCTTCTGCCTTTGGTGTTAATAGTGAGCAATATTAACTGATCGATGGCAATATTCGATTAATCTTCAATATAGGGTATGAAAAATTAGATCGTTGAAGTTCTGTGCTCTCTTTTTAATAGGAAACCTGTCGCAATTGTTATACTTAACAAAGGAAACGGTGGCCTTTCGAAGTATATTTCTGTCTGTATAGTGACCATGGCAATAGCAGGTCTGCTGGTTATGCTCTTGAGTGTGATATTGTATCAGATTTTCATTCTTAACTTTCACTTTCCATTACTGAACCCTTTTCCCATCTGAGAGTTTGTTTTCTACTTAACTGATGGGAACATCCATTTGTCTGTTTGGTTTACCATCACGTTCACATTTGACAGGTTCTCTATCAAAATTAGAAAAGGTACCAATTGAACCAGCGGAATGGCAGTCACATTCCAACAGTGTTCTCTGTTATGATCAGATTAAGGAATATTCCATTTTTCTTTGCATTAGAAAAACAGCAACAAACCAACAAGATGCATTGTGGTTGCAGCGCAAGTGGAGATTTCATTTCCTCACCACCAGTCTACGCTTGATTTCATGTTGTCTCGTAGTCTGGCTTCTCTTCACGTTCATCACATTGTTTAACTCATTGACAATAGAACGCATCTTTGTTGGGAGCAAGCCCACGGTGGACTGACAGGTATAAACGGGGAGAATCAAGACCCAGCGATGCACAACAAAAAGAAATACATAATTTTATTCGTCACTGTATTGGGCAACTTCATCATACTGCGACTGATGACAGCCGTTAGCTGTGCAATGACTGGATAAATGAACACCTCTTTTTACTTATGTGATTGCATCAATCCTGGATACATCGTCACTGAGACTGGAAATTTTTTGAAGCTTTTGCATTATTTCGCGAACCTTTTCTGTTTAAGCAGGGACCTAGAATAAATTCAGAGAAGAGCTAAAGAAGGCAGTTAAAGTTTTTTTGGACACTGTTTTCAAGACTTTCAAAGAATTATAAGCTAAGAAGAGCTTTGTAAGTTTAGAATTCAGTTTCTGTTTAATTCTGAGGCTGGGTCAATCACTTTCAACGTCTCAGCAACATTTAGATTAAAAGTTCAAGGATACACAATTATAGCTGTCCTTTTAGACACCTATTGTCCACAGTTCATTGCACTGACATTCCTAAACCGGGGAATGGGTTTCTCAAACAGAACTCATGACGAGGACAGAGGTTTTACTGCTGCAGGTTATACATCATAAGTTAACTATTTACAATGAGGCCGGGTTTGCGAGAATGATCTTGTTCTCAGGTACCTAATGAACAAATATGTTCATTACAAATCTTACTTAGATAGTATTTCTTATCATGAGTGTCCCACTAAAATGTGTTTGAAGCATAACGTCACAATGCAGAAGAGTCCCTTTGGCCATCTCGTCTACAACATCAAAAATTCACCAAGTCCTACACTAGTCAACTGTCCCACGGTGGAGTCATCGAGTTGTACAGAAAACAGACCATTTCATCCAACTTGTCAATGCCGACCAGATATCCTAAGTAGGGTTTAGGTTTGCTCGCTGAGGGGTAGGTTTGATATCCAGACGTTTAATTACTTGGCTCGGTAACATCATCAGTGGCGACCTCCAAGTGGAAGCGAAGTTGTTGTCTCCTGATTTCTATTTATATCTTTCTCCTGGATGGGGTTCCTGAGGTTTGTGGTGATGTCATTTCCTGTTCGTTTTCTGAGGGGTTGCTGGATGGCATCTAGATCTATGTGTTTGTTTATGGCTTTGTGGTTGGAGTGCCAGACATCTAGGAATTCTCTGGCATGTCTTTACTGAGCCCGTCCCAGGATAGATGCGTTGACCCAGTCGAAATGGTGTTTTCTTTTTCATCCGTGTGTAGTGCTACGAGGGAGAGAGGGTTGTGTCTTTTTGTGGCTAGCTGGTGTTCGTGTACCCTGGTCGCTAACTTTCTTCCTGTTTGTCCTACGTAGTGTTTGTGGCAGTCATTACATGAAATTTTGTAGATGACGTTGGTGTTGTCCATCGGTTTTACTGGGCCTTTTAAGTTTGTTAGTTTTTGTTTGAGATTGTTGTTGGGTTTGTATGCTACGAGGATTCCTAGGGGTCTTAGTAGTCTGGCTGTCGTTTCTGAAACTTCTTTGATGTATGGTAAGGTGGTTAGGGTTTCTGGCTGTGTTTGGTCTGTTCGTCGTGGTTTGTTCTTGAGGAATCTGCGCACTGTATTTTTTGAGTATTCGTTCTTCTTCAATATGTTGTATAGGTGGTTCTCCTCTGTTTTCCGAAGTTCGCCTCTGCTGCAGTGTGTGGTGGCTCGTTGGAATAGTGTTCTGATTCAGCTTCGTTTGTGTGTGTTGGGATGGTTGCTGGTGTAGTTAAGTATTTGGTCAGTGTTTGTCGGTTTTCTGTATACGCAGGTTTGTAGTTCTCCTTGGTCCTTTCTTTCGACTGTGACGTCCAGGAATGCAAGTTTGTTGCCGGTTTCTTCCTCCTTGGTGAACGTTATGCCTGTGAGGGTGTTGCTGATGATGTTAAATGTCTCTTCTATCTTGTTTCGTTTTGTGATCACAAAGGTGTCATCTACGTAGTGGAGCCAGATTTTTGGTTTGATGGCTGGTAGGGCTGTTTGTTCTAGTCTTTGCATTACTGCTTCTGCTCTGAATCCTGATAGCGGAGATCCCATGGGTGTGCCGTTGGTTTGTTTGTAGGCTATGTTGTTGAAAGTGAAGTGGGTGGTAATGCACAGGTCCACTAGCTTCATGGTGTTTTCATTGGTAATGTGATTGATGGTGGTTGGTGTGTGTGTGATGGTCTCTTCTAAAAGTGTGGTAAGTGTTTCCTTTGGAGAAAGTGAGGACTGCAGATGCTGGAGATCGGAGCTGAAAATGTGTTGCTGGAAAAGCGCAGCAGGTCAGGCAGCATCCAAGGAGCAGGATAATCGACGTTTCGGGCATGAGTTCATGCCCGAAATGTCGATTCTCCTGCTCCTTGGATGCTGCCTGACCTGCTGCGCTTTTCCAGCAACACATTTTCAGCTAAGTGCTTCCATTGCCAGGAAGACCCAGTACAACCCATGGACAAAACCCACGTCATCTACAAAATTCCATACAAGGACTGCCATAAAAACTACGTAGAACAAACAGGAAGAAAGTCAGCCACCAGGATACACGAACACCAGCTAGCCACAAAAAGACACGACCCTCTCACCCTCGTAGCCCTACACATGGATGGAAAAAAACACCATTTCGACTGGGACAACACATTTATCCTGGGACGGGCTAAGCAAAGACATGCCAGAGAATCCGCGAGGCCTGGCACTCCAACCACAATGCCACAAACAAACACATAGATCTTGATGCCATCTATCAACCCCTCCGGAAACGAACAGGAAATGACATCACCACAAACCCCAAGAACCCCATCCAGGAGAAAGATATAAATAGAAAGCAGGAGACAACAGCTTCGCTTCCACTTGGAGGTCGCCACTGATGACGTTATCTAGCCAGGATATGAAACGTCAGGATATCAAACCGACAGTCAGCGAGCAAACCTACACCCTAAACCTCAACCTGAGCTACAAACCTTCACAAACCTTGCAAAAATCTCCTAAATAATTATTGTCTCATTTCTGGCACTTCAGCGTTATTCCTCTAAACCCTTCCATTTCATTTGAAAGCTTCCACTACCTCCACTGGCGTGTCATTCTGTACACCTATTCCCCCCACCATCTTCTGCATTAAAAGATTGTCTATTTGGTTCCCTCTAAACCTTTCACCTGTCACTTTAACATTTTGCCCATTTGTTTTGGACTCCCCTACGTTTGGCAACCATTTTGGCTATTCATCCTATTCCTGGTGCTCATGATTTTATAAGCCTCGAGAAGGTCACCCTTCTGCCTACAACGCTACAGGGGGGAAACAAAAGCCGTTGCCGATTTAGCCTCTCTCTATGTGTCAAATCGTCCTTGCAAATTTTTCTGTACCTTTTCTTGCTATATATTTCCTATAATAGGAAGAACAAAAATGAAGACACGATTGACAGAGTGGTCTCACCAATGTCACGTCCAGCCACAATATTTCCTCTCAACTCCGAAATTCAGTATACTAAGCAAAATGGAATCATTCTACTCGCACTCTTCAATAATCTGTCTACTTGCGATTTCTATGATCACCGATGTCTCTTTGTTCAGCAACACGCCCCACATGCCTACCATTAACTGAGTAAATCCCGCCCTGCTTTCTGTTGTTAAAATGCAACTCCCCACACTGATCTACATTAAATTCCATATGCTATTCTTCGGCCCATTGGCTCTTCTGTCCAAGGTCCAGTTATACTCTTTGCTGCCCATGACAACACTAATGCTGTTGTCGTCTGCAAAATTACTAACCATACCTCGTAGATTTATATACAAATCAATTCTGCTCATTTCGAAAAGCAGTGGAGCGACCACTGATCCTCGCACAGAGTGTATGTCACATGCTTTCAAAGCCACGAGACTTGAAGCACTCATCCAAATACTTCATAGCTTATGTGTGGTTTCCAGACTCAACTCATTCTCCCATGTAGTGCGATCCAGATCGTCATCACTCTCTGATTGCAGGTTTTGTCTGAAATCTCCTGTAAATCTGCATTTCATTTGAAAATGATGCACTGTTGTTAGGGACCCTTCAACTGTAGAGAGCAGTTATTTCCTATACCCCTTGCCCATGCTCAGCCTTCTCTGTTCCAAAGAAAACGACCTGAGGTAATCAAGCCTCTCGTTATCACTGAAATGCTCTATCCTATGTGACATCCTGGTGAACCTCCTTTGTACTCCCTCCAGTACAATCACAACCTTGCCACAGTGTCGGGACCAGTACTGCACATAGTACTTCAACTGTAGTCTCAAAATCGTCCTGCAATATTCCAGCATAACCTGCCTGCTCAGCTAATTTTTACTTCTCCTGGTAAAGGCAAATGACCAGATTGCTTTTTTAAACACATAAATTCAGGACAGAAAGACAAAACCAACTACAATCATGGAGGATGAATTGCAAAGCAATGTTGTTACTATAGAAACATTATCTCAGTGCCCAGCAAGTCACAGCAGTGTTTGATAAAGTTGTGACCGGCTGTGTATATGTAAAATCTCAGTCCCCATTAGAGACTGATAATATTGAGTGTGCGTGTGTGTGTTTGTGCGTGTGTTTGTGCATGTGGTGTGTGTTTGCCTGTGTGTGTGTGTGAGAGCGTGAGAGACAGAGAGAGACACTGAAAAGATGTGTGTGTGTGTGCGTGCGTGTGTGAGAGAGAGGCAGAAAGCGACATACAGAAAAATATGCCTGTGTGTGTGTGTGTTTGTGCATGTGGTGTGTTTGCGTGTGAGAGAGAGAGAGAGCGTGAGAGATAGAGAGAGACACTGAAAATATCTGTGTGCGTGTGTTTGAGAGAGGCAGAAAGAGACATACTAAAAATATGTCTCTATGTGTCTGTGTGTGTGTGTGTGTGTGTTTGTGCTTGTGTGTGTGCGTGCATGTGTTTATGTGTTTATTATTTGCAGTCCCCCACGGAGGGGTGATACTGACTGTTTGCGTATGAATCTGTGTGTAAAATTTACAGTCTACAGCAGAGGGGGATCATGATGTTACTGAGTCTGATTGAGTGATAGTCAGAGGCCAGCAGTGGAAGATTGCCATTGTGTGTGTGTGTGTGTGTGTGTGTGTGTGTGTGTGTGTGTGTGTGTGTGTGTGTGTGTGTGTGTGTGTGTGTGTGTGTGTGTGTGTGGTGTGTGTGTGTGTGTGTGTGTGTGTGTGTGTGTGTGTGTGTGTGTGTGTGTGTGTGTGTGTGGTGTGTGTGTGTGTGTGTGTGTGTGTGTGTGTGTGTGTGTGTGTGTGTGCATTTATTGATACTGGCCATGTATAATCACCTTTAACACAATGTGTCAAGCAGCAACTTTCCAGCATGGACAAATGTACTGTCGATGAGATGGTTGAACAGCCAGGAACGCCGCTTGACATGGTCTGAAAAATAAATTACACTTGTTTAATAATCTTATGTTCAATTTAGTGTGCACTTCTGTTCAATTTTGAAATAAACACGCTCATTTGTAAAGGTCTTGCTTAAAATTGTAACTAAAGTGTTCAATTTTCTGGTATATTTATCATCATTTACGTAAGTCTCAATTACATTAATCTTGCGGACTTAGTTCCTTTTAGTTTGATTAAATTTGATTAAAACTCCTGCATTTAGCTGTTCCTCTCCCCCAGTTCTCTGTAATGTCTCTCTCTCTCTTTTCACATTTTCCTTCTCGCTACTTTCTTTGGCTCTTCTCTCTCATTCTGAAACAATTTTTACAAAGTTTCTTATTTTGTGCAATCCCGCCCCATCTTCTCCATCTCAGATTCCTGCTTTCTGGTAAGGTTTGGTTCACCTTCCTGAAGAAGGGCTTATGCCCGAAACGTCGATTCTCCTGCTTCTTCGATGCTGCCTGACCTGCTGCGCTTTTCCAGCAATATATTTTTAAGCTCTGATCTCCAGCATCTGCAGTCCTCACTTTCTCCTCCTTGTATAATAGAAGTCCAATAAAACTCCCATTTAAGAATTACGAAACAACGCTTCTAATCTCAAAACTAGGCAGCTGCAGGTTCTTATATTTGGATCTTCCTGTGTCTTATTTTCTCCCTGTTAGGAATTTCTGAGCGAGAAGTTATTGATCGAAAATGTACTTTTGTAGTCATTGTGTCACAGGGATGTACAGCACGGAAACATATCCTTCAGTCCTACTCGTCCATACCGACGAGATGACCCAGCACAATCTAGTCCCACCTGTCAATATCTGGTCCATACCCATCCAAATCCTTCTGATTCATATACCCAGCCAGATGCCTCGTAAATGTTGCAATTTTACAAGACTCCAACACTTTCTCTGGCAGCTCATTCCATACATGTACCACGCTCTGAGTGAACAAAAGTTGCCACTTAGCTCTCTTCTGTATCTTTCCCCTCACCCAATACCTATGCCCTCTAATTCTGGCCTCTCCCACCCCAGAGAAAATACTTTGCCTATTTATCCTATCTATGCCTTTCATGATTTTATAAACCTCTATGAGGTCACGCTTCAACCTCCGACGCTCCAGCAAAAACAGCCCGAGCCTATTCAACTTCTTCCTATCGGTCAAACCTTCCAACCTTGGCAACATTCTTGTAAAACCTTTGGGAACTTGCTTCAAGTATCACAACGTCTTTCCGATCGGAAGGCGACCAGAATTGCATGCAATATTCCAACAGTGGCCGAATCAATCTTCTGTACAGTCACCACATGACCTCCCAAATCCTGTACTCAATACTCTGACCATCAAGGAAAGGATATCAACCGCTTCTTCACTATCCTATCTATTTGCGACTCCACTTTCAAGGAACTATGAACCTGCACTCTAAAATCTCTTGGTCAGCAACACGCCCGAGGAACTTACCAGTAAGTGTGTAAGTCCTGCTAACATTTGCTTTCACAAAATGCAGCACCTCACATTTATTTAAATTCAACTCCACACGTCACGTCACAGCTCATTGCCCCATCTGATCAAGATCCCGTTGACGTCTGAGTTAACCTTCTTCGCTGTCCACGAAACCTCCAATTTTGGTGTTATCTGCAAACTTACTAACTATTCCTATTATGCTCACATCCTACTCATTAATATAAATGCTGGAAAGTAGTGGACCCAGCACTGATCTTTGTGGCACTCCACTGGTCACAGGCTTCCAGTCTGAAAAACTACCCTCCAAAACCACCCTCTGTCTTCTACCTTTGAACTAGGTCTGTATCCAAATGGCGAGTTCTCCCTGTATTCCATGAGACCTCATCTTGCTCACCAGTCCATATAGATCGGATCTAGAACTCTGCCCGCATCGATCCCCTTTGTTACATCTTCAAAAACATCAATCAAGTTTGTGACACATGATTTCCCACTGATATAAGCATGTTGATTATCCCTAATCAGTGTTTACTTTTCCAAATGCATGTACATCCTGTCCCTCAGGATTCCCTCCAACAACTTGCCCACCAACGACGTCAAGCTCACTGGTCTGTCCAGACAACCTTTCTTAAACAGTGGCACCACGTTTGCCCATGACCAGATTCCAGCACCTCGCCTGTGACCATTGATAATACAAATATCTCAGTATGAGGCCCAGCAATCACTTCCCTACCTTCCCACAAAGTTCCAGGGTATGCCAGACCAGGTCCTGGGGATTTATCCACTTGTATGCGTTTTAAGGAATCCAGCACTTCCTCCTCTGTAATATGGATATTTTTAAAGATGTCACCATTTATTTCACGCCATTCTATATCCTCCATGTCCTTTTTACACATTAACTACTGATGCAAAGTGCTCCTTAATATCTGCCCCATCCCCTGCCGCTCCAAACAAAAGCCGTCTTGCTGATCTTTGAGGGGCCCTATTCTCTCCGTAGTTACATTTTTGTCCTTCAGGTATTTGTAACTCTATTCAGGTATTCGGATTCTCTTTAACTCTATTTGCCAAAGCAATGACATGTCCCTTTTTGCCCTCCTGATTTTTCTGTCAAGTATACTCCTACTGCCTCTATACTTTTCTAACGATTCACTTGATCTATCCTGTCTATGCTTCACATATGCTTCCTTCTTTTTCTGAACGAAACCCTCAACTTCTTTAGTCATCCAGCATTGCCTTTTGCTACCAGACATTCCTTTTACCCTAAAAGAAAGATTAATTTTCTAGCCTTTTGTTGTCTAATTTCTGAAGGCTTCCCATTTTCCAGCTATCCCTTTCCCTGCGAACATCTTCCCACAATCAGCTTTTGAAAGCTCTTGCCTAATACCGTCAAAATTGCCCTTTCATCAATTTTGAACCTGAACTTTTAGATCTGGACTGTTCATTTTCATCATTTTAAAAAATCTAACAGAATTATGGTCGCTGGCCCCAAAGTCCTCCCGTACTTACACCTCAGCTACCTGCCCTACCTTCCTGAATGTTTGACTCGCCTTTATTCTCAACTGTACCAGACTGGGATTGAAATTTTTCCTCACTATCTCCCTGTTTTCCCCTCCCCCTCCATGTACTAGTTTAATTTCTCCTGAGCAGCTCCACCAAAACTCCACCAAAAGTATATTAGGCCCCTTCCAATTCAGGTGGATTCTGTCTTTCTTGTCCAGTTCACTTCTTTAAAAAAAAGATGCGAATGATCCAAAAATGTGAATCCTTCTCCCGTACGCCAGCTGCTCAGTCATGTATTCATTTGCTCTATCCTCCTGCCCTCACTGGCTCGTAGCACCAGATGTAATCCAGATAGTACTACTTTTTTTTACACCTTTTTAAAAAAAATCCTGCCGAATTCTCTGTAATCTCCTTTCTGAATCTAAACCTTTTCCCTTCCTACGTCATTGTTTCCAATGTGTACAATGACCTCCTGCTGGCTTCTTTCCCACTTGAGAACATTCTGCACTCTCTCTGAGATGTCCTTCAACTTACACCAGGCAAGGAACACACCGTTCTGATTTTTCGCTGCTGTCCACACAAACATTGCATCTGTACCTCAAACCTAAATTTCCCCTAACACAATCGATCGCTTGGAACCCGACATACCTCTCATTCCATTAAAGCTCGTCTCAATACCAGAAACTTGGCGGTTCGTGCTACGTTCCCCTAACATTCTATCATATTTTTTCCAAATCAGCATACCTGTTTGAAATGGGGATAACCACGGAAGACTTCTGCACGCCCTGCCTACCTCTCTTACCTTTTTTGGAGTTATGCCATCTATGTGACTGGATCTGAGACTACCACATCCCCCCCCACCCCCCACCTTGCTGGAGCAGTCATTCATCCCATTCCCTTGCTCTTGCAAATTCCTCATTGGCGCTAACTGCATGTACAACCAATCCATTCAATCTGATAGAATTCGCAGAGAACGGCATGTATTGCAGATATAATCCTCGGTAACCCATAAGCTCTCTCTAAACATCCACAACCGACAAGAAGAGCATATCATTCTACTAAGGGCCATGTTTGTTTCTTTCAGTCTACAGACCCAGCAAAAAGCACAGTCTCATTTTTCTACGATACACTGCTCAAGGTTAAATTAATACTTATGGCTTATATGTTAAGTTAAATCAAGAGACATAACTCAATAAAATATGCTATCAAGAAAGAACCCACTCTACTCACTACTGAAAATTTATTTTGAGGCTACGTTTAAAATCCACTTATCTGCTTCTGTGCTGTTACCACTCCCAGACAGGTTCTTCCAAGATCAGTTGTGAATTTCACTGTTTTTTCTTAATTTTCCCAGATGCACTCAGATGTCCAGCGATGCATGAATTCAACAGCAAAGGCAGCAAATGCTTATTCTGTCAGTTAGCAATGTGAGTTTCTTTCTCTCTCTCTCTCTCTCTCTCTCTCCCATCTGTGCGTCCGTTGTCTGTTCTTCTCCCTTTTAAACGTGCAGTTGCTTTGACCTTTTTTCTCCAAAGTATCAAACCAATGCAACAGCAAATAAAGCAGAAATTGCTGCTCCTGAAATTCCATGAAATCACCTCCAACATCTAAAATGTCTCAAAAATTAGCAGTTGTTATAGACAGAAACGTTTCCCGTCCTCCATCTTGGATTACCCAGAATCCTTTAACACAGATACCTTTTTCAAAAAGTCTGTTCCATGCTCGGATTGGCATTTCTCTTGTCAACTTTTCAATTTTCCCTCGATCTTCTCCCCCAGAGCATCAGAATGTGTCGTTGGCTTTTAAGATTGACAGTGTACTCAATTCAAACTTGATTAGGAATTGCTATAAATTCCGTGGTATAATATAAACTGATTGGCCGAATTCGAATTTGTTTCTTGTCTCCAGGCAATGAATTGATCGAGTCGTTCGACACAAGCTTACGTTGGTAACGTATTGAGAATGTTTGGTGGTGAGTCCGGTAGTTCTGCTGCTTTTCACTCTCTTAAAGGTACACCGAAATCTTCTCAACGAAATATTTGCTTCATTAAGAATGTGCAAGTGTGTGTGTGTGTGTGTGTGTGTGTGTGTGTGTGTGTGTGTGTGTGTGTGTGTGTGTGTGTGTGTGTGTGTGTGTGTGTGTGTGTGTGTGTGTGTCAGCGTGGAAATTCAATCATTTCGAACAACCTTCATTTGGAAACGAGCTACAGCCAGATGTGGATGAACATTCCTGATTGCTACCTAGTGATCCCTGCTAGCTTATCATTTGTCTCCTAATGCACAAGATGGTAGCACAGTGCGAAACAGTCAAACTTCCTTCGACAGAACCTTTCAAATATCCAACAACTCAAATGACAACAGCAGTCAATACATCCAAACATCATCAAATTTTCCCTGCAAACCACTCAGCAGCCTGGCCTTTGTTTTCACTCCATCTTGCATTACCCAAATCTTAATCAATTAATCACGGGTCAATGACTATTTACTATCAGCCCCCACCCCAAACCCTTTAAAAATAGACGTGAGCTCATTTCTATTTCACTGTAATGTAGGTAGACTCTCATTGTCCTTAGGGATGGAATTATGGGATTTTGACCAAGCAGCACTGAAGGAACAGTGATATATTTCCATGTCAGGGTGGTAAGTGTTTGACAGGGGAACATAAAGGCGACGCTTTCCCATGTACCTGGAGTCCTTGCCCTTCCAGGTGAATGATTGTGGCTTTGGAAGGCAGCAAATTCCAAATCCTAACAACTCTTGAGTAAAGAAGTTCCTTCTCATCTCAATCCCAGCTCTCTTGCTTGCATTCCTGAAAGTGTGATTCCTACTTACTGACATACCAACTGTTGGAAAGAAATTATATTTCTTTATCCTGTCAAAATTGCTTGCAATGATGAACAACTCAGTAACGTCTCTTCTTAATCTTCTCTCTTCTAAGGAGAATAAGTCCAATCTCTGCGATCACCCCACTTATCTGAAATCCCTCATTCATGTCTAATTCTGTTGAAGCTGAAAATGTGTTGCTGGAAAAGCGCAGCAGGTCAGGCAGCATCCAAGGAACAGGAGAATCGACGTATCGGGCCCGAAACGACGATTCTCCTGTTCCTTGGATGCTGCCTGACCTGCTGCGCTTTTCCAGCAACATATTTTCAGCTCTGATCTCCAGCATCTGCAGTCCTCACTTTCCCCTCGAAGATTAATTCTGTTTAATGTCATTTAAAATAGCTCCAGGACTTTAACATGCTTCCTTAGATGATGTGACCAGAACTAAATACAACACTTCAACAGTAGTGTGGCCAATGATTTGTAGAAGAATAGAATCACTTTCTTGCTTTTTATACGCTGCGTCACTCGGTATAAAGTTAGGGAACGTGGAAGCCTTCCTAATATGCGTTTCACTTTGTGAAGTTGGCGACTCTCTGAGAATCATGCATGTGAGCTCCAAGTCTACTCTCCTCTTTTTTTTACCTTTCAATCTGCATTGTCTCTTCGAGTTTCTTCTTCGAAGTCTAATACCTCACATTTCTCTGCACTCATTTTCATGTGCCAAGTGTTTGCCAATATTTCCAACTTGTCAATGTCCCTCTGAGGTCGATCAGCATCATCCTCATACTTTGCCGTTCTCCCCAGCTTAGTGTCATTTGCAAATTTCGAGATTTTACCCTGAGCACTCATCTCCAAATCATTTACCAAAATCAGAAAAAAAGAACAAAACACGGATTGTAAAAGACCTGAGGGGCTGAATGGCCTAACCCAGCTCCTATGATCCTAAATCCATGTAGATCTACGATGCTGTTTTAAAGGACTCTTCAATATGCATCCAATAATAATGAGAGACTGGCGAGATGTGGATCTAAATGGACTCAGCAGTGATTAGATATATGATCTGATTGGCTGTTTAAATACGGTGCTGCGGTCAAACATGCCAAACAACTAATAATGGGCTTGAGGAAGGAGCACAGGGAAAATGCGCCTTCACAGCAGACAGACTGGTTGCAAATTTTCACTTTACCACGAAGGACATTGATCCTGTAACAACAACATGTTTCGAGTGACGGTGTTTGGTATGATGGGAAGAAGAGTTAGCTCAGACCAATCTGAAAGAAGTATGGAGATGGGATAGCTGTATGAAAGAGGGGAGAAGATGGCTTCTGTTTCTAAGAGTGGGATGATTATTTTATATGTCATGTAGGGAAGTGGGGAGTGTGGGCCCGGGATTTATTCAGGGACTCATCAAATTCACACAGTGGGCTGACGCAGACCTCAGGCTTGTAGAGAATGAAGGAGAGAGGAAGAGAGAGAGGTGGCATTGTCAAAAGTGTCTCTGGATTGGCGGTGTATGTATGACCACTTTTGCTGCAACGGACAGTCTTCATTTCACAGTGGAAGACTGCCAGTGTCTTCTGCATTGTGAGAATTCTTTCTTTCCTACTATGCAGATGCGAGGAGCTCGAATTCAAACAGATGAACATAGAAAACTTCATACGTCTTTCCCAAAATTTGGTCCTCCTGGGTCACCATGACAATCCCCTACTTCATTTCTGTCCGATATTCCAAAATGTGGGGTGAGGTGATGCAGAGCTGCCATCACTGGGTCCATTATACAGTGGGATCATGATCCGTTGGCATCCCAGCATGACAGCTCGTGGAATTTCTGTTCGATTCATGAAGAAAACCAATTCTACTCTAAGAAATGGGGCATCATTAAATGTATAATCCATTGTTGGGTAAGTATCTCTGTATAATGTTCAATGGGGGAAACTGATGGTTCAAGTGCATGATAATAGGATAATTCTCAGGCAGAGAATATTTTTTCCTGTTACAGAATCGATGAGCCAAAGAGTCTCCTCTGTCTTGTGTGATTCCATGACTGAGGAAGGAATGGCTTTGGTTTCTCTGACTGGCAGATCCCTCCAGGAACACAAAAACCTTGTAACACTCCACAGCCCTTCGTAGGAATCAAACGGAATCAATAACTCTCTCCCTGGCGTGATGTGACATCCTATACCACTGCATTAACTGACCACAGATCAATCGGGATTGCATACTTGTCAATTGCTGCAATTTCATTTTTTAAACCTTCATTCATGGGATGGCGACGTCATGGGCTAGGCCAACATTTTTTGGGCTGTCCATTAGCTTCGAGAGCAGAGAACAGTCAAACACATTGAAGCCAATCTCGGAAGATAAGTGGACCTGTTCAGGTAAAGACTTCCTTACCAAACTAACATCAGTGAAACAGATGGGTTTTACGATGATTGTTAAATAATCACCATGAGAACAGCAGACACCTACGTCACTCCAACAGTCCTTTGTATCTAGTCTTTACATTTTTAATTCTTGAACACTCACCCAACTTTCTTTACTCTCTTGGTCGAAAGGGAGGAGATTGCACTCCATCCCTAACGACAGTCGCTGGGGCGTTCCAGGGTTCAATAGCTCTTCTAGTCTTAAATTGATGCAGATAATTGAACTTGACAAAAAAATGAATCTATATTTTTCATGTTATAAAAAATGACTCTTGTTTCTGTGTTGCCCCTAGTTCTCTTTATTAACGAAGAATGTCAATAATTTAACTGGATATTTCAACACAGTTTTGAACTGTTTTCTGAACTTGGACTGAGTCACTGCATAAATAAAAGTGTTTGTGCAGCAACTTAAACCCACCAACATAAGCCCAACATGTAGGAAGATATGTACAGAACCAGTATAATAGTTGGGATTTGTTCCCGCAATGTAATAGTGTATGAAGAATAGAACAAATATTAACCACAGGAGTATGAAGCTGCCAGATATGGAGAAAAGTATAATCATAGACTTTCTTCTGCTTTCCATTTCTGGGTCATTTTGATTCTCACGTTTACTCTGATCCTTCAGTCCCTTACGGACATGATTAGCCACTAAAATATACCTGACTGTCAGAGCATTAAATAACAGAATTAAAACAAATGGGAGCAGTGGGCATAAAACGGCATCAAACCAGTCAAATCCTTTCCAAGCCGGTTCAGTGTAATAACTTGACTTTATCTCACAGAACCACGGGACGTTGTTAATGACCTTTCGAGGTTGAAATGTCACATAGAAGGGGATATTCTTGACGCAGAGCAGAATGCAAGTTGTTGACAGAACCAGAGCGGCAATTTTCGCTTTGCAATATTTAGTTTTAAACTTCTGGATACAAATGGCCACAAATCGATCAAAGGAAAAAGTGACCGTGAACCAGACTGAACAGTCTCTGGCTGCACGAGTCAGCACGTAGATTATACTGCACACAGGAGTGATGTTGAGGTAAGATACATGAAAATAATAATGATTGATTTGTGTCAGTATGAACTCATTTACGACCACCAGAAGATCGGCTATTGCCATTGCTATCAGATAGCGTGTGGTGCATGAAGATAGGCCACATTTTCCTCGGGATAGAATGGCAATTGCCAATAAATTAACTGCATGTGAGGAAGAAGTAAAGGAAAATATACTGTAAGTTACAAGTGAAACATACATGTTCCATCAACTTACGACACGAAACGCATGAACATGTGGTTGGCGCAAACATGTTACATTTAAATCATCAAATCTCAGAGCCCAGGTTGAGTCCAACATACCTGTGATTTAGTTTTACTGAGTTTGGATGTAACACATCACTGGGTCTGCTAATTTCAATATAACAAACCTTACTGTACCTGGAACCTTATGAACTAGCACCCTCAATAAACCAGAAAATATTATTTATCAAATATACAGTGAAGTGAACTGCATTACTCTGTCTAGTTATTGTAATTTTTTTTTCATTTATTTACCCCAATGTTAATATATTTGATTTTCAATTGAATAACCAACGAAATATCAGAAGTTATTTCAATTTTGAATCAATTTCTCCCCAAATACCACAAAGTCCAATTTATAGTTGTCAGGCTCTCTGGTTGCAGGTCCAACCACGCACAACAATCCTTATACTATCTATGTCAAAGTACAACATTTGTTGGCCTTCGTCTGTAATCTTTAACTTTGTTCCCTTCCTTACGGCGGCTCAGTAGCAGCAGCAGCATGTTCCATCCTCCACAAGATATTGTGCCATAACCCAGGCTGTTTTTCACGGCAGAAACTCACCAAAAATCCTCAGGCAGCACTTTCTAGGCCCACGACCACTTCCATCGAAAACGACAAGGGCATGTGGCACTTGGGAACACTACCTTCAAGTTCCCCTCCAAACTACTCGCCATTGCGGAATGATTGATCACTCCATAATGGTCGCTGGCTAAGGGCACTGCCGGTCTACCGACAGCACATGGACTGAAGCGGTCCAAGATGGCAGCTCACTCCCACCCACTCAACCGCAACAAGGGACAGGCAATAAATGCTGCGTTCAGCCAACGGGACAAGCAATCTACCAATGAATAAAAATACACCTTCCTGTCATTGTATTTTATACTTCACATTCTATCCCCCTCCTAACTCCTGGCTGTACCGGATCTCATCTCTCAGTCTACCAATCAGAAACACTTATAAGGATGAGGATTTCTCCCTCTTATTCCATCCCACTCAGATTGTCCAGTTGCATATTATTCACTTCCGTGACCCTGCCATCAGGACTGAAACTTTTAGTTTTGGATCTTGTCTGCCAGCAAATAAATTTAATTGCCTTCCACCCAGTTTATTCTTCCTTACTGTCATATTTTGTCAATCTTATTCCTCACCACATGCAAACAGAGAGGCTGACTGAAAGAAAAGATCATGCAACTCATTGTCACATACACTTACTTGGAACACCAATAATGGCAAGCATCAAGTAATAGACTTTCCTGATCATAGAAAATATTGACATAATTTTCCACTCACAGCTCCTTTCCGTTTGCTGCTGAGGGTAAACTCCCTAAGTTAAACTGTGAGGCAGCACATTCCCAGAGAGTTGAATTTATACCCCGCACAATTGCCAGGGGCACATAGTAGTTGCGACATCGCAAATTTAACTTCTTGCCAGTAGTTAACATAGAGATTACGACATCCAATTAAACCCAGAACGTGCCCAGAAATATTTTGCTCTCAGCTTCGAATCATTGTTCCAAATACGGCACTTGTCGAGTCAAACAGCATGGGAAAAAAAAACTTCAGTCCACCTCGTCCATGCTGATCAGGTTTCCTTATCTAACTTAGTGCTTTTTGACTACGTTTGGCCAACTATTCCTTGAAATCTTTATTATTCATGCACCAATACAAATGTCTTCTAAAATCTCGAATTACACTCACCCGGACCACTTCCTTAGGCAGTTCGTTCCATATACACACAACTCCCTGTGTGAAAAATCTTGCCCCTCATGTCCCTTTTAAATCTTTCCACTCACAACTTTAACCTCCACCCTCTCGTTTTGGACTCCTCTACCCTGGGGAAAAGACCTTGGCTATTCACTCTATCCGTGCCCCTCATGATTATATAAACTTCTTATTGTCTATGGTATCTCGCCCCAGCCTATCCAGCCTCTCCCTGTGAATAACACCATCCATTCCCAGTAACGGACTTCCTTCGAAAGGAGTACAAAGATTATGGGAGACGCAGGAGAATGATCTTTGGAAACATATTAGCCATGATGGAATTTCAGATCAGCTTCGATTGGCTACATGGCCTCAATTGCTCCTATATCTTTTGGTCTTATGTACTTCTCCCACTGGATTAATGGGAGATTGCATTCTTCTCTCAAATTCATTGTTAATTGTACGCTCTATCTCAGACAGACTCACATACCTATGCTCCCAATATTTTTCCTGTTAAAAGCTTCAATGAACTTGAAATTTTCACCATTGCAATAATTTCAGGCAACTACACTTCTCCACAGCCTTCCAAGAGGTCATTACAATGCACAAAAATGAGCATGAAGTTTTCACAATAAAATGCATTGTCTATGATTACCTTGTGCCACATTCAGCCAATACCCATATTTTACATCAATTCGAAGTCACAGACTACGTAGAAGCTCGGTCAAATGCAGTGCCTCAAACTGTTAGAGCAAGTTTACACCAAGGGACCTCTTCAAATATATCTCGAACTTTCAATGGACGGAGCACTTTCAAGAGATCTGAAGGGGTACACATAGTCCAACTGAGAAAGGATAAATCAAGGTACTTTTTAGATGGTGTGACGTTAAATGCAGGGGATTTCTAAACAGACTTGTGCATTCATAAAGAGTCAGAGAAACCTACTCTTTTGCCCATTCACCCAGTCTATCAATCTCCCTTTGTAATTTGATGATATATCTACACTGTCTACAATGCTCCCTAACTTTGTCAGAGACATCGAGCCAGAGTCTGCCAGCACGGAAACAGGCCCTTCCACCCAGACTGGTCCATGCCGATCAAAATGTCCGTCAACACTGACCTATTTCCCTGCACTTTTTCCACATACTTATAATCCTTTCCTAAACATGTATTTGTCCAAATGCATTTTAAATGTTGATATAGTACCCGCCTCAGCCACTTCCACTGGCTGCTCATTCCATATGCGTACCACACTCTGTGTAGAAAAAGTTGCCCCTCGGTTTCCATTTTCATTCCTTCCCCTCTAACCTTAAACTGCTGCCCTCTTGTCCACGAATTACCAACCCGAGGCAAAAGACTGAGTTCATTCACCCCATCCATGCCTCTCGTGATCTTATACACTTGTATTAGATCCACACGCCCTGTACCCTCCTCCATGTCCCTGCCATATGCCAGGAAATGGGGTTAGTGTGGATGG
This sequence comes from Chiloscyllium plagiosum, assembly GCF_037043375.1. Taxonomy (NCBI): domain Eukaryota; kingdom Metazoa; phylum Chordata; class Chondrichthyes; order Orectolobiformes; family Hemiscylliidae; genus Chiloscyllium; species Chiloscyllium plagiosum. The sequence continues at coordinate 15,019,753 of NW_028270178.1, read as the reverse complement.
ACATATTCGTCGGCATGGACACTTCCGAGCCAAAGGGCCTGTCTCCGTGCTGTCAGACTCTTTGACTAGATGACAGGGTGGATAGGAAGCAGCTGTTTCAATTAGTTGAAGGAGTCATGGAAAGCAGCATTGTTTTAATGCGAAACTCAGGAGGTTTGTAGAAGATTGAAAAAGAGTATTTCCACCCACAGGGTGCTAGGTGTCTGGAATAGACTGTCTGAGAAGGCAACACAAGCAGGAAACATCATAATCGTTACAAGGTACCTAGTGAACAATTGGAACGTCACAACATCGAAGGCTGTGGGCCAAGGTCTGGAGAGTGGGATTATTGCAGTTAAATGAGCACAAACTCCATGGAGTCAATGGTGTCCTCTCTGCTGTTTGACTCTCTTATTATGATAATGATCTGTTTGGCATGGACAAGTTGGACTGAAGGGTCTGTTTCCGTGATGGACATCTCCATGACGCTATGATAGCTGACGAACCCTGTTGCAATGAGAAGAAGAATGAAGAGCTGCATAGATAGGTTGAGTGAAAGGAAAAATATCTGGCAGACAGTGGATAATTTGGGAGAATATGAATACAGTAGGAAGAATTAGAAATGTCATATAAATATTGCAGAATTGTTCAGTACAGATAGATCAGGTTATTCCATTAGGAAATACATCAACTTGGTAGGTTCATGCAAACATGATTAGGTTAGATTCCCTGCAGTATGAAAACAGTGTATTTGGCCCAATGAGTCAACACTGACCCTCCAAGGAGTAACCCACCGGTAACCATCCCCCACATTTTACCCTAACTAACACTATGGGCAATTTAGCATGACGAATTCACCTGACCTCCACAACTTTGGACTGTGGGAGGAAACTGGAGCACCCAGAGGAAATCCACGCAAATGCTGTGAGAATGTGTAAAATCCACGTCGACAGTCGCCCGAGGCTGGAATCGAACGCGGGTCCCTCTCACAATGTGAGAGGACTTTTTTATCTCCGAGGTTTTCTCTCTGCCACCGAAGTTAGTGGTTGTGGAATCACCAATCATTCCTAAAGCGCTCGTAGACAGTAACAGAGAGACCTGAGTGTTTACAGAGAGATCTGGGTGTTCGAGCCCTTCGTTGCCTGAAGGTGGAAACACAGGTGAGTAATGTGGTCAAGAGGTCCGGCATGCTTTCCTTCATTGGACGTGATATTGAGTACAAGAGTTGGCAGGTAATGTTACAGTTGTTTCAGGTAATGTCAGAGTTGGTTCAGCCGCATTTGCAATATTGTGTACAGTTCTGAACAACACATTACCAAATGAATGCTTTGGAAACGACGCAGAGCAGATTCGCTAGGATGCTGCCTGGTATGGAGGGCAAAAGCTATGAGGAGAGTTTGAATATATTGGGATACTTTTCATTAGAAAGACGGAGATTGAGGTGCGCCTGAATGTGGTCTGCAATATCCCATGTGTACAGACATGTTGGAAAGAGAGGAACTTTTTCCCAGAGTGTGGAATTACTAGGCGTCCCTATTTCAAAGTGAGAGGGGAAACGTTTAAGGGTGATAGATGCAGAAAGTACTTTATGCAATGTGTGGTGAGGGCCTGGAATGCATTGCAAGCGGAGATGGTAGAGGCGAGATCGACAACGTCATTTAAGATGTATCCAGGCAGATACATGAATGGGCAGTGAGCAAACGGATACAGTTCTATAGAAAATAGGCTGCAGTTTAGATAGAGGATATGATTCAGTGCAGGCTTTGAGGGCCGAAGGGCCAGTTCCTGTGCTGTAATTTTCTTTGTTCTTTGCTTCGGTTTCATCCCAAAATCCAAAACGTGCAGGTCTGGTGAATTGGTCATGCTAAATTGCCCATAGTTTTAGGTGTAATTGTCAGGTATGAATATAGACTATGGGATTGGGTCTGGATGGGCTACTCTTCAGAGTGTCGGAGTGGACTTGTTAAGCCAAATGACCTGTTTCCTTACTGTAGGGAATCTGATCTAAATCTTGTCAAGTTATGGAATCGAATATTATCATCAATAGATGGAAACATAAAAATCAGGGAAAACACAGTTAGCCATGACATTACAGAATGGCAGAGAAATCCTGAAGAGACAACATCTTTCCTGCTCCGTAAAATCAGCAACTCATGCACCAGAGCTGTAGGTTTCAGTTTCCAGATTGTTCCTGATTCATAAATATACGTTCTACCCAAGCCCTTAACCAGTCTTTTACCACAGGAATCACCCTTAGGAATCATCTGGATTTCGACGGTCAGAGAGCAGTAATTTCTCATTGGAAATTAAAAGTAAAATAGACATTAACAGTATGCCAAAAATTATATATATGAATATATCTCTATACATGGGTGAGATGTCAGCTGCATTTGTCCCTTTAGTTCTATGTCAGGTGATTGATTTTGCAACTTGACTCATCACAAGTTAAAAACGCTCACACGCACTCATGTATACACACACAAACAGACACTCACACATAAACACACTCACATGTAAACTCACACATACATGCACATTTATCCACACACGAACATTCACATGCACAGTCACATACAGAAATGCACACAACCACACACACACAAAGCACTCTCATTATGCATCGGCAGACACAGTCTCTCGCTCACACACACACAGTCACACAAACGCACAGGCACACGTATAGAGTGCTTCATAAAATAGCTCAGTTCTTCTAAATTTTAAATGTATCTCCAAACAAAGCAGATTAAACTTTTCCTGATATTCATCGGTGTGGTTCACCTTTGAGAATGGATAACATGTCTCACTCATAATGTGGAAGTATTTCAATACGCCTCTGTGATGTTTTCAGTTTTGTTTATGAATCAGTTTATTGATTAATGCAATTTGAATTTTCACCAAAGTTGTGAACTCTTCTCTAAACTTAGACTGATGCACCGCGTAAATTAATGTGTTTGTGCAGCGGCTCAACTTCTGAAGCATATCACCAACATTTTCAAAAGTGTTTTCTGAATCTGTGTAATCGTTGGGATGCTTACTGCAATATTATAACATAAAAATTCTGCAACATACTTCAGCCACAGAAGAATGAAACTGCCCGATACTGTGAAGAGCAAAATCACAGACTTTATTCTGCTGTCTATCTCTGAGTCACTATAATTCATTCTCTTGCGCTGACCCATCAATCCCTTTCAGACGCGATTAGCCACTAAAATGTGTCTAACTGTAAGAGTATTGAGTAAGAGAATAAAAATAAATTGGAAAAATTGAGTTAAGACTACAACAAACTGATCGAATCCTACCCATCCAGGCTGAATAAAGTACTCTGGGTTTACATCACAGAACCAATGAACATGTTCAGTGACGAATCGAGGTTCAAGTGTGAAATAATTTGGAATGTTCTTTAAATAGAATAGAATATTGGCTGTCATTAGAATTTCCACTTCACTTTCATCTGTAGAAAAGTTTGTTTTCTATTTCTGGCAACAAACAGCTTCGAATTCTTCAAAACAGAAAATGACAGTGAACCAAACACAATAATCACTGGCTACCCTAATCAGGACGTTGATAATACTGAATACTGGAGTAATGTCAAGAAGACAACTTGCGAAATAATGACTGATCCGCCACAGAATTTCCTCAGTCATAATATAAAGTAGATCTGCCAATGCCATGGCCTGCAGGTAGTAAGTGATATAATTTGAGAGATCACACTTTCATCGATTTGAGATCACAATCGCCATTAAATTAACTACAAGACAGAAAGGAAAAGTAGTATCTGTTTGTTTTATTAGTTCGTTATTCAAGTGAGTCGGATGCAATATTTTCCTGCCAAATCCCAGTCAGAATTTAAAATTAGAAGCTACTTCATCGTTAACAATTATTATTATGTACTCAACCAACCTCCTGATTGAGGACAACACCACTGATTAATGATACATAGATGTTTACTTGGCAATTTACTTTTTTAAAACAATTGGTGTGACCGATTTAACTCGTTGTATCGGCATTGCATTAAATGATGAAGCAGTCTTATTAGATATGACACATGACACAGAGAAAAGGTAGCTGAAAGGGTGTGTAAGAGCTGTATGAGATTCTCAGGTGCATAGAAATGCATGGATAGTGTGAATGCATTCAGTCTTTTTCCCCAGGGCTGGGGAATCTAGGGCATTATTTATGGTGGAATGGGAAAGAGTGAAAGGAAACTTGAGGGACACATTTTTCCCACAGAGAGTGGTACGCATGTGGAATGAGCTGCCAGCAGAAGTGGTTGTGGTGAGTAGCTTAACAGTTGAAAGACATTTGACAAATACATGGATAGGAAAGGATTAGAAGAATACGGGACAAGTGCAGGGAAATGGGGACACTGTGGATCGATATTTTGGTCAGCATGGAGTGGTTTGTCTGAAGGGCCTGTCTCCATACTGTTGGACTCTTTGATCCTTTGACTCTATCAAAGCGTTGATATACAGCAGCTGTCCCCTTAGTTGAAGGGTCAATTGTCTCATTCTAAAGTGAAAGACAGGAGATTTTGAGAAGAATTGCGGAAGAGTGTTTCCACTCAGAGTTGGCTGGTCGGGGTCAGGAATGGACTGTGAGGGAAGGCAACCCAAGCAGGAAACTTCATAATCTTTACAAAGTTCCTGGGTGAGCACCTGAAATGTCCGGAGACAAACGTCAGGAGAGGGATTGGTGCAGATTCCTGCACAAATTCATTGGCTGGAGAGCGTCCTCTCTGCGGTATGACTCTATGTCGATGATAAGTATTGGCAACAACACATGGTCTTGTGGACAATTTGTTTTTTTTTTGGCTGGAGGACAAGGAACCATTTCGTTCCTAGCTGTTATCAATAACTTACATAATATCTAATGCTTCAACCTGATACCAGATCTGAGCAAAACATCCAATTTATCCCATTTCATCTAATTTACTGAAGGTATTATTCATTGCACTCAGTAAGTTATAAGTGTTCTCAATTTCCACGGTTTATCTTAATGAAGTACAGGAGTCTCTTGTCACGGGAGTGTAACTCAATGAGCGACAGCTACAGATTGATGAAGACGAAATTTAAGAACACAGAATGACCCATCAGCACAGGTCCACTGACAAGATAAACAGGGTTTGAGTTGATGGTGTGAAAAATATCTCATCCAATGCCCGTGGGATTTCACAAACAGTATAAATCCACAGGTGTAGACTTCCCCAATAGACCGGGGGCGGGGCAGCAAGGCATCTTGCTCCTGAAATTGACTGTTAATTGCTTGAATTTTACACTGACGACTACTGACAGGGAAAAAAAAATTCTCTCAGAAACCTCCTTTTGCTCAAGACCATTTCACCAGTCCAACCGTTTCCATAAATGGTGACAAAATGGCTGTTCTGTGATTTCTAGGAAAATGATGATCTTCATAAACTTCAATGGGATAAAACTTAAAATTCAGGAGACCTTTAAAAGTAAGGAGATTTGAATTCAGTAAATAAATTTTAAAAAACCCTCACATGTAGTTTTGTCATTGAAATTGAAATATAAATGACAGACCATTGCTCACGCCTGTATTCACCACCACATCAATATCTCACCAGGAACGTCCAGAAGAGAAGTGTTGCATAATAAATTTTCATGACACCAATAAATGTATCAAACATGTTTCTATTCAAGGTTACTATCCCTCCGTGCTGTGGGAACGTCTTTGCATCAAATACTGATTCATGACAATCACCAAGCCTTTCATTTTACCAGGTTTGCACTTCCAGGGAATACTGAGATTACAACATCTTCAAATTAAATTTACAAGAACACAAATGGAGACAGCTATAGCCACAAATTCACTCGCTGTTGTGTTAAAATATATTTACCACTTGGAGTCATTTATATCATTTAGTTTATCATATTTCGCCTATTTATCAGTGTCAATTTATCAGTGTTGATTGCTGAAAAACACAAGCATTTTATATTCATGCTGTCATAATTTTGTGAGCTTTCTTGTTGCCCTTCACTAATTAAATTCCAAGTAGGAGCGCATCTTGCTTATGGATTCTGCTCAGCTCTCTGCGATGTGACTGTGTTCGTGAACGTGTGATTATTCAATCAACGTACTGAATTGATATAAATAACTAATTGTGTTCCAATTTATTATTCGAAATCATATGTTTGGGCTATTCAAATCTAGGCTTTGAGATGACACATTGTGCTAACTGTGTGTACTTATCATTCTGGTGAAATACGGCTTTCAATAGTATTGCGCATATTCAAGTTGAACTTAACAACAAACATGAATTCCCATTCCACTCACTAACCTCACATCTGACTGAATACTGAGAGGAAATCGGATCGACCTGTCCAGCAGGCCCTGAGAGAAACTGCGTAAGGGTGAAATCTAATTGGCATTGTTTCCATTAATTCTGTAACCTGATTCATCAAGTAAGGATTACTATCTCAGTAAACCTGGAAGAAGGTCTATCACTCCATATGAACGATAAATCCTCAAACAATGTTTCTTGTTTTTGTAAAATTTACCAGCAGACACAACCCTCACTTATCTCTCAAATACGTGCACTCCCAACCTCTGGCAAAACGAACTGATTGAATCTTTTTCATCCTTTTCCTCGAAATTTGTTCCAATTCTCATCTATGTTAGCGGGTAAGGACGTTCACATCATAACTTCACATGGCCGGTTACACAATTGTTCAATTTTAACTTCCATTGACTTCACCTGAGGAAGCCCTCCCACAGCTTATGGTTCCAAATAAATACATTGGACTGTAACTTGGTGTCGTCAGACATCTGACATTGTTCTATTTTGAGGCAAATTTGTGTTGATAACTACCTTTTGTATGTTTAATATTATGCTAATCATGAAGTGCCGGACAAACTCAGTAGATCATGTAGCATTCGTGGAGAGAGAAACAAACTGAATATTTAAAGTATTGTGCTGAGCACACAGACGTTCTAAAGCATAGAAACTCAAGAAGTGGATGCAGGAATAGGCCGTTCAAGCCTGCACCACATTCCCACCTATGTGGGAAGATTGTTCCCAATGTTGTGCGAGCCCAGAAATAGAGTATCATTGTCCGAGAATAAGGGGTAAGCCATTCAGAACTGAACGATAATAGCTGATAATGCATTCCCAATATCCAGTTCCCACTTTGTCTCCGTAACCATTGATCTCTTTAATAACAATGGCCACGTGTAGCTCCTTCTCCAACTGGAGGTATTGAGTTGAAAACATAGTGATTATGTTGCAGCTATATCTAGTTGTGGTTATGGCACACCTGGAGTACTGCGTATGGGTTTGGTCTGTTTACTTGAGAAAGGATGAATTGGCACTGAAAGAGGTGTAGTGGAGATTCACCAGGTTGACTGCAAAGTTTGAGGGGGGGTGGCAGCTGGTTTCTCAGCAGACCCTGAGTAGACTGGGGTCATATTCATTAAAATTTAGGAGAATGAAGGGGGAATCTGAAAGAAACAGACAAAACTATGAGGAGAATAGATAAGATCGAAATTGGCAGAATGTTTCCACTGACAAGTGAAACGAGAACAAGAGGGCATAGCCTCCAAATTAGGGTGAGGTGGGTAGCAGCTTTAGAACTTACTTGAGAAGGACCTTCTTCTACCAGAGTTTTCTGAATCTGTGGAATTCCCAGCCCCATTAGTAGTTGAGGCTTCCTCATTGAATGTTTTTAGGGCTAAGATGGATAGATTTTTGAACAGTAAATGAACGAAGCTTTAGAGTGAAAGGGAGGTAAGTGGAGCTGAGGCCACGAAAACATCAGGCATGATCTTATTGAATGGCGGATGTTAGGACACGGTGCCGAACACTTCTATTAATGGCACTGAACACCCAGGAAAGCTAACAATCTCTCGGTCTTTTCTGGTTTGCCAGCTTTAAAATAACCCTGTGTTTCGATTTGGTTAGTTCATGAAGAATCCGAACATCAGATACGACTTCGAGATACATCTGCCGCAGTCCAATTTCCCAATCACGCAGAGCTAAACCTCATCATGACTTTGATAAAAATTTGTACATTTGCAATCGATGGTTCAAGCTGGAACTAAGAAAGCCCAATTTAAATTTTAACATTTTGTAAAGTGACGGTGCAGTGGTATCTCTGCTGGGCTCATAATGCAGCAACTCAAGTAGCGTTGAAAAGGGAGCTTTTGTGGTGCAGTGGTAGCGACTTTCTCTGAGCCAGAAGGATTGGTTTCAAGACCAACTTTCTCTGAAGGTGTGTTATAAAATGTGAGACTATCTTAACTGGAAATAAAAACGCCGCCACCACCAGCAGCTGGTCCTCATTGTGAAAAGCATTCTCCCACCACCACTCTCTATTTTCCATGGCCTTTCATCAAGGATTAGATGCCTTGACTTGTCCATTCTTTTGCTGTCACATCCTGGTGGCTTTACGATACAGAGTGAAGACAATGGCGTGGTTCCTCTCCCACACGGGGCTAGAGTTGCCAAAAATGACCCATCTCCATACCTATCACCCTCACCTGAGTCCTAGTGACTCTCAGGAAAAAAACGCTTTGTGATTTCTCTAATGAGCGGGTCGCCTTTTAACCTGCAATGGTTCTGGCAGCATTATATTTGCTCGGACAAAATAAACCATAGCTCTTATTGGAGGAACAACAGCTTAGCTTCTTCTTGGGCACCCTACAGCCCTGAGGACGCAATATGGAGTTCTTCAATTTCGAGTATCCTCTCTCTCCATTTTCTGACACTCTTCCCAACACTTCCCCGTTCTTTCTAATGTTCCGTGCCACCAACTGCATTCATTCCTCCCAATGACCAACAAGGTGAAACCTTTACCTGTCGTCACCTAGCCACATTTCATAACCCTGACCTCGCCACCCACTTTATCCACAGCTCCTCCTACACCCATCCCCAGTCCTGAAGAAGGGTTACACCCAAAATGTCGACTTCTGCACTTCCTGCTGCTGTCTGGCTTGCTGCGTTCTTTCAATGTCCTGCCTATCTACTCTGTCAGACACATTTTACTATCCAGCCCAGTCCAAATCAAACTGAAAGTCGGCAGTAGTGGAGTTAAGCACAGCAACCCAAAGATGCAAAGTAGGTGGAAGTCTGTCATGTTTCTTTTCAGCGTATCTGGTAGCTTTATACTTCCGTGATTACACTTTAAGAGAAAAATGTTACACAGTGTCTGAAATGATATCGCAAGAGTTTGGATTCATGTTCCGGAATTTACGTTGCTTGACAAATACAGCAAATCAGTCGAAGTCGAGCGAGAAAATTAAGAATGGTTTGAAATCTCTGTTTTCATAATTTACACAATGAATGAATAACATATAAATTGTTTAAAATCTCTGTTTTCATAATTTACACAATGAATGAATAACATATAAATCTGAGAATGCAACAGCTGTGCCACAATGTTTGTAGCCAGTAAATGCGACATTTTTACTTGACCTCTTAATGAAGTGCATCAAACCATGGTAAAATTTTGTTGGCATTGCAAATAGATATTGATTGGATGGAAGGAAATTGTGTGCACTTCGTATTGTTCAGGATGATAAACATTCGAAATATTCACTCCTGTACAAGTGCAATTTAGACCTTTTTCAGATGAGCTCCGAATGAACATCAAAGAAAAGTCATATATGATAGAAATATTCAGGAGTCAATTCATTACCATTAATCTAAAGTGCATTTGTAGTGACACCATTCTCTGCCTCTGTAAAAGTTTCTTTCCATTCGATGTCGTTGAGCATTTTTGCAACACTACTTTTGAAGTGATATCAGTCAGCCGTCATCCAATGCAACGATCTATCACCAATAAATCAGACACACAGCTCTCTGTGAGTTTATTCCTTGCCATTGCCAGCTCTGCCTGTACATCATCAATCTCCAATATAACAGTTCTACAGAAAACATTTCATTACATTTATCGCAATGTCATCCCACTATTCTGATACATGGTCCATCTGTCAGTCCTTCCCTCTGTAAGGATTATTCAGGGAACTGCACTCCACCAGGAATTATTATCTGGCTGTCTGGCATATTCATCCTGAACTACATTGCACTGATTGGACAGGAATTCGCTCATCCACCATTTGTATGGAAAAGCTTTGTGAATGAATGAAACACATATCCTCTTTCACCCACATATGGGCTTGGAATGTTTGTTAAAATCACTTCTTGAGAATGTAAATTAAATAAGCCGATATTATTCATATTAGTTTCGGCAAACGTTTCAAGATAAAATGTATGAAATTTCAGTGGTATTGAACAGCCAAAAATATTTCCCAGTGCAACTAAAATCAAAATTAAGTTAAAATAGAATATAAAAAATGCAAATATTATCTTGCACAATGTTTGTTTGGTTGGATGCAGTCCACCTCCAAAGTTTGTCCAGTTTTCTTTTGCTACTTTACAGAACTGAAACGTTTGAGTGTTTATGTGTGCACATAAAGATTTTTTAAATTAATAAATTATATTTTTGTAATAAAGTAAGTACAGTATATAAACATGGAAGGCGCAATCACGTCTTTTACTCTCAATTAAGTTACATTTTCGTCTTCACTCTTGCTTATATTTCCATCGTAGACTGCCACTATGGCAGTTTGAAGACTGCTGTCGTAACGTTGTACTGTTATTGACATTATTAAGATTAGAATGGACAATTTTAAAAAGCACACTGAGCCGAATGCCTACATTCTAATTTGTAACAGTTTTGTGTTTGTCTGAATGAAGTGGCTATCTTAATTGAACCGATTATTCACAGTTGTCTGTGGCAGATTTACTTCAGAGAGAATGAAAATAGCCGTACGAGTGACCATTCAAAATGACAATGCAAAGCACAAATGTTCTCATTCACGGAAGGATCTGGTAACATATGCAGTTATATGCTGAAGGATCTGGTAACATATGCAGTTATATGCTTGAATCTGTGATACTGTAAGAGTGCAGCTTCAATGTTTTCTTTATTATTCTATTTTAACGTTGATTGAAGTGGTGCTATTCAGGTTGAGTGCCAAGTCTAGACGAAATGAAAGCGAGATTATTGAAAGTTCACATTCCATTTACTGTCATTTTTTTAGAAGAAAAGTGTAGAACATAATGTGAGCAATGTTGTAAGTGGGATATCACCAATACAACCTTACTAGTTTGTTCAAATGTCTTGTTTTGTCTCCGAACGTTTGTTCGTCCTCTTAGTACTGATAAACCGCTATTTGTTGCTCACAGACTTTCCAACATTGATTTACCTTCTTACGTGCAATGTCCTGTAGTGCTGAAGCCGACAACAACTGACATGGAATTACTGAGGTGTGACATTCTGTGGGATATATTCATATAGATCTATAAAGACGGTACACAATGGGATTAGGAGACCTTATCACGCTGTGCTTGTACTTGAGAATAACCATAAGCGCATAATGATTCTGATTGCATTTCATGAACTGTCACTAAATAAAGTATAATTATTTTGAAATTGCATTTTTTCTGGAGTGTCATTATGCTCAATCGGGCATCTTTAACATTATTTTGAAGAAGTAGAGAACAGCAGAGAATTCAAACAAATGCAGAATTTTTTCAGTGAGTTGAAAGAAATCAACTTCAATTCCATATCAAGATCGAGCCGGCAACAATCGATAACGTGCAAACGAAGTTCAATTCAGATCAGGGCATGAAATTAGCGTCTCGTCAAAAGTGCAGTTATTCTCAGTGAGAAACTACTGTCTGGTCTCAGTCAGTCAATTTCATTGCATTTCACACGCTGTTAGAGTTTCTGTATGAACATGGGATAAACGTAATCATGGGAGGAAGTAAGCTAAGAGTGAATGGGAGTTGCATCAGGTGTTCTAAGGAACATAACAATAAACGTGAGTTCAGTAGGAATGCATATGAATTGTCGCCAAATGCTGCTCAAGAAGCGATGAAAGGAAATACGTTTGCAATCCTTAAATATATTTATCTTATCAATTCGGAAACCGCATTGCCATCGTTCTGCAATGTACAAACACTGGCAGCTTATTGCCATCGTTCTACAGTTCACAAAACTGACAGCTCATTGCCATCGTTCGACAGTGTACAAATCTTGCCAGCTCATTACTATCGTCCTGCAGTGTGCAAACGCTGGCGGCGCATTGCCATCTTTCTGCAGGATACAAACAGTGGCAATTAATTGCAATCGTTCCACAGTGTACAAGCTCTAACAGCTCATTGCTGGAAACTGGGCGGCACGGTGGCACAGTGGTTGGCACTGCTGTCTCACAGCGCCCGTGACCCGGATTCAATTCCCACCTCAGGTAACTCTCTGTGTGGAGTTTGTACATTTGCCCCGTGTCTGTGTGGGTTTGCTCCGGTCTTCTCCCACAATTCAAAAAAATGCGCAGGTTAGGTGAATTGGCCAGGCTAAATTGCCCGTAGTGTTAGGTGGAGGGGAATGGGTCTGGGTGGGTTGCGCTTTGGCGGGTCGGTGTGGACTTGTTAGGCCGAAGGGCCTGTTTCCACACTGTACGTCATCTAATCTAATTTTTCAAGTCGCTTCATTTATAACTTCAACATTGTGGTTGCGCGGACGGTTCAGATGCGTTCTTCCATTAATTAAGAACATGGACTTATACGACCGTTTTGACATTGTTATTTGTGACCGATTGATTACAAGTGTGTGAACGACAGCATATGTATTATCACAAACTATCAATTGAATGTCAATGAAAGGCATGTCAGAATCAATCACAAATAAATTAACGTCTGTGATGCTGGGGTCGACAACACAGTTGGTCTCGGACAAAGGGGGCGCAGTAGTAGTCTGGCGCACTGACCTCTACATCGCTGAAGCCATACGCCAACTCGAGGACACCTCTTCCTACCGCCCCCTTGACCATGACCCCACACCCCATCACCAAACCATCATCTCCCAGACCATACAGAACCTCATCACCTCAGGAGATCTCCCACCCACAGCTTCCAACCTCATAGTCCGGGAAACCCGCACTGCCCGGTTCTACCTCCTTCCCAAGATCCACAAGCCTGACCACCCTGGCCGACACATTGTCTCAGCATGCTCCTGCCCCACTGAACTCATCTCTACCTACCTCGACACTGTCCTATCCCCCCTGGTACAGGTACTCCCCACATACGTTCGAGACACCACCCACGCCCTCCACCTCCTCCAAGACTTCCGTTTCCCCGGCCCCGAACGCCTCATCTTCACCATGGATATCCAATCCCTCTATACCTCCATCCGCCATGACCCTGGCCTCCAAGCCCTCCGTTTTTTCCTCTCCAGACGTTCCCAACAGTACCCCTCCACCGACACTCTCATTCGTTTGGCCGAACTGGTCCTCACCCTTAACAATTTCTCCTTTGAATCCTCCCACTTCCTCCAGACCAAAGGGGTAGCCATGGGCACACGTATGGGCCCCAGCTATGCCTGTCTCTTTTTTGGCTACGTAGAGCAGTCGAACCTCCGTAATTACACCGGCACCACTCCCCACCTTTTCCTCCGCTACATTGATGACTGCATTGGTGCCACCTCGTGCTCCCGCGAGGAGGCTGAAAATTCATCAACTTCACCAACACATTCCACCCTGACCTTAAATTTACCTGGACCATCTCTGACACCTTCCTCCCCTTCCTGGACCTCTCCATCTCCATCCGTGACGACCGACTTGACACTGATATTTTTCACAAACCCACCGACTCCCACAGCTAACTGGATTACACCTCTTCCCACCCTACCTCCTGCAAAAATGCCATCCCGTATTCCCAATTCCTTCGCCTCCGCCGTATCTGCTCCCAGGAGGAGCAGTTCCATCATAGAACACACCAGATGGCCTCCTTCTTTAGAAACCACAATTTACCTTCTCACGTGGTTCAAGATGCCCTCCAACGCATCTCGTCCACATCCCGCACCTCCGCCCTCAGACCCAATCCCTCCAACCGCAACAAGGGCAGAACGCCCCTGGTGCTCAACTTCCACCCTACCAACCTTCGCATAAACCAAATCATCCGCCGACATTTACACCACCTCCAAACAGACCCCACCACCAGGGATATATTTCCCTCCCCACCCCTCTCCACCTTCCGCAAAGGCCGTTCCCTCCGTTACTACATGGTCAGGTCCACGCCCCCCTACGACCCACCCTCCCATCCTGGCACTTTCCCCTGCCACCGCAGGAACTGTAAAACCTGTGCCCACACCTCCTCCCTCACCTCCATCCAAGGCCCTAAAGGAGCCTTCCACATCCATCAAAGTTTTACCTGCACATCCACTAATATCATTTATTGTATCCGTTGCTCCCGATGCGGTCTCCTCTACATTGGGGAGACTGGGCGCCTCCTAGCAGAGCGCTTTAGGGAACATCTCCGAGACACCCGCACCAATCAACCAAACCGCCCCGTGGTTCAACATTTCAACTCCCCCTCCCACTCTGCCGAGGAAATGGAGGTCCTGGGCCTCCTTCACCGCCGCTCCCTCACCACCAGATGCATGGAAGAAGAACGCCTCATCTTCCGCCTCGGAACACTTCAACCCCAGGGCATCAATGTGAATTTCAACAGCTTCCTCATTTCCCCTTCCCCCACCTCATCCTAGTTTCTAACCTCCAGCAAAACTGTCCCCTTGTCTTGTCCGGACTTGTCTGACCTGCCCAGTTCCTTTTCCACCTATCCACTCCACCCTCTCCTCTCTGACCTATCACCTTCATCTCCTCCCCCACTCACCTATTGTACTCTATGCTACTCTATCCCCACCCCCACCCCCACCCTCCTGTAGCTTATCTCTCCACGCTTCAGGCTCTCTGCCTTTATTCCTGATGAAGGGCTTTTGCCCGAAACGTCGTTTTCGAATTGCTGTGCTCTTCCAGCACCACTGATCCTGAATCTGGTTTCCAGCATCTGCAGTTATTGTTTTTAACACAGTTGGTCTATAATTTCAATGTTTCTTTTTCACTTCGTCAGATTTGTGCAGTCGTGTCTCTGCACAGTGTGCCACTTCAGTCAGATGGAATGCAACGCAAAGTCATAAATTGTTTATTCTTGCTGTCATTGGAAAACATGACATTGACATCACGTACCACAGCTGCGAAACATAAGCGAAATAATATTTCAACTTTCACGAGCGTAAACAGCCTGGGGCTCATATTGGCCACAATTTATTTTAAGTACAATATAGCCATGGAAATTTGACAAAGGATAAATGAATAGTCGTTAGGTTTTATCCCCAGAGAATACAATGAAAAGGGTTTAATGACAGTATAAAGCGACACATGTTAACGTAGAACTGGCTTTTTAAAAGTACGATCTTAAAAAAAGTGTACTACGTGATCCTTGCTATAGTTGGCCTACTTTGTAAATGCGAATAATAATCGAAAATCTATGCATGCATGTTACACTGCGCTTGATAATGCTACGTTTTGACCACAACTATACACACTGTACATCAGGCAGTCAGTTTTTGGATCAAAAGAGATGATTTGTCTCGGTAATTTCATTTTACCTCTTCAGATGATAGTTAACCACTGCTTGAAGCTCAAATGCTTTCTGACAATGATTTACTACCTTTTGTGTAAAACTGTGCAGTGTTGGAAGGGAGGTCATGAACATTCTGAAGAAGACAATTGTAACCATCTATTCCTGTAGATTTATGTTCATTGTTGCGTAAAGTTGTGTGCAGTGCTGTTGTCCTTTTGTGAATCTCCATCTATTTATATTTGTTATAAGGCATGTTTTCACTCTGGAAGTAATGAAGGTAGTTCAATTATGAAATAACCCACATTTTAGTCTACCGTTCTGTGCTATTCTGTTGCATGCTTCTTTCTATATTCTTCCGTTGTGCAGTTGTTTAAAATAAGTAGTTAACTTTTCATGTAGACTCGTGGCTTTCACTGATCTGTCGTGGATTTTTCATGAAGAGTCATTCCTTTCACATACCAATAAAAATTAATCTCTTCATTTTCATGCACTGCGAATCAAGAGGTAGAGGGTGAAAATTAATACTACAAAGACATGAGGCCAAGAAAGAAATCTTGAAGTTTCACCGAGCATATGTGCTTCACAAACAGCCTTAACCTGACCCACCCTTTGCAGCAATTGCCTCCATGGGTTAATTCTGCAACTTCTGGAAATATGAGATGGCCTGTTCTGTCTCGTTTCATGTAGAAATCGAACTGAGAAATTGCAAAACTTTTGGCAATTACCACATTACGTCATGTTCTTTTAAAAAGAGTAGTCATAGTTTCATAGAAGCACATTGTTGCACTACAAGGTTTAAAGAAACCATTCAATCGACTCGTCTATGACGACCAACTGTCCTAAATTCATCTCGTCCCCTTTGGCAGCATTCAGCCAACATTCCTCTACATTTTTTCCTTTTCATGCACACTCCATATTCGTTTGAAACATTGGAGGTGTACAAGCGTGCACCACTTCCAAAGGCAGCACATTGCATACATGAAGCACCCTCTCCATGAAAACTTGTTCTCAGTTCCCTTTTATATCTTCCCCCCCCTCACCTTTATACTATGCCCTGTGATTTTGGACTCTCCCTACGCTGGGGAAAAAGAAATTTTGACCAAAATCCATTTCAACGTCCATCTTGATTTTGTCAACCTTAACCTCCGATATTACAGGGAAAATAGCTCCAGCCTACTCAGCCTCTTCCGATATCCCATTTTTACGACATTGCCAACACCCTTAAATATATTTTTGGAAGCCTTACAGGCGCAAAACACATCTGTCATATAGCAAGGGAAGCAGAATTGAATGCAATATTCCAAAGTGGTCTACCAAATGTCGTGTACATTTGCAACATGACTCCAATGGATACTAGTAAACACAACTGTACCAAATGCCATGTTCACCAGCTGTCTACCTGCGAATCCAGTTTTACGTAACTGTGAATCTATATCCTAAGCTCACTTTGTTTGGCAACATTGCCCTGGTGTCTGCGCTTATTCTCCAAACCAAAGTGCAATGCCTTACTTGTAGCAAAGTCAAAATCTCTCTGCCACTGTTCAGGTCAATGGCAAAAGTGCACTCAATCAGAAAGAAATAATGGTATAGCATTCAAGCACTGCTTGAAACATTAATCCACCTGGAACTATTACGCTGTGGTTAATTGTATTAGACAAACACATTCTTCCTTATCCAACATCAACCCAAAGGCTGGAGTCACAGATCCAAATGATAAAACACAGCTGTTTCCACAAATGTTGCACTTGGCTACTTCAGGCCAATACGTGGATTCCATCGATGCAGTACCTTTATTAGGCATTCGACCTTTCACAGAATATCACCTTCAATTTACAACAATCCTCTCACTAATGGAAACTGGTCTTGAGATTCCTTTCTCACTGAAAAATTTCGTGAACACATCAATTATGGGAACTTGTATTAATGCTTTCCAAAAGGGTCTCAAAATTCACAGATATTAACTGCAGTTGTCCCTTGTTTATATTAAGGGCAACTGTCAGACTATCTGTAGACACCTCTCAAAATCATGCTAGTTTCCATTTGGTATATTTGGAAGCCCCTTATAGTATGTCCTCAAAGCATTGTGCATGCATTTTACACATGCACATTCTAAGAGTTTACAGAGTGCCACTTAACCATTGTTTGTAATGTCAATATTTTCAGGAGTTGCTTCTGAAAGAGGGAACAGAGGGAACAGAGGGAGATAAGGTCATAAAGATTGTTTTTGGCATGTGTTTCTTCATCAGTCGGGGTAATGAGTATAAAAATTGCCAAATCATGTTGCTGCTGTATATTACTTTAATTAAGTCACACTTCGAGTATTGTGCGCAGTTCTGGTGAAAAAAGGTGGCCTTGTGAAGAGTGAAACGGAGGTTTGTCTGGATTAGAGTGCATGTGCTTCAAAGAGAGATTGAAAAAAATTGGATTGTTTACCCGAGACCACAGGAGGCTATGGAGAGACCCGATTGAAATATCTTAAATTATGAGGCATGGATAGAGTGAATCGTCTGCGCTATTCTTCTAAACTCGAGTGACTACACTCCAATGTGTCTTGCTTATGTTTTCTGCTCTCTCCACACATGCTCGCAGATCTGCTGAGATTCTCCATCAATTTCTGTCTCAATTTCATAGCATCTGCTAATATCTGTTTGCGTACATTTAAGTATATCTGAAGTTGCAGGACCCTCATCTGCAGCAGTATCTTGTGGAAGAGGTATGAGAGTGATCTGATTTTTAAAAATTATGCATGGAAGACATCAAAGCACAAAATTATGTTGAACGGGTGGTGATTCTTTCCGTATAAGGGCAGTGTATGAAATGTAACAGAAGTACTGATGCGTTAACCATGTTACCGAAAAGGAGCAATTGACAAAGTAAAAAACTGTGACACATCACTTAATTTTTGACTTACTGCAGAATAATTATCATTTGATAATCCAATTGCCATTTTGAGTGTTCCATCTTTTGCGACATTGGTAAAACATTGAACTTAAAAATATACGAATAGGAGGATGCATTCAGGCATTTTGGCTTTCGCGAACATTCAATAAGACCTTGAGCAATTCCTTCTCTGAACGCTAATTTCTTTTTCATAAGACATAAGATTTTATCGGCAGTAGGAAAAGTATTCATCAGCAGTCCATTTCGATTGCTTCACATTTTCAAATACAGGACTGTCATTTCTCCTCCACAGTCTGACAGGTGCCATCTTTCCAATGCTGGATCATTAGCAGATTCTAGCTCTCCCACGTCACCATAATGGTGAACATGGTCGATATTTGCCACAGCGTGCTATTTGAGTCTTAGAACTTCAAATCAGTTTGCATCACTGCCATACTCCTGTGTGGTCTCGAGCCACATGGAAGCATCTTTCCATTTTGTTTTGCTGTCGCCAAACTCTAAGTTAATTTTACGCTGAATATGAACGGTTTCTCTTTATTCATTCAAAGAATTAGGGAGTCGTTGGCCAGCCAGTACTTATTCCAAGAGGGTAGTTGAGAGTCAACCACGTTTCTTGGGTCTGAGGTCACATGTAGGCCAGACAATGTGAGGACAGCAGCTTCCTTCCCTATCGGACATTAGTCAACCAGATGGGTTTGCGCCAAGCAGCTCATGGTCATCATTCGATTCTTAATTCCACATTTTGATTGAAATCAAATTCCATCACCTTCCCGTGATGGGATTCAAGCCCAGGTGGCCAGAACGTTATCTGGGTCTCTGGATTAACTATCTGAAGATAATATCACTCGGCTCTCGCCTCTCCTAAAATTAATTCGGATCGGGCAGACAAAGAAATGTACGCAGGGAGTTCAGCATTCATTAAAATAAAAACAACTCTCCAATCAGAGTTCAGTTCTGAATACAAGTGAGGTTAAAACTACCTTGATAACACACCTGTTGACAGGACCATTGCAGATTTAAGGGGTGTATGGGAGTGTGTGTTGTATCCACTTGTTAATGGTGGGGATGCAGGCTTAACAACTGGTTTATTTTTAGTTGGAAAAATTGGCTTTTCCCCCACTACCAGAGAGGTTTTTAATATTCATTCCGTTGTAATTTAGTCTGCCTCTAAGTCATGGGAAAACAAGTTATGGAAATGATGAACTTTAAGCTGATGGTACTTTGCAAATGGAAGGATATTTTCATCTTGTGGGAGTCACAATAGCACGGGGTTTCTTCGAGGTGTAAGACCAAACACAAGCAAGATAGAGAAGAACACTAATTTTCATCTCAACGTTAGTCTGGTATACTCTCTTGCTGTAAATACACTAAAAGGAGAGGAATGCAGTCTTTTTCAGACAGTTAGATTGATTCTGCTGTATAAATGAGTAACTGGCGATTAGGGCTAGAACGGAATTAGAGATAATTCGAATCGCCATGAACATAACTCAGGTTCGAATGGCCGGACCACCTTCTCCTCTTTCCAATTTCATGAGCTCACACAGGCATTCATGCTGGCAGAGGATGGAGACACATGATTGATAACTAGAAAAGACCTGTTGCATCGAAAGAAGGCGAAAAGCCATCCATTCAGGGAAAATATCTGATTCGGAGTTGTGTACGAAATGTAGAGAGGAGTGAACCATGACTGGGCAGTAATGCTAGGAACAGTGGTATTGAGTGTAGGCTAAAGGAGAGAAAGCTTAATTCCCTCAGGAGTCCGTGAAGAAGTTTGGTTTTAAATGGGAAACAATTACATCAGGATCAAACAGATTAAGAGGTGACTGTATCTCTGAAAATTCAAATCATGACTCGAGTATTAGCCTGCACTCTCCCCAATCTCAATCAGTCACTGATCAAGACAAGGCATATGTATTTGAGGAATCAACACCTCTCCGCTACCTGAAAACCTGGTAATTCTGAAGTTATTTTAGCTTTGGCATCGAAACTTTCACATTTCACAGCATCAGAAACCTTAAGATTGCTTCGACATTTCTATACTGACCGTGTCAGATATAGAAGACGTTTGCTGATTAACTTCCATCGTCTTTTCCTTTGTTTCACAAGCAGCTATTTTTCTGGCAGTTATGATTCCATCCCGTGGATATTGTGGCATTTAAAAGTGCACGATTCACTATCTCGTGGCTATGGAAATGGCAGAACTTCTGGTCATTATATTTGAAATCATGTTGAGAAAAGTTATTTATTATTATGAAACTCCAGAGTTTTTCCCCGACATCAGTCCTGCATGTAGTGTCCACAATGCATTGTTGATACAATCATAGATTTCTCTGTTCGGTTCACCATGGCTTTCTCTTTTGATCAATTTGCAGCTGTTTGTTGCCATAAACTAAGAGCACTGTTTTGCACACAGAAAATTGCAACTGTGGTGCTTTCAACAACCTGCATTCTGCTTCGCCTGAAAAATGTTCCCATCTATTTTAATTATGAGCCCTGTAAGATAGTTAACAATGTACCATGGTTTTGTTCTGCAAAACCAAGTTGTAATACTGATCGCAGCTGGTTTGGATATGATTATTTTGCTAAAGCTGTAAACCCACTTCTTCCATTTGCTCTAATTCCGTTGATCACTGCTTTGACTGTCAGACACATTTTAGCATCCAGCAGAGTCCATAAGGAGCTGAAGGCTCAAAGAAGTGGTTAGAAACACAAAAAACACAGAGATGGAAAGCAGAAGGAAGGCGGCCATTTTAGAGGACACCCATATCTGGTAGTTTCATAGTTCTATGGTTAATATTTGTAATAAACTCCTTTCTTTCCTCTACTGGAGTTATAGATTACACTGAATCTAAAATAATACTTGGAAATTTCAGAATCATGTTGCGGAATTTAAGTTGCTGCACAAACAAATGTATTTATGCAGTAACTCAGTTCAAGTTTAAAGAGAAAATCAAGAACATCTGTATATCTCTGGTTTCATAATTTCCCAATAAATGAAGAAGCTGTACATCTGAAAGCGCACTGGAATATTTTACGGCGTTTCCAGTTCATAAAAATCCGATTGATCCTTCTTCTTAGATGCAGTAAACTATGGTCATAGTTATGATGGCATCGCAAATAAACATTGCTTGGTGGGAAGAAAATTAAGTGCACCTCATACAGGTCAACATTGGAAATGTTCACTCCAGCACAAATGCGATTTTCACCTTTGCAGATGAGGTCTGCATAAATGTGCCAATAATAAATGGAAAACAAGAGTTAAAAATTATAGAAATCTTCAGAAGTGAATGGATTTTAAATAATTGTAAGTACATTTGCAGTGACACTTTTCCCCCGCCTCTGCAATAGTTTCTTTCATTTAGATATCCTTAAACAATTTTACAATCCTATATCTGAAGTGATAGAAATCAGCCATCATCCAATACAATGATCAATCACGAATAAATCACTGAATCAGTGCTCTTTCAAATCCTTCATTTCCATCTCCAGTTCTGCCCGTACGTCATCCAGCTCTGGTATAACAATGGTGCAGAAAGCATTATTTCATATTCGTTGCAATCTCCTCCAACTGTTCTGACACTCGGTCGACCTGTTACCTTTTGGTCCTTAAGATTAGCTCAGGCAACTACAGTGCAAGAGTACTGAACAGTCAGCAATATTTTAATGTAATTTCAAAATGCAATTAACATTGATCATAATAGATACATGCAAATAGCATTTCGTACAAGTCAGAAATGTATTTGTTTGTTTAGCTGGATTGAATAACACTCCAGAGTGTCTCCACTGCTTCGTATGCAACTGTAAAGAACTGAACCTATTCAGTGTTTACGTAGATCCATAATGATATTTTATTTATTAAGTATTTTTGAAAAAGAGCAATTAAGTACAGAATATAAATACACAAAATGCAAACGTTTCATTTCGTTTCAGTGAAATTATATTTTAAGCTTCACTGTTAATTTTATTTCCCTCTCAGTTTACCATTGTGGCATGTTGAATATTATTCTCATTGTATTTTACTGCTATTGTCATTATTAAGATGATGATGTACAATTAGAAAGCACGATGGGCCGAATGCCCACATTATAATCTGGAACAATTTCGGTTATTCTGTGAATTAACTGCCTCGAGTAATGGACCTGATTTTTCACAGTTTCTTGTGGCAGATTGACTTCAGAGAAAACGAAGATGGCCTGAGGAGAATCCATCCAAAATGACAGTGTAAATTTAAATGGTCTCATTCATAGAAGGACCTGATAACATCGATTAGTTGTATCGTTCAGTCCGTGATGCTTGAGTTGACATGTGACAGTACATAATTAATGAGTTTTTTTTCATTCAATCTTGATTGGAGTTGTGTTACTGAGGTTGGTTGCCAAGTATAGATTAAATGAAACTGGAATTATGTCAAGTTCATATTCTGATTTCCGTCTTTTATTAAAACAAATTTGGACAATATAATGATAACCAATGTTGCAAATTTGATATTACTAATAAAATCCCACCAAGGTATCAGTCACTGGCTCTATGATTTTATTGCGACTGGACGGAAATCAGACGGATTGCTTGTACAATGATGGAACACATTATTAATGCAGCAAGAACTGTTCTTATTGAGGGTCTCCGGAAATTGTACTGCATAATCCTTGCAGCATCTTGGTTGCTTTGAAAATCAGTGTAAACATTTCAGATCTTTAAATTCTGAAACCACATCTGATGGTGTTACATGATCACTTCAGGCGCGCACTTGCTTGTTGAAATGTCGTTTTTTTCCCATGAACGTTTGGTCCTCATTTTAGATTATAATAAACCGCTGTGTGTTGCTCACAGACTTCCTGATATTGATTTATTGCCTTGGAGCATTGTCCTGCAGTGCTGAAATGCACAACCACTGGTTCAGAAACATTGAGGTCTGACAATCCTCGGAATATCTTTTCATGTAGCTCTACAAAACCCGTGTCACAACTGGGAGTAGAAGCGTTCATCACATTGCTGTTGTACTTTGTGAATATCCATCAGGGTTTAGTGGTCTTGAGTGAAATTCATTAACTGTCACTAAGTAAAATGGCGCTACTCAGAAACTGCATTTTATCTAGTGTGTCCATCTGTTCCATTGTACTGTGCTGTGGCACTATTTTTTGTGAAGTCGAGGACGTCAGGGGATTCATGTGTGTACATGTGTGTGAATTCATGCGTGCGTATGTGTGTACGTGTGTACATGTATGTGTGCGCATGTGTGGATAAATGTGTGTGCATATGTGCTTTTGTGTGTGTATATGTTTATGTAAACATATGTGTCTGTGCATGTGTATGTGTGTGTATGTGAATGCATGTGTGCGTGCGTATACAGATGTGTGTGTACTTTTGTGCGTAAGTGTGCACACATGTTTCCAGCACTCAACTAAATACAAACAACTGTACAATCAGAGTTAAGTTCAGAATATTGGTGAGGTGACAATTATCTAGGGAATGGAGTTGGAGACAGATCCATTGAACATTGAAGATTCACAGAGAAAGGGAGGTAGAGAGACAGAGAGAGAGTGACAGGCAATGTGTGTGTGTGAGAGAGAGATAGAGCTGACCTAATTCTGGTGATGGGAACGTTGGGGAAGCATGGCTTATAAGTAGCTTTATTGTCACTGGAAATATAAGCTTTCCTACACTGTTAGACATTTTTCGAGGTTATTTTCTTTATGTTATATTCTGATTTCGTAGTCCTGGAATAAAAAGAATTAATGACCTTTGAAATGAAGACAGTTTGTAAAAGGAAGGGGTATCTCTTTGTATGTGAGTTGCAAGAGCTCCTGGTTTCTGTGCGGATATAAGGGGAACACATGGAAGACCGAATTGAGAATAAGTAATTTCGTCCCTCAGTTCATGAGTCTGTTATAATTTCTTTCTGTAAAGTCACTGAAAGTGGAGGGATTGATACGTTTGAAGGCAGAGCTGTATAGATTCTGCATTATAAACGGGTGAAAGCTGTGCAAGGGTGGAATGGAACGTGGGATCATTAGTAAGATCGCAGAGTATGAATGTAACTGGGCAAGTGGCATTGACACAGACAATAGGCCGTGATGTCATGGAATGGGAGGCTGTCTCCACTCGTACTGACAAGGATAGGCTCAGATTTAAATAAATCTTCAAAGGAGGGGCATGCACTATGGGGGATCAAAAGATCTTTGCCATGCGTTGAGTAGTTGTGTCCTGGAAGTGTGATGGGGAGAGAATTCGATTGTTCCAGTGATGGGAATTGCAGCTTTTCTGATGAACTCCAGAGGGCGTCTGTGGCTCAGCCTGGGGCATCAGATTCTCATTGATCGCCAGCCTCCAGCTTCACCTTGTGGCAGCAGTTGGTGAATCTGTTCCCTCTTTCCTGCAGCTTCTTTTATTTGTCACTGGGATATCACACTTTAAGTAAACTTTCTGCCGCAACTTGCATGAAGTTTTCCCAATGCGTTTCGTGGGAGTCTTTGCACCATGAATATTTCATAGCCGGATTTAGGAAGTGAACCAAATGTGGCACAGAAAGAAACCAAATTAAGATATTTCCTCATTCTGATAAAACGCTAACTCAGCAAACTTGCAGACCTCAGTGGTTCATTGCAGTTTGATTAATCTTTGCAAAAACCTGGGCGGCACGGTGGCACAGTGGTTAGCACTGCTGCCTCACAGCGCCTGAGACCCGGGTTCAATTCCGCTTCAGACTGTGTGGAGTTTGCACACTCTCCCCGTGTCTGCGTGGATTTCCTCCGGGTGCTCCAGTTTCCTCCCACAGTCCAAAGATGTGCAGGTCAGGTGAATTGGCCATGCTAAATTTCCCATAGTGCTAGGTAAGGGGTAAATGTAGGGGTATGGGTGGGTTGCGCTTCGGCGGGTCGGTGTGGACTTGTTGGGCCGAAGGGCCTGTTTCCACGCTGTAATGTAATCTAATCTAAACTTTGCAATAAATTTGTGCACATTTGGGCAAAAAACTGTTGCATCAATATCCTCAAAAGTGTGTTGCATTGAGCAATTATAATGTGTAAATATGTGGAATAAACTTGAGTTACTTTGGTCATAACATGTTGTATCAATCGGGACAAAAATGTTGCGTTAACTTGTACAATAAGCCCGTGCTCACATGGGCACAAATGTTGTCTCAATATTACAAAGAATTGCGTGTTAAGTTGTGCAAACGTCTTGTGGTAATTTTGTGGAAAACGCTCGTGTGAATTTGTGTTGTGACTCTGTATCTGGGTCGGCTCAGGGTTTGAACCATCAGCTGTGTGTGGAGGGGTAGGGACAGCACTTGTATAAACCAATGACCTGCGGCTTTCTCCCAATCTCCCTGTAACCTAGGTAGCGAGGGCTTGAAGCTGACTGGATGGTTTGTGATTTGGGAGGAGATGGTGTTTGATTGGCAGACCTGGGTATATTTAAACCTTGCCCCAGGCAGGCATCAGCCTTTTGCCATGCGGAGTGCCCAGAGGTGAGGATCAAGAGAGTTGCTGTCTCTCTGAGTCTGTCTCTGTGTGTTCGGTGAGTTACTATCTCTCTGAGTCCGTCTCTGTGTGTGAGTGAGAGTGTGTAGGCTGTGTTTGAATTTGATCACTGAAGCTTCACACACACACACACACACACACACACACACACACACACACACACACACACACACACACACACACACACACACACACACACACACACACACACACACACACACACACACACACACACATATCATGGGGAGAGGGAGCTAGGTGCAGTTGGAATGATGTGTTTGGTTTTCATACCTCTCCATGTGTTGCGTTACACCATGAGCTTCGGGAGCAGCTGGGGTGGTGAGGATTGTCTCCTTACTCTCTCTACTTGCCTTATTTTTGTCTCTCCCTCACTTTCACCCCTTCTCTCTTTCCCTGTCCGTTTCAGTCTCTGTTTCACTTTCACTGCACATGACTGCCTTATCCTCGAATAGACAGTGTTGGCTTTCATTCACCTTTCTGCCTGTCTGCCTTATGCTCTCTTTCTCTCTCTCTTTGTTGTCTTTTCTGCTTCTCTGTGTGTGTAAGTGTGTGTGTGTCAATCTCTGTCTCTCTGTGGTTCTCTCTCTCTTTTTCTCTCTCTCTCCTCTCTCTCTCTCTGACTTTCTCTTTCTTTCTCTCTTCCTCTTTATCTCTCTCATTCTTTTATTCTCCCTATGTCATTCTCTTTCTCGCTTTCTCTGTCTCTCTCCACCTCTCTTTCTATCTCTCTTTCTCTCTGTCTCTCTTTCTCTCTGTCATGCTTCCTCTTTCACTCTCTTAATTTCTCTCTCTTCTCTCTCTTTCTCTTTATATGTCTCCCTCTCTTTCATCTTCCTTCCTCTCCCCATTGTTTCTCTTTCTCTCTCTCTCTCTTTCTCGCTCTCTTTATCATATTCTCTCTCTCTTTCTAGCTATCTCTCTTTACTTTTTGTCTCTTTCTGTCCCACTGTCTTTCTCTTTTTCTCCCAATTTATTTCTCTTTTTCTCTCTCTTTCACACTCAACTCTTTCTCTTAACTTTCTCTCTTTCTCTCATTCTGTCTCTTTATGTCCCTCTCTCTATCGCTTTCTCTCTCTCCCTTTCCCTTTCTTTCTATCTCTCCCTCTCTCTTTCTCTCCCTCTCTCTCCCACTCTCTATCTCTTTATCTCGCTCTCTCTTTCCATTTCTTGCTCTCTATCTCTCCAAATCTCTTTGTAGCCCCCCTACCTCACTCTATCTCTTTCTCTCTGTCTCTCTTCCTCTTTTTCTTTCTCTCCCCTCTCCTCTCTATTTCTCTCTGTTACTTTCTCTCTCTCTCTTTACCTCTCTTTCTCTCTACCTCTATTTCTCTCTCTCTTTTTCTCTTTCTCTTATTCTATTTTTTAATTTATCTTTCTCTCAGTCTCTCTTTCCCTCTGTCTGTCTGTCTTGCCCAGCCACCCTGATTTCCTAACTCCGACGCCACCCGAACTTCTTCCCCATCCTTTTGCTCCCACCACCCGGGTTCGATTGCCACCGAGGGCGAATGTCTGTGTGGTGTTTGCGCATTCTCTTCGCCTCTGCGTGGCTTTCCTCAATAGTCCAGGAATGTGCAAGTTCGGGTGGATTGGCCACACTAAATTGTTCTATAAGGTCCAGAGATATGCAGGTTACGGTGGATTGGCCGTGCTAAATTGTCCCATAGTGTTCAGGGATGTGCGTTCATGTAGATTGGCGTGCTTACTTGCCCATGCTAAGTTACCTCATTGTATCCAGCGATGTGCAGGTTAGGGTGCGTTGGCCGTGGGAAATTGTTCCACCGTTTTGGTTTACCATTCCCCACATTCACTGAGAAGGTGGCTTTATCCGATCTTCCCCCAGTATGTCCCTTTCCCCAATTACACACCTCATTACATTCACCGGGAAATTGTACCTGTCCCAAGTTTTGCACCCCCTGACAAATCACCTCCCTTCCTCCTCACCCTACTTTCTAATTGCGGCTTCGGGCTAGCTTTATTCCCTTAAATAAATGGATCTCCCCCACAGATTTGCCCTCCATATTCGATGTCCCAATCTTTGTAATGTCCAGTATTTTCTGTCTCACAATTTTGCGCACCCCAGCCAAATTGTACGTCTCAGAATACACACTCAAACAATTTTGCTCGGCCAATTTTGCCCAGAACTATGGGGAGTCAAAATGGGGGAGGGGTGGTGGGGTGGTGGGAAGGTTTTAACTGCCCGCGTTTTGTCCCCGCTGTTTTTCTGCCCTCTTCAGATTTTCGAACCTTACCCAATCAAAAAACTTTTTCCCAATCACCAGTCTGCACTGGCGTTTCGAATGCGTGTCTTCATTCTCCTGCACCTCCCCCACAATGCTTATTGATAAAGGAGCTTTATCTCCTCCAACACCCTCTCTCCCCACCGCATTGAACAACAAGGGGAGACACAGGGAACAGCAACATCCCAATGTGTTTCCAGCGTGTGCCGCATCAAATGGTACTATGGTGAAAGCGACTCTAGTGAGAGGAACAGCAGGACAGAATGAGGGGAGGGGAAGGAGAAACAGATATGGAGGGGGAGAATGGGAGAGACATGAGGGCCAGAGAGAGACGGCAGAAAATGCGAGACAGGTTTGTGGCTAACATCGAGGGGAGAAAGGGAGAGGGGTGAGGGACAAACAGGGAGGGGACAGAGACATCAAAGGAGCTGAGGGACAATAAAAAGGGAGGAGATGGATCGAGAGACGTTAGTGCCATATAGTAAGGGGAAGAGAACGCGAGAGAGATGAGGGACAGATAGCGGGGGGACAGGAAACTGCTGAGTGAGTCAGAGGGAGAGGCTGATTGTGACACCAGGAAAAGAGAGAAAGGCCAGAAAGAGACAACAAAGGACAGGGGAACCTCAAAGAATGAATTATTGATGCCGACTCTCAGAGGGCATCACCAGAGGACAAACAGAATGTCAAGCCCAGGGATAAAATACGGCAGAGAGAACCAAGCACCCAGGGTAATGACAAAGAACAGAGAGAAAGTGAGAGAAAGAGAACAACAGCTGGCAACAGATAGATGGGAAGGCACGGTGAATGATGGTATTAGACAGGCAGAATCATCCTCAGTCAGGCACAACAAGATCCCACAGGTTTGTGAGAGTCAGAGAAGAGTGTGGGGAGAGTAAATAATTCAACAGTTCCGGAGATGAACGAGGATCCAGAGAGGTGAAGGAAGGGAATCTGCAGGGGAATGTCGAGGATGGGAATTGACAGAGAGAGTTGGGAACACGGAGGTAGAGATGGGAGTTGCAGTGAGAAAAGGAGGCAGTGACATCTGCAGATCAGAATGTGTAACAGCTCCCTCTCCTTCTTTTCGCTCCTTTATCTCCCCAACCCCAAACTTGAACTCTCCCCTTGTGGTTAATATTGCAGAGATAGCTTGAACCCCACAACTCTCTTCACCGAGTCTGTGTGCGTGTGTGTTTGTGTGTGTGAGAGAGAGAGAGATAGAGGGAGACACGATGTCTGTCTGTGTGTGTGAGTGTGTTGTGTGTCTAATTCTGTGAGAGGGAGAATGATACCATGCCTGTGTGTGTATGTCTGTGTCTGTGAGAGAGAGTGAGACCTGTGTGGATGCGTGTGTGTGCACATAGTTTCTGTGACAGTGCTGTCATGCTATAAGGTGATTGTGAGTAATCCATGTGATTGTGTCCCTGTCCGAGCAGTGATCCACAAAGAATTCAGCGTCCATCACTCCCATTCATTCACTCCCTCTCGCAGGATGATGCACACACGCACACACACACACACACACACACACATACACGTGCGCTCACATACGTGTGCATATACTGTTTCACTTTCTCGAGCTCTCTCACACAAACACCCCCAAAAACATCACTATCACTCACACTCACACAGTGCCTCACGCTCACTCACACTCACTCGCATACACACACCCATACACACACAACCAAGCCCACCCTCTGAGCCACTTCCTCTCACATACTCTCTCACATACATACACCCTCTCTCACACACAGTCTCTCTCAAACTCATGCACGCACTCACTCTCTCGGACACCACGCACTCTCAGGCATATACATTCACTTTCGCTCATGCACACAGGCAATCTCTTTCTTTCTTGCACATAATCTTTATTTTCCTTTGGGCAGGATTATGCGGTATTGGCCTCACACACACAAACACTGTCTCTTACATGCACATTCTCTCTAGCACGCATGCACACCCTTCCACATGCCCACTCTCTCTTGCAGTCTCTCTTGCCCACACACACAAGCTTTCTTGCATGCACACACTCTCTCTTGCACGTGCACACTCTCTCTTGTATGCACACTCTCTCTTTCTTCACACTCTTGCACGCACAAACTCTCGCTTGCACACACACATTCTTGCATACATACTCTCTTGCACGCAAACACTGTCTTGTGCATGCATGCTTGAAAACACTCTCTTGCACTGGCATATATATTTTTCTCTCGCACATACTGGCTCTCATACGTACACATTCTTTCTCACAAATACACATGCAGACTTTCACATGCACGTACTCTCTCACGCACAGTATCTCATGTTCACGTGCACCTTCATTTCTACATGCAGACTCTCTCACCCTCATAACCTTTCTTCCTCTTGTGCACACATTTTCTCTCATGTTCATGCATAATCCCTCGCCTGAAGCGGGAGTTGAACCCGGGTCTATGGCGATGTGAGGCATCAGTGCTAACCACTATTATTTATTAATTGGGTTTATTATGAGAACATTCAAAAAATTCTTAATTTTCTCCCTGAACTTATACTGAGCTGCTGCATAAATAATTGTATTTGCCAGAATTTCAATTTCCAGAGCATGAATCTAAAAGTTTGCAATATTATTTCAGAGTCTATGTAACATGCTTCTCTAAAGCATGGGCCGCACGGTGGCACAGTGGTTAGCACTGCTGCCTCACAGCGCCAGAGACCCGGGTTCAATTCCCGCTTCAGGCGACTGACTGTGTGGAGTTTGCACATTCTCCCCGTGTCTGCGTGGGTTTCCTCCGGGTGCTCCGGTTTCCTCCCACAGTCCAAAGATGTGCGGGTCAGGTGAATTGGCCATGCTAAATTGCCCGTAGTGTTAGGTTAAAGGGGTAAATGTAGGGGTATGGGTGGGTTGCACTTCAGCGGGTCGGTGTGGACTTGTTGGGCCGAAGGGCCTGTTTCCACACTGTAAGTAATCTAATCTAATCTAAAGGTGTAACGAAAAATAATGAGTAACATCAACCACTGAAATATCAAGCGACCCAGAGATGCTGATAAGAAATATGACAGACTTCGCCTGTTCTGCATCTTTATGTTGCTTTGCTTCTCTCCATTGCTGCAGGCTTTCAGTTCATTTTGGACTGGGCTGGACACTAACATATGTCTGAAAGATTTGATAGGCAAGATTGCTGGAAGAACACAACAAGTAAGGCAGCACCAGGAAGTGCAGAGGTCGATGTTTTGGGTGTAACCATTCTTCAGGACTGGGCATGGGTGTAGAAGGAGCTGAAGATAAAGGTCATGGTGAGGTCAGGGTTGTGAACTGGGGATACTGAGGACAAGTAAATGATCAATGGAAATACATAATCGAGTTGGTTGCATGGAGCCGTAGAATGGACCCGGAGGAGCTGGGAAGGGAGTCGTGGGATGGGGAGGGAGTTATTTGAATTTAGAGAACTCCAGTTTGAGTCTTCAGGGCTATGGGATGCCCAGGCAGAAGATAATGTAGCATTCCTCCAATACGAGCTGATTTGGCAGAGAAACGGTAATGCTGCCAAAGCCTCAACAGGTCAAAAGACTGTCCCCCTCATTAGAGAGATCACATAGTGATTTCTCCTAAGATTCACTAGGCCACAGGTGGGGTGGGGTCCGGGGGCAAAGGTTTAGAGATGAGTCTTTTGTTGTAATCCCAGCCCGTGTAAGAGTTCAACACACACCAATGACTCTGCATCATCAAGCCACCAGGATGTGACAGCAGATGAATGTGCAAGTCACAATGTATAAGCGTTGACGAAATGTTATGGGAGACAGAGAGTGGCAATAGAGAAATGCTTTTCAGAATGGCGATAAGTATCTGGTCGTTTTGCTTTCTCTAATTAATGCGTTCTGTCATTTTATGATGCACCTCATAAAGAGGTGGGTCTTAAACCCAAACCTTCTACTTTTGAGAGAGAATCACTGCCGCTGCTGGATGACACACCAGCAGAAATACCACGACACCGTCTCTTCCCAAGGGGTCAAATTATAACCTGGGGCTTCCTGGTTCCTTCGAGAACAATCGACTGCAAAAATGTAAATGTCTGTCAAAGTAATGTTGGGGTATAGCTGTGCCTGGTTTGTGCCTGGTTTGTGCCTGGTTCACGGGGCAATGGATTCAACAGATTTGCAACCCTCTGGCTGAAGAAGTTCCTTTTCAAATCGAATGCCAAACATTTTTTGCAGATGACAAATCAGGAAAGACCAGAGATGCGGTGAGCTTTTCTGGTTATTTGGTTTCATTATTAGGAGGGTTCAGCACTGTTTTCTGACAAACACCATTAAATAAGAATATGGCTGTTTTTTGTGGCCTCAGCTCCACTTTCCTGCCCTCTCACTGTCATCCTTCATTCATTTACTGTTCAAAAATCTATTTATCTTAGCCCTAACATCATTGAATGCGGAAGTTCAACTACTTCAAGGGGAAATGGATTCAACAGATTTGCAACCCTCTGGCTGAAAAAGTTCCTTTTCAAATCAGTTCTGATTCTTGTTCCCCATAATATTGAGGCTATGTCCTCTTGATCTAGTTCAAGCATCCTGTCTGTTTCGATCTTATCTATTCTCCTCACAATTTGTACGTTTCTTTAGCATTCCCACTTCATCTTCCTAAATTCCAATGAACAAAATCCCAGTCAATCAGACTCTCCTGATAAGGAAACCATCCCCGTCCAACTCTGGAATCACCCCAGTGAACCTCCTCTGCACCCCCTCCAGTGCCACCACTTCCTTTCTCATATAAAGAGATCAGAACGGCACAGAGTACTGCAGGTGTGCCTTCACCACCTCTTTATAAAGCTGCAACATAATCGATCTGTTTTCTACTCAATCCCTTCAGCTGGAGAGGGAGCTGCACGTTCATAATGTCATTCACGGTGTCAACGTGTATGGAGACAACGTGGGAATGGGATATTAGGAATACATGATCGGCTATGATCCTTCAGTCCTGAATGTTTTATCCCTTATGCTCAGACTGCGACCTCCCAGTTCTGGACTCCCCGAACAGTGGGAGCACTCTTTCCATATGGGTGGGAATGGTAGCGCAGGTTCGAATGACCTATTCCTGCATCTATTTCCGACGGTTCTATGTTTTAAGCAGCTGCATGCTCATCACAAGACTTGAAATGTTCAGTTTGTTTCTCTCTCCACAGAGGTTGCCAGATCGACCGAGTTCCTCCAGCGCCTTATTATTAGCATTATAATTAAAGATGCGAAGGTTAATTATGAACACAATGCTGCCTTGATACATAACAACGTCAGAAATCTTACGACACACGGTTATGCAATAGGGTTATTTATAATAATAAGCTGTTGAAGTACGTCCTCAGGTGAAGTGAAAAGAAGTTAAAACAGAGCAGCTTACATCATATGAATGTTATTGAGTGAACGTCCGTACGCACTAACATAGATGATGAATGCACTAATTCTGAAGGAAGTGGTGAAAAAAATTCAATCATCTGGTTTTGCCAGAGATTGTGAGAGTACGTGTTTCACATATCAGGGAGGATCGTGTCTGCTGGTTCGGTTGACAAAAGCAGGAAGCATTGCTGACGACGTGACATTGATGCAGAGGATTAGAGCTTACCGAGTTAGTAATCATTACTTTGTGAATCAGGTTACAGAATTATTGCAAACAATACCAAGTATATTTCACCCTTGCGCAGTTTCTCTCAGGACTTGCAGGACATGTTGATCAGATTTCCTCTCAGTATCCAGTCAGATGTGAGGTTACTGAGTAAAGTGGGAATTCACTGCGTGCCCATGTTCGTTTTTAAGTTCAACTTTAACATGCCCAATCCTGTTTAAATTTGTATTCTGTCGTAAGGATAAGCAAACCAGGTTGCACAATGAGTCATGTCAAAGCCTTGTTTTGAACAACACAAAAATAAGGTATCGAGGTGCATATTGGAGTTCAATTACCTATTAAAATGTAAATAATACGTTGATTGAATAAGCACACGTTCACAAGTACAGTCACATCACAGAGCGTTGGGCAGAAACCCTGAGCAAGTTGCGCTCATACTTGCAAGTTAATTACTGAAGGGTAACAACAAAGCTCAGAAAATTATGACAGCACGAATGCCAAATTCTTGTGTTTTTCAACAAACAACACTTTCACGAAAAACAACACTGACAATGTTGAATGGGATAAATACGATCTGCCAAATTATATTAGTGACTCCAAATGCTAGATATATTTTAGCACAACAGCGGCTGAACTTGCGGTTGTAAATGTGTTAATTTGTGCTTTTCTAAATTTAATTTGACGATGTTGAAATTTCAGTATTCCCTGAAGGTGCACACCGGGTAGAAATTAAAGTTTCAGTGATTGTCATAACTCGTAATTTGATGCAGAGAATTTCCCACAGCACGGAGGGATAGTAACCTTGAATGGAAACATATTTGATGCATTTATTCGTGCCATGAGAATCTGTTATGCAACACTTGCTGTCCTGAGTGTTCCTGGTGAGTCATTGATGTGATGAATATATGTGTAGAAATGCGGATCTGTCGTTTATATTTCAACTTGAATCTTAAAAAAAACTACGTGTGAGTGTTTTTTTATGTATTTACTGAACTTAAAACTTCTTAGTTTTAATGGTGTCCAGAATTTTAAGTTTTATCCCATTGAAGTTGAGCCTTAACATTTCACTACTGAATACAAAACTCCATAGTTTTCAAATGTCTCCTGAATTTTGAGTTTTATTACATTGGATTAAATTAAGTTCAACATTTTCCTGAAGTTCACAATTTATGACCTTTTATAGAAATGACTTGGGCTGGCGAAATGGTCCTGAGGACAGGGAAAGTTCTGAGGGATTTTGTTTTCCTTTCAATACTCGTCAGTGTAAAATTCAACCGAGTAAGATTCAATTTCAGGAGCAAAATGCTATGCTGCCTTTTTTCTGTCTAGGGAAAGTCTACGCCTGTGGAATTTTATTGTTTAGGAAATCATGCAGGCACTTGGTGGGATATTCGTTTCAAACTATCAGCTCAAAACCTAAGTATCCTGGAGGTGACCTTTGCGTACGGATCATTCAGTGTCCTTATATTAATCAATCTGTAGCTGTCGCTCAGTGATGTACAGCCCCGTGAGGAGACACAACTGTACTTTATTATGACAAACATTGGAATTTGAGAACACATACCTTACCGAGTGCAATGAATAATATTTTCAGTAAATTGGAGGAAATTGAACAAATTGAATGTTTTGCTCAGTCGTGGTATATAAGGTTGGAGCGTTAGATATTATATAATTTGTAGATACCAGAGCTAGCAGCGAGATGATTCCTTAGTTACCAGACAGAAACACTTGATCCACATGACAATATGCTGTTGACAACATTTATTATTGTCTTAGATTCGTACAGCAGAAAGCGAATGATGTTTGTACTGATCTTAATACACTAATTCCACTCCAGAACGTGGCCCGTAGCCTAAAATGCTGGGACACTGAAAGTGGTCACCCAGGTACTTTTTAAAGATGATGAGGTTTCCTGCTTGTGTTGCAGTTCCAGAGAGTCCACTTCAGATCCCTATCACCTTCTGAATGGTAGCAGTCTTTCGCGATTCTTCTCAAAATCTCGTGTCTTTCACTTTAAACTAAAGTCATTAACCCTTCGGCTGAGGGGAACAGCTGCTTTTATACACCCTGTCACAGAGTAATGGAATCATAGAGCCCGACAGTACAGAGACAGGCCTCTCAGCCCAAACTGGTCTATGCTGACCAAATGTCCATCCACAGTAACCCCATTTCCCTACACCTTGCACATATCCTTCCAACATTTTTTCTATCCATGTGTATGTCCAAATGCCTTTCAAATGTTTTCAAGGTACCCACTCAACCACTTCTGCTCACAGCTCATGCCACATGCGTACCACTCTCCATGTTAAAACATTCCCTCACATTCCCTTTCATTATTTGTCATCTCACCTTAACTAATGCCCTCGTCTCCCCAACCCTAGGAAAAAAAACACTGAATGCATTCACCGTATTCATGCCTTGCCCTGCCCCACAGAATCTTATACATGTAGATTAGCTACTCCTTCAGCCTTGTATTCTCTTTGTCTTGTGTAACGTCTAATAAGACTGTTTCATCCTAAATGCAACGCATCCAAGACAAGCCAAATCATTCACACCAATTACTTTTAAATGTGAAAATTGTCATGTAATCATCTGTATATCATTAATCAATGGTGTAGTACACAATCGAGCAGTGTGTGGAACACATGATGATAATTGTAAACATTGAGGTCGCTTGACATTTTAAATTCTGATTGGGATTTGGTACTAAAATGCAGCATCATAATCACTGGGCTAAAGAACTAATTAAGATAACAGATACCATTTTTCCTTTCTGACTTTCAGTTAATTTGGTGGCAATTATTATTCTCTCTCGGGGTAAGTGTGGTCTCCCGAAGTGCAACACTTTCTACATGGTGGCCATGGCATTGGCAGATCTGCTTTTCATTACCAGCGAGATTATTCTGTGGAGGATCCGTTATTATTATTTCCTTGGTTCTTTTATGGACATTACTCCAGTATGCACTGTTATTAACGTTGTGAGTAGGGTAGCCACTGACTGTTCTGTATGGTTCACTGTCATTTTCTCCATTGATAGATTTGTGGCCATTTGTTGCCAGACATTGAAAGCAAACTTTTGTACTCAGAAAGTTGCAGTAGGAATTCTAATGACAGCCAGCATTCTGTTCCGTTTAATGAATGTTCCAATTTACTACATATTTGAACCTCGATTGATCATTGAACATGTCCCCTGGTTCTGTGATTTAAAACCAGAGCACTTTATTCAACCTAAATGGATGGGTTTCGATTGGTTTGATAAAGTCTTAACTCCATTGCTTCCATTTGTTTTGATTCTGTGGCTCAATGCTGTTACATCTTAGTGGCTAATCGAGTCCCAAATGGATTGATGGGTCAGAGCAAGAGAACGAGTCGTAGTGACCCAGGGATGGAGAGCAGAAGGAAGTCTGTGATTTTACTCTTCACAATATCCGGCAGTTTCATTCCTTTGTGGCTGACTTATACTATATACTTTTTATATTATAGCATGCAACGAAAGGATCATAAATATTACACATATTCATAAAACATTTTTGAAAATGTTGGTGATGTGCTACAGGTTTTGAACTGCTGCATAAACACAATTATTTATCGGGCGACTCAGTCTAAGTTTAGAGAACAGTTAACAAAGTTGGTGAATTTCCAATTACATCAATTATTGAACTGATTCAGAATCACAACTGAAAATATCACAGAGGCACGTAGAAATGCTTCCAAGTTAGGAATGAGATATGTACCTCATTCTCAAATGTAAACCACACCAATGAGAAACGGGCATTTTCAATCTGTTTTGGGTGGAGGTACATTAGAAAGTTAGAAGAACTGAGCTATTTTATGAAGCGCTATTTTTATGTGCCTGTGTGTTTGTGTGACCGTATGCGTGTGAGAGTGACTGTGTCTGTGCATGTTTATCAGAGAGTTTGCTTTTGTCTCTGTGTGCAATTCTGTATGTGACTTTGTATGTGACTGATTGTGTGTGTGGACAAGTGTGCATGTATGTGTGTACATGTGTATTTAGGACAGCGTATGCAAGTGTTTGCGTGTGTGTGAATGTGTGTGTATACGTGAGTGTGTGTGTCTGTGTGTAAACATGAGTGTGAGAGTGTGTTTAGCTTGTGATGAGTCAAGTTGTAGAATCAATAGCCCGACATAGAACTGAAGGGGCAAATCCAACTGTCATCTCACCCACATGTATAGCTATAAACATACATATAATCTTTTTACTTTTTGACATTCTATTTCGTATTTTTTTCCGCAATGAGAAATCATGGCTCTCTGACCGGCCAAATTCAGATCGTGAACAGGGTGATTGCTGTGGCACAAGACCAGGAGAAGGACTCAGCTAGGAACGTGTATTTAAGGATCAGGCACAGTCTGGAGACTGAAATCTACAGTTCTGACCTATGAGTTGGTGATTTCACCGTGAGGCAAAGATTTTGTCTCCTCTGGCCTCCTCTGTGATTCTCTGATATCACGACTCATTGTGTTTTCCCTAATGTTTATGTTTCCATCTATTGATGATAATATCCGATTCCTATACTTGGCAAAGATTTGTCTGGATGTAAATTACCTTCATACAGTACGGAAGCAGGCCATTTGACCCAACAAGTCCACAACGATCCTCCGAGAAGTAACTCACACATTCTCATTCCCATAGACTATAATTACTCCTGACCAATGCAACGAACACTATGGGAAAGTTTGAACCACCAATTCACCTGACCTGCACATTCTTTGATTGTGGGAGGACACCGGAGCGAAAAACAAATAACAAAGAAAATTACTGCACTGGAATAGGCCCTTCTGCCCGCCAAGCCTGCGCTGATCCAGATCCTCTATCTAAAACTGCTGACTGTTTTCTAAAGGTCTGTATCCCTTTGCTCGCTGTCCATTCTTGTAACTGCCCAAATAGATGTTAAGTGACGCTATCATTTGCACCTCAATAACCTCCACTGGCATTGTGATCAATGTCCCCATCAACCTGTGTAAGGATCTTTCCACACATGCCTCCCCGAAATCTTTTCCTCTCAGTTTGAAATCATGACCATTCGTCGTTCAGTTGCACACTCTGGGAAAAAGCTTCTCACTCTCCACCCTGTCCATACATCTCATGATTTTGTTGAACGCCATCACTTCCCTCCTTTACCGCCGTATTTCTAATGAAAATAATACTTATCTATTCAACCTCTCCTCATAGCTATTGCGCTCCATACCAAGCAGCATTCTGGCGAACGTCGTCTGCAATCACTCCAAAGCATCCACATCCTTTTGGTAATGTGGTCACCGGAACTGGACGCTACATTCCAAATGTGGTCTAACCAAAGTCATACAGAACTGTAACATGACCTGCCAACTCTTGTACTCAATACACCGTCCAATGAAGCAAAGCATGCCGTATGCCTCGTAGATCACTCCACTAACTTGCGTTGCCACCTTCAGGGAATAATGGACCTGAGCACCAAGAACTCTCCAAAAATAATGGAACTGAACACACAGATCTCTCTGTAAACACACAGGTCTCTCTGTAATTGTCCTCTGGCTCTTTAACAATGATCAATGCTTCAGCGTCTATTACACTCTGGGGCAGAAAAACTATCTTGAGAGAATAGAAGTCATCTAATCACTATCCCCACAGTGCGTATTTCATTTTCAACATAGTTCCCTGTAGTGTTGTAACCATCAAAAAGATATAAATATCCTGACCGTGCATGCCTTCGTAGGTGTATTAATGTTCTCAAAACACAGAGCATAAAACATTGCAGTGCATTGCAGGCCCTTCGACTCTCAATGTTGTACCAATCTCTGAAACCAATACGAAGCCCATCCTATCTGCACTATTCCATTCACATCCATTTCTGTATCCAATGATCAGTTAAATGCCCTTAAATTTGGAGAGTCTACTACTGTTGCATGTAGTGAGTTCCACGCCCCTACTACCCTCTGATAAAGAAACTACCTCTGACATTTGTCCTATATGTATCCCCCCTCAATTTAAATCTATGTCCCCTCGTGCTAGCCATCACCATCCGAGGAAAACGGCTCTCACTGTCCACCCTATCTCACCCTCTGATTATCCTCTATTATATCACCTCGCAAACTTTATCTCTGCAGCGAAAACAGTTTTAATTCCCTCAGTCTTTCTTCCCCAGACCGGCGACATCCTAGTAAACCTCTCCTGATCCCATTCCAAAGCTTCCACATCCTTCCTATAATGTGGCGACCAGAACTGAACACAATTCTCCAAGAGCAATTACACCAGAGTTTTCTACAGCTGCAGCATGACCGCATGGCGCCAAACCTCAGTCTCTTACCTAATAAAATTTAACACAATCTTATATTCAACAATCTAACTACCAATTTCCCTTTCCAAATTTCAGTGATAACAAAATAAACCTAACAATCTTTCCCCATAAGTTAACCTGCACATTCAAGGAAACCTTATTTGAATTGTTCCCAATATTGGTGCAATCTTCTTAATGTGAAACTATCAAAACTGAACACAGCATGCAACTTGAGGTTTAACTGGTGTATTGTATGACTTGTTATGTTCAGTTCCTCGACGTAATTGAGGATAGCATTTCATTTATCTTCGCATTCAGGGCGGCCCGTGGCTCAACGTGCCCGCGACGACTCTCTGTGTGAACTTTGCACATTCTCCCTGTGTTTGTGTGGTAATCCTCTGGGTGCTCCGCTTTCCTCGCACAGTCCAATGACGTGCAGGTGAGGTGAATGGGTCATGCTAAATTGCCCATAGTGTTAGTCAGGAGTAAATGGAGAGGAATGGGTTTGGTTGAATTACTCTTTGGAGGGTCGGAGAAGACTTGTTGGGCTAAATAGTCTGTTTTCATACTGTAGGAAATCTAATCCAATAACTAGTTGCTTGTGCACTCAAGGTAATGTAATTCTTATTGGAATATTCAGATCTATCTATATTGTACAATTCTACAGTTATTCAATGTTTAAATTATTGTTTTTATTCTTCCTACTATCTTCATATTCGCCCAAGTTATACCCTGTTTGCCAGATAATCCCTCTCACTTAAATCATCTCTGCAGCTTGTCCTGCCTCTCACCTTCGAAATAGGCTTGATAAGCTATCATAGAGTCATAGAGATGCTCATCAAGGAAACAGTCCCTCAGTCCAACTCGTCCATGTCAACCTGATATTTATAGTAGTCATAGATTAATACAACAAGCAGGATTCTTTTGAGCCCATGGAGTTTGTGCTTATCTATCTCCACAACTCCCATTCTCCAGAAATTTGCACACAGCCGTTAATGTTACGGCATTTCAGATGCTCATCCAGGTACTTTTGGAAGATTATTATGATTACTGTTTGTGCTGCCCTCCCAGACAGTGCATTCCAGACCCCTACCACCGTCCGAGTGGAAAAACTCTTCCTCAATCTTCTCCAAAACTCCAACCTTTAACTTTGAAACAATGCCCCTTGTCATTAACCCTTCAACTGAGAGGAACAGCTGCTTCCTATGCACCCGTTCATTGTTTCTTAGAGTCCTACAGCACGGAGACAAGCCATTCGGTCCAAACAGGTCTGTGCCGACGAACATGTCAATCCACACAAACACTATTTCCCTGCACTTCGCAGGGAACTGTAAGATACACGGGCGGCAAGCGTGATCTTATAGAGGTGTACAAGATCACGAGAGACATGGACAAGGAGAAATCACTCAGTGTTTTTTTCCCAGGATTGGTGATTCGAGGACTGGACGGCATCAGTTTAAGGATAGAGGGGAAAGAATGAAAGGGAACCACGGGACACCATTTTTTTTTTTGCACAGAGGATAGAATATGCAATGAGCTGCCAGCGTAAGTTGCTGAGGCGGGTACAGTACTAACATTTAAAAGGCAGTTAGACAAGTATATGGATGGGAAATGATCAGAAGGATATGGACAAGGTGCAGGGAAATAGGGTCAGTGCAGACAGACATTTTGATGGGCATAGACCAGTGAGGTTGTAAGGCCTGTTTCCGTGTTGTAGGACTCTGACACGATGACGCCATGACAGTCCAGATGAGAGTCGTGCTGGAAAAGAACAACAGTTCAAGCAGCATTAGAGGAGCACGAAAACCGACACTTCGGACAAAAGGCTTTCATCAACATTCAATCACAAAGTTAGGCAGCATTGCCGACAGTGCAGATAGTACCATTAAATTACAAAGGGATTGGTAGACTGGGTGAATGATGAAAACATGAGGATTCCTTGATTATTTATGAATGTCCAAGTCTGTTTGGACATCCACTGCATTTAACTTCATGCCATCCAGAAAGTACCCTGTTATATCCTTTCTCAATTGAAGTGTGTGTATACCTTCCGAATTGTTGAAGGTGCCCCGTCCATTGAAGGCTCTCAATATATTTGAAGAGGTTACTTGGTGTTAAAAATGTTCTGAAAGTTTGATGCGCTGCGTTTGATCAAATTTTTACATGTATTGAGACTTCACATTGATGTAAAATGTGTTATTGGCTGAATTTGGCAAAAGGTGATCACAGAGAATGCATTTTATTGTGATAGGCTCATCCTGATCTTTACACAGGGC
Organism: Chiloscyllium plagiosum; assembly: GCF_037043375.1. Taxonomy (NCBI): domain Eukaryota; kingdom Metazoa; phylum Chordata; class Chondrichthyes; order Orectolobiformes; family Hemiscylliidae; genus Chiloscyllium; species Chiloscyllium plagiosum. The sequence goes on along the minus strand of NW_028270178.1, from coordinate 14,977,548 downwards.
AGTGACATCCAGGAAGGCTTTTGAGAAGTGTAGCTGTTGCAATGATAAAGCTTTTGACAGAAAGAATATTGGAAGCACAAAGGGGACTAAGGTGTGTGAGCCTGTGTGAGATGGATAGCACAATTAGCAATGAATTTGACAATCTCCAATGTATGTCAGATCATTCATACAGTGTGAAATATACATAAAGTCAGAAGCAATAGAAACAAGTGAGGCAATGCAATCTATCGAATCTGATATGAAATGCGAGCATTGCTGAAATGTTTCCAAAGTCAATTCTCCTCCGTCTCCCCAAAACTCTTGGTCCCCTTTCTAATCAGGTCCGTTACTGGGACCGGAGTGTGTTATTATTAGGGAGAGGCTGGATAGGCTGGATTTACATACCCTGGAGCACAAGAAGTTGATATAACCATTAGGGGCACGGATAGAGTGAATAGCCAAGGTCTTCTCGCCAGGTTAGGGGAGACCAAAACGAGAGGACACATGTTTAAGTTTTGAGGAGAAAGATTTAAAGGAGACCTGAGGGGCAACCTTTTTCAAACAGAGTGTATGTGCATATGGAACGGTCTGCTGGAGGAAGTGGCTGAGTAAAATTAGAAATTTGAAAGGACATTTGGATGGGCACATGAATAATGAACGTTTGAAGGAATACTGGGCCAAACGCAGGAAAAAGGGAAAGTTAATTAATGAAACCTGGTCAGCATAGACGACGTAGACAGAATGGTTAGTTTCCATGCTGACCATATGACTGTACAGATGCAGTATTTGGAGCATTGGAGTATTGATTCCAAACCAAGAGCAAAATAATTTCTGCCACGTTCTGGGTTTAATTGGATGTTGTTATCTATAAGTTACTTACAGGCATGGAGTTAACTTTGCAACCACTGTATGCACCAGACAATTCTATGGGTTTAAATCCAACTCACTGGGAATGTGCTGCCACAGATTTTCACTCAGAGCGTTTGCACTCAGCAAAAAACTGCATACAGAAAATCGTACGAATATTTTCTATGGTCATGAAAGTCTATGACCTGATCCTTTCCATCATTGGTGCGTCAGGTAAGTGAATATGACCATGCGTTGCATGCATTTGTCTTTCATTCAGCCATTCTGTTATGTGGTGTGGAGGAAGATTGGTAAGACAACGTCTGTTATGAATTGTACATTGTGGGAAATGCACAGGAATACTTTGGTGGCAGAAGAGACTCTAAAGTTAAAAAGTTTCTGTCCTGATGACAGAATCATGGAAGTGAATAATCTGCCAAAGGACATTCTGAGGTGGAAGGAATAAGACAGAGAAGTCATCTTCTTCACCAACATAGCTGATACATAGATGAATGGATGTGAGGCTATACAGCAAGGAATTAGGAGAGGAACAGAAGCGTCGAGTTTCAATCAGAGCTACAATACACAAGGCCCGAAAGGACTTTTTTTATTCATTGGTGGAACCCTGGTGCCGTTCCTTGGTCCCAATGTCTATTGCCGATCCCTAGTTGTCCTTGAGAGGGTGAGGGTCATTTGCCTTCTTGAACCGCTGCAAGCCATGTGCTGGAGGTTAACCCACAACGCTCCGATCGAGGGAAATCCAGAATTTCGAACCAGCAATCGTTAAGAATGACCAAGTAGTTCTAAATGGTGTGTAGCTTGGAGAGAACTTGGAGATGGTGTCCCCAAGTAATGGATGTTCTTAACCTTTTAGATGGAAGTGGTCTTGAGTCTGGAAAGTTCTGTTTGAGCATCTTTGGTGAGTTTCTGAGCTGAGGAACAGCCTGGGTGAGTTATGGCAAAATATCCCCTGAAACGAAAATGCTGCTGCTAACTGAGCCTCCGTGACAAAGGAAATGAAGTTAGAGATGACAGATGAATGCCAACAAATGTTATGGTTGACAAAGGTAGTATTGGGACAGTTGTGTGTGGCTGAACCTGCATCAAGAGAGAAATAAATATCTGTGGGATCAGGAATGTGATAGTAAATCAAATATTCCAGATAATCAAGAGGTGCATATAATCATTGTAAAAATAAGCACTATGTCTTTAAAAATAGCAGTGCCCAGTATATACATACCACTGTTACTAACAGCATAAATCAATGAAGCAATAATGCAACTTTGCCTTAAAAAACACAGAATGTCAGACAGCTTGTCAACTACAACTTGAATTTATTGGTATTTGAGGAAAGGTTGATTCAAAATTGAAGCAACTGTTGATATTTAGTTGAATATTCAATTGAGCAACAAATACATCAACATTGAAGTAAATAACTTTGAAGAAAACTGGAATAATTGGACAGAATAATGCACTTAACTTTATGGTATTTTAGATACCTAACTTTTTCTGGTTTATCGAGTGTCCTAGTTCGTAAGGTGCCAGGTACAACAAAGTTTCTTGTATTAGAATTGACAATTTCATGGATGTGTTACATCCAAACTCAGTACCCACAGTCATTGGTATTTTGGACTCAATCTGGGCTCTGAGATTTGTTGACTTCAATGTTTCATTTTGCACCAACTAAAATTTCATGCTTTTACAGTGTTACCTTGATTGACAGTGTATATTTCACTTGTAACATACAGTCTATTTTTTCTGTACTTCTTCCTGACATGCAGTTAATTTACTGGCAATTGTCATATAAGCCCGAGGAAAATATGGCCTATCTTCATGCACCACGATCTATCTGATAGCAATTATAATATCCGATCTCCTGGTCCCGGTAACTGAGTTCATACAGACATAAATGAATCATCATTATTTTCCTGTATGTTACCTGAACAGCACTCCTATGCGCAATGTAATGTGTGTGATGAGTCAGACAGACAAGCACTGTTCAGTCTGGTTTACTGTCACTTTTATCTTTGATTGATTTGTGGCCATTTGTATCCAGAAGCTCAAATCAATGTATTGCACAGTGAAAGCTGCTGCTCTGGTCTGTCAACAATTGCATTCTGCTCTGTGTAAAGAATATCCCCTTCCATGACACATTTCACACTCGAACGACCATTAGCAATGTCCCGTGATTCTGTGAGATCAAGTGAAGATTTTAAACTGGAACTTCTTGAAAAGGATTGACTGGTTTAATGCCGTTTTATTGTCATTGGTCCCTTTTTTTAAAATTCTTTTATTCAATGCTCTGAAAGTCAGACATATTTTAGTGGTTAGTCATGTCCGTAAGCTACTGAAGGATCAGATCAAATGTGAGAATCAAAATGGAACAGAAATGGAAAACAAAGAAGGTCAGTGATTATACTTTACGCGATATCCACAGCTTCATATTCCTATGGTGAGTATTTGTTCTTTTCTTCATAGCGTATTATATTGCAGGAACAATCCCAAATATTGCATTGGTTCTATACATATCTTCATACATGTTAGACGTATGCTGGTGACTTGCAGTTGCCACACAAACAGATTTCTTTATGCAGTGGCCCAGTTCAATTTCAGCAACTAGTTCAATCTTATGAGATATCCAATTACATATTGGCACAGTTAGTTAATAAAGTGAACTAGGAACAACCCAGAGACAAGAGTAAAATTTACGAACAAGGGAAATTTAAATTCATCTTCTATCTTGCATCTTCACTTATCTGCACCAAATTAAGACTAGAAGTGCTTGTGCTCCCTGGAAAGGCCCACGGTCTGTCGTTTAGGGATAGAGTGCAATCCCCACCTTTAGTCCAGGGCACTAAAGAAAGATAGGTGAGTGCTCAAGAATTGAACAGGTAAAGACTGGACGTAAACGACTGTTGGAGTGAAGTAATTATCTGCTTGCTTAGTGGGGATCGATTAACCAACATTGTAAAACCCATTAGGATCACTGATTTTAATTTGGGAAGAAAGTCTTGAACTGATTCGCTCATTCATGTCTAAACATTAGCTTCAATGTGTTCGACTCTTCTCTGCTCTCTGAACAAATGGGGAGACAAATAAATGTTGACCTAATCCAAGACCCCGGCAACCCATAAATGATCCTTTCAAAAAACAGACGGCAGCAAAAGACCAGGATGCAATCCCGAATAGTTGATGAGCGGTTAATGCAGTGGGATAGGAAGTCACATCAAACCAAGGCAAGAGATATTGGACTTTTGATTCTTCGTAGGGGGTGTGGATTGTTACCGGGATCCTGTGTCCGTGCAGGGATTTTTTCGTCAAAAAAACCAAAGCCATGTCTTTCCCTTATCATGGAATCATACAATGCAGAGGATACCCGTTGAACCATCGGGTCTTTGCATCCAAAAACACGCTGTGTCTTCATTATCACTTGAGCAAACACCTGAAACATCACCAATTGGATTTTCAGCTCCTCTTTTCTGCATAGTTGTAAAGAAATTATTCCCACAATGCAGCAGACACTGGAAGCGTTCCATTGTTAAATGACGACTGCCTATTGCAGCAGAAGTGCTCATCTACCACATCTGTCCATCCAGAGTATCAAATCGTTAATCATTGTTTCTCATCTTAACTTCGTGATATCAGTAAAGCAGTTCCTCTATAATCACAAGGTAACTGGGAAGGTAAATCTCCACTTTGCCAGCAACTCTCGGACACACTGCTTTGTCACTTAGTTATCAGAACCTCCCCTCTCCCACGTTTAGTATTGCAGACTTAAAAAGGGAGGAATGAATGGATTCATTCAGCCAAATGCACGAGTTTTACAAGACACTTTCAAATCAGGCTATTTCCATTCTGAAGAAGGGGCACTGATACTGAAACATTAACTCTGATTTCGAACCATAAATGCTTGCAGACCTACTGAGCTTTTGCAGCAGCTTGTGTTTTTATTCCATTGTAACTGTTGAGGGTAACCTTGATGAAAATGGTTTATTTCTACCTTCTGGAGGAAAGAAATGGATGGGCAATAGAAACTGCTTTCACCACAAACCCAACGGATTCTATTGGTGTATGATAAAGTTTCAGAGATGGGCCTCATTCTCCTCAGAGAAAATGAGACAATTGTGACACGTATCCATGCTTCCCGTAATTACCGTTCCTGACGGAATTTCCCTTAATTGCATCTGCTGCAGTAATTCTCTTTACGCATTCACAATGAATTGATTCTGGGAAATGCATCCATTCAAATATTGTGGTATTTTGAATTTGCAACAGTGTTCAATCCATTCAATTTTGTTACAATCTTCACAATGCATTCCAAGCGTTTTTTTTCCATAATATTCATTATCCTGAATAGAAATATCAGAAATGTTTTTATAATTTAAAGGAATTTGCAATTCTTTTTAAACTGTCATTATCCTTTACATAACACTCAATAATGCTTGCTACAATTCTTAACATTACATAATGTATTGCACTTGTTTCTAGTCCTAAGTAAAGAATATAAACAATCATTATTTTAATAACCCTTTCCTAATACCTTTCTGCATTATTCTACTAACTTGGAGTTGCACTTAGACACACTGAGCAGCATACTGGGGCAGAGTGTGATAAACACCAGTTGCAGGGAGCTGGTCAGAACACAGATTCTGTCCGATAGTTGCTTGACCGCCAGGCAGATAATCCTAGGAGAGGAGTGACTTAAGACAATCACTTGACATTCATGCTAGTCCAATCCTCAGATGGTTTATTTGAGAGCCAGTGGGGAGTCAGCCGTTGGATATACAAGGTACTTACCCACTGAACAAAGGAGATCATGCAGTTTGTGCACAGTGGGTTCTGCAATGACGAATCTTTATTTGTTGCAAAAAGGCTGGAACGTGATTGGGTCAATAGGGAACGCTGTTTCTAAACCACGGAATTTTTAAAGTGTGTGCTGGCTTTAAAAAGATTAGATCGGCAGCACTGTAAGTGTTATTTGTGTACCATAGTTTATGTATAGTGTGGTCATGCACAAAGACAACGATACTATTCTGGAATAATTGACAGTAGTTTGCTTCTGCACATCCTGGCTGGTTCAGGATTTCTTTCACAATAAGTCTGAGTCGTCAAGAATTTTATTGGCCGTGTCTGTGCACAGTATTTCTTTCACTTTGTTGCTCAGTCTCATTCTCCAACGACTTGCTCAGTTATATTGGGGTGAGTGTTTATACACGGCGTGGTGTAAATAGTGACTAGAAATAAACAGTAAATAAAGTAATTATTTAAAGCCACAATTGTTGATCAGAACTCAAACCTCAACTGGCAGGTTATGACACCTTAAGTAAAAACAAAATGCAATGCATACGCAAAGAAGAAGGTTTTAGGAATGTTGACAATGTGGTCGCTTCAAAGTTGGACTGTTGTTGATGGTATGTCACAAGAGGAACAACTGGACACTTAATGTTTTTACAAAGCATCCAGATATCGTAGTGAATTGTGAAAAAACACATTTAAGTATTGTATGATTTGTTCCCAGCTGCTACAACACAGGCTAATACAGATGTCTGAGTGAAAGCATTTTGAAGCATTTAAAATTTAATCTTTTGACATGGTTACCGTGGCCGTTAGTTACTGAACGCATTCACATGAGGTTGCCACTATGCCTTCAGCACAAGAACATAAATTTATTAATGAGAAAATGTAAAACTATAAATACATTAGAAATTGGAAAAAGTTTTCAAAAGAAATCCAAAAAAAAGACTCAGGCTTTTGGCCAGCAACCTAATTTGTAGATACTCAGTCTCTGTGAAATATTATTCGAAATTCAAATCATTAATATCTTGCACAACTGATTACGTTCAGTTTGAGCGGCCAAGTGTTCTTTTTCTCATGGTAAAAACATGGACTTTTTTTCAGTTAAAGCAGACAGGAAAATTCCACGAACTCTTTCAACCTGTTGCATGAATTGCTACATATATCTTCAAATCGACTTATTTGCATCGTTTAATAATTTGATTAAATAGATACTTGACTTCATTGCTTAACTCCTCTCTGATTTTAGTTTGTGTTTAAGCACATATGCAGGTGCTGGTGCACAATTTCAGAAGTCGTAGCATGAATCCAATTACATGAAAGATAAATGTTGGATCGGTTAAAGTCTTGTCTTCGTAATTATGGTTTACTTACGGCCAAAATTAAGAGGGGATGGCATCTGTCATACAGAATACTATAAAATTACCAGACAATGTAAAGACCAAGATGATGGATTTTCTCGGGTTTAACCCCTTTCAATCAGTACTATTCTTGCATGTTTTTGGTTCTGAAGGCGACAGCGGATGTGTTTGCCTCTTATGATATGCCTGACATTCAAAGCATTGAATGTCAAAATCAACAGAATTATAGAAGAGGTATAATTATAATGTCAATCCGTTCATTGACTTTCCAAAATAATGATGTACAACGGTCTGGTATTATGTTGCAAAAGCAAGGGCATTGTCAATAACAATTGTGGAGTTAATACAAAATACAAAACAATTGACCGTAAACAGCAGATCATACTCATAATTACGATAAACATAACTGCAGTTCTGTTATTGCAATACCTCGCCTGAAGCGGCTGGCACCAAAGCACGACAAACGATCAAATGTGAACGCAACTTTGGAAAAAACAACTGAGCAGTCCAGGGCTGCTAAGCACAGAACAACTCTCAAGGTACATACAGGATTGTTGGATAAGAAGCAACTGGGAAATAAAGATTCTTAATTCGTTTCCGCACGATATTAAGGATGGTGAGAAGTAGATCTGCTGCAGACATTGCCAACAAATCGCGAGTGATGCGTTTGGACAGCCGAAAATGGCCTCGATTCTGATTTACAATTCCTACAAAGTTTACTGTAAGAGACAGTTCATAAACGTACTCTTCTTCATGATTGGAGTCAAAGTAGAAAGATCCTTATCTAATTCAATCTAATCTAATCAGCTTGGTACGTCTGCCATACCGCACTAGTTTCCCCTGACTAATGTATTAACTCAGTTGAACAATACATGATGAAAAATTGCATTGAAATTATTGACTCAAGCAAACCAGAATGATATTAGTGGATGTGCAAGTAAAACTTTGATGGATGTCGAAGGCTCCTTTAGGGCCTTGGATAGAGGTGAGGGAGGAGGTGTGGGTGCAGGTTTTACAGTTCCTGTGGTGGCTGGGCAAAGTGCCAGGATGGGAGGGTGGGTTGTAGGGGGGCGTGAACCTGCCCAGGTAGTCAAGGAGGGAACGGTCTTTGCGGAAGGCGGAAAGGGGTGGGGAGGGAAATATATCCCTGGTGGTGGGGTCTGTTTGCAGGTGGCGGAAATGTCGGCGGATGATTTGGTTTATGCGAAGGTTGGTAGGGTGGAAAGTGAGCACGAGGGGCGTTCTGTCCTTGTTACGGTTGGAGGGGTGGGGTCTGAGGGCGGAGGTGAGGGAAGTAGACGAGATGCGTTGGAGGGCATCTTTAACCACGTGGGAAGGGAAATTGCGGTCTCTAAAGAAGGATGCCACCTGGTGTGTTCTGTGGTGGAACTGGTCCTTCTGGGAGCAGATCCGGCGGAGGCGGAGGAATTGGGAATACGGGATCGCATTTTTGCAAGAGGTAGGGTGGGAAGTGGTGTAATCCAGGTAGCTGTGGGAGTCGGTGGGTTTGTAAAAAATATCAGTGTCAAGTCGGTCTTCATTAATGGAGATGGAGAGGTCCAGGAAGGGGAGGGAGGTGTCAGAGGTGGTCCAGGTAAATTTAAGGTCAGGGTGGAATGTGTTGGTGAAATTGATGAATTGCTCAACCTCCTCGCGGGAGCACGAGGTGGCGCCAATGCAGTCATCAATGTAGCGGAGGAAGAGGTGGGGTGTGGTGCCGGTGTAATTATGGAAGATGAACTGCTCTACGTAACCAACAAAAATACAGGCATAGTTGGGGCCCATACGTGTGCCCATGGCTACGCCTTCGGTCTTGAGGAAGAGGGAGGATTCAAAGGAGAAATTGTTAAGGGTGAGGACCAGTTCGGCCAAACGAATGTGAGTGTCGGTGGAAGGGTATTGTTGGGGACGTCTGGAGAGGAAAAAACGGAGGGACATTGTCAATAACAATTGTGGAGTTAAGTAAAAATACCAAACAATTGACCATAAACAGCAGATCACACGCATAATTACGATAAACATAACTGCAGTTCTGTTATTGCAATATCTCACCCGAAGCGTCTGGCACCAAAGCGCGACAAACGATCAACTGTGAACGCAACTTTGGAAAAAAACAGCTGAGCAATCCAGGGCTGCTGAGCACAGAACAACTCTCAAGGTACATACAAGATTGTTGGATAAGAAGTAACTGGGAAATAAAGATTCTTAATTCGGACAGCCGACAATGGCGTCGATTCGGATTTACAATTCCTACAAAGTTTACTGTAAGAGACAGTTCATAAACGTATTCTTCTTCACGATTGGAGTCAAAGCAGAAAGATCCTTATCTAATTCAATCTAATCTAATCAGCTTGGTACGTCTGCCATACCGCACCAAGTTTTTCCACCTCCGTCCGCCATGACCCGGGCCTCCAAGCCCTCCGTTGCCAGGGTTGGAGGATTTGAGATACGGGGAAAGTCTGAACAGGCTGGGATTGGTTTTGCTGGAGCGGCGGAGGCTCAGGGATGACCTTACATAGGTTTACAAAATTATGACGGGCATGGATAGGATAAATAGACAAAGTATTTTCCCCGGGGTGAGGGAGTCCAGAACTGGAGGGCATTGTTTTAGGGTGAGAGGGGAAAGATGTAAAAGGGAGCTAATGGGCAACATTTTCACGCAGAAGTTGGTACGTGCATGGAATGAGCTGCCAGAAGACGTGGTGGAGGTTGGTACAATTGCAACTTTTAAAAGGCATTTAGAAGGCTATATGAATAGGAAGCATTTGGAGGGATATGGGCCATGTGATAGCAGGCGGGACAATATTGAGTTGGGATAGCGAGTCGGCATGGACGGATTGGACCGAAGTGTCTGTTTCCATGCTGTACATCTCGATGACTCTATCTCTGATGCTGGAGTAGTAAACACCATTGTTGTCAGATTGCAAGTTCATCTTTTTCCTTTGTCGTTGTTGCATAATTGTGTGTGTGTGTGCAACGTATCACGTCAATGAAATGGAATCTAACACATGGTTGTAATCTGGTTATCTTTGTTTTGTTAGTGGAAAACATGACGTTGATAATTGTCATAAGCACAATATTACCATGGAGAGTTCAGGAGGTATGAATAAATAGATCTGTGATTTCTACAATACCAACAGAAATGCATAGGGATTGGTTGCAGTACAAAGTGACACACATTATTGCAGATATTGCTTACAAATGTACTACCTCTTGAAGTGTGCTACATGATCCTTGATGTCCTGGGTCTCCCTGGTAAGTGAGAATTATAATCGAAGACTTTTATATTTTAAACCATTCCTGATAATGTAACCTGTGGACTATTATGATACAGACCTAATATCACAAGTTCATTTGTTGGATCAAATGAGATGATTTGCATCTGTAATTTTATCCATCACTTTACGTGATATCGAGTTACTGCTTGTTGATCAAGTATTTGCTTGCATCGAGTTTATGTCATGCTAAGTATGACTGAGTTGGACATCAGCTAATGCAGGCATACTCAGAAAGACATTTTTGGAACAATGTATTCCTATTAATTTCTGTGATGTGTGGTTCCTTGTTCTGATTACAATAGTTTTCCACAGTGCTGTGGTATTATTGTAGTTTTTCGTCTGTGCAACTACAGTAGAGGTTATCTTCGCACTGAAATTAATTAAGACAGTTTAATTCTATAATATCCTTCATTGCAGTCAGCTTTTCTGTTCTACTGTGCTGCACATCTCTTTTTGGATTTTACTTAAATATAATTCCAGTTTTTCTTGATAAAAAGTGAATTTTTCATATCGACTAATGACTTTCACTGAAGTGCAAATCCCACCAGCCGTGTAACTTCCGTTCCATCAAGAAATAACTGTCCAGAATGGAAAATGAAAATACATTATGCCAAGAGCGATATCTCGAAGTTCAATGGTCTCTGTTTGCTTTACATGAAGAGTGGCCTAACTCAACCTTAACAACAATTGCCATTATGAGGCATTTTGCTAATTTTACGATTCAAGTCCAGGATTGTCCTGCGCCGATATGATGAAGAAATCTAACTCAGAAATTGCATTGGTCTCATCAATCAGAAAATTAACTCAAGTATTCATCAAAAGACGAGTCATAGATTCACAGCCACATATTTGTACAGCACGGAAACAAACACTTGCTTCAAAATCCTCCATGCTGACTCGAAATCATAAATTTATGTAGTTCGACTTTCCAGCATTTGGCACATGTCCCTAAATTCATTCCTCTACATGTCACCAACAAGATGCATTTTAAGTGCGACGATGGTGATACCTTTGAAGTGGTGCGAATTAACAACATTTAAATTTCACCCAATGAAGTCTGTCCGTTTCGAATCTTTCCGTGGATGTCCCGTGTATTATCAATATCTCGCGAGAAAACCACTTCATTGTCAACTTCGCTGCAAAGTCTCACACTGAAGTTTTCATTTTGGTCTGGAGACATGCGAAGTAAAACCCGTCGAATTACAATCGGTATTAGATTTTATTGTCAACAGTACGCAAGTACAGAATACAGTGGAACGTGTATAAAGTTATATCTTCTCACTAAATCACCCATACAAAAAGATAAATGTTGATACGACATTATGTCCATTCACGATTATGTCCTTTCCCGTTCCTTTGATTCCCCAACTGATCAAGAATCTATCTCAGTTTTAAATTATCTCAACAGCTCTGCTGACACAACGCTCTATGGTAAGGACTTCCAAAGATTCATAAACCTCTGAGAGAGAAAATAAATAAATCTCCATCACAGTCGCAAATTGGCATGCCTTTGTTGTATGCGTATGGCCTCTGGCCTGAGAATCTTTAATGATGGATAACATCTTCTCAACATTTACCCAGTTGAACCCCTTATGAATCCAGTGTGATTCAACGAAATCATTGCACCTCACCTATTGATGATACAAATATCTCAGCAAGAGGCCCAGCAATCACTTCTCTAGCTTTCCACAGAGTTCTAGGGTACTCCAGATCAGGTCCTGATGATTTATCCACCTTTCCGCGTTTCGGGACATCCAGCACTTCATTCTCTGTAGTATAGACATCTTGTGAAATGTCTCTATCTATTTCCATACAATCCTTATATTCCATATCCTTTTCCACAGTAAATAGTGATGCAAAATACTCATTTAGTATCTCCCCCATTTTCCGCGGCTCCACACAAAGACCACCTTGCTAATCTTTGAGGGGCTCTACTTTCTGTCCTGTGAGAAAAATGCAAAGTAGTCCCATTTCATCAAAAGAAAATAAGACATGTCATCCCGCAAACTCCTCTGCTCTATGAAAAAAATTGCGAGTTTATTCAGCATTTCCTTATACTTCAAAGCCACTATCCATAGCACCATGCTGTTAAATAGTTTTTGAAGCCATTCCGGGCTAATGATATTCTTTCAATCGCAGCACTGGACATAGCACAACAGTAGAGACCTCGTTAACATTCTGCACAAAAATCAGCATGAGATCACAACTCCTATACTCAAAATTCTAAACAATGAAGGTAAGTGTACTAAAAGACATCTTAACTACCCTGTCTAAATGTGGCACAAACTTCAAAGAATTAGGAATTTGAACAACAGGTTCTCTGTGTTTTAAAATGCTACCAAAGGCCCGACTTTCAATTATGCAAGTCTTAAAATGTTTTGCTTGACCAATATATAATATCTAATTTTTATCCAAATTAAATTCAACCTTCCACTCCTCAGCTCATTGAACTAAGAAATCAAGATCTAATCTGTTCTTCAGAAAATCCATGCATGACTCAGAGATGAGCCTATACATTTCCCACACTCAGTGAGGCACCGCCTGAGGGAAAGGTTACTTATTCTCTCCACTCGCAGAAAACCTGGTTAATCTGAAATTATTTTAAAGATGGCATTGGAATTTTCACATTCGATCACACCAGAAATCCTCACATTGCGTCCAGCTTTTCATACTCTGCATTCTATTCTGCTGCACTGACTGCGTCAGACATACAACACGTTTGCTCAATAAATTTCAGCAGTTTCTCCTTTCTTTCTCATACAGTTAATCTATTGGAAATTCTGATTCTGTCCCGTGGACATTGTGGCATTTCAAAGTACACCACTCGTTACATGTTGGCTATGGCAATGGCAGATCTTCTCGTCATGATACTTGAGGTCGTATTGAGATATGTTATTTATTATTACCAAGCATCACCGTTCTTACTGAACATCACTCCTGTGTGTAGTGTTCACTATGACTTGTGTTATGCAGTCATAGACTGTTCTGTCTGGTTCACTATCGCATTCTCATTTGATCAATTTGTAGCTGTCTGTTGCCATAACCTGAAAGCACGATTTGGCACAGAGAAAATTGCAGCTGTAGTTCTTTCAACAACCTGTATTCTGCTTTGTTTCAGTAACATCCCCATGTACTTTATTCATGGGCCTTGGACAATTGTTGAAAATATACCGTAATTTTGTTTTGTAAAAGCGAATTTTTACACTGATGCTGTATGGGTGGGTTATGACAGCTTTCGTCAGTCTGTAACCCCACTGCTCCCTTTCACTCTATTACTGTTGATAAATGCTTTGACTGTAATGTACATTTTAGCATTCAGCCAAGTCCGTAAGGAACTGAAAACCCGCAGCAATGGAGAGAAACAGAGCCATCCGGAGATGGAAAGCAGGAAGAAGTCTGTTAATTTATTTTTCACCATTTCCGGTGTTTTCATACTTCTATTGCTTATGGTTGTTTCAAATTTCTTTCGTTATACCCTTAGAGGAACAGACTATATCGAGTCCACAGTGATATTACAAAATTTGGGATTCATGTTCCAGCATTTAAGTTGTTGTCCAAACACACTTATTTACGCAGCGACTCAGTCCAAGTTCAGGGAGAAAATCAAGGAAGCTTTGCAAGCTCTGGTCACTTAAATAATTCAATGAATCAATGACTTATAGATCTTACAGTGCAGCCGACTAAGTTAAATTGAGGACAGCAGATGCTTGAGATAAGAGACCAGAGTGTGTTGAGGGAAAAACACAGGCGTTCAGTCAACACTTGAAGAGCGTGAGAATCAACATGATGAAGAGCTGATGCTCAAAACATCGATTCTCTTGCTCCTTGGTTGTTGCTTTTCCACAGTCTCGATTCTGAGTTATAGTGTTTCCAGGCCATGAATCCGGATTTAGAATTGACAACCTTATGAAGTGCAATAAACTGTGGTCAACATTTTGACATCATTGCCAATGGAAGGAAATTAAGAACAACTTATACAAGTCAGGATGGTAAACATTGGAAATGAACTGTCCAGTACAAATTTGTTATTTAAAATTTTCAGTTGAACAACGAATAAATGTGCAATTAACACAAAGGGGGGAAAGCCTCAATTGGCCTGCATTTCCATGAATTTTATTTTTGAAGTGATCCAAGTCTGCCATCATCAAATACAACGATATAGCACCAATCAAGCACACATGCAACACTCTGTGAGATCCTTCCTTTCCATTAGCAGTTCTGCATGTCCATCATCAAGCTCTGTTATAACTGTATAGAATGCAATCTGTCATGTTATCCCGCAATCTACTTCCATTATTCTGATACTGGGTCCATCTGACAATCCTTTCATCTGCAAGGATTTTTCAGGTAAGCACATTAGATCATGAAACATGACTTGGCTGATTGGTGTATCCTTCATGTACTGCACTGCCATGATTGGATAGGAGTCCGTGTTCACATTAAGTGTTTTGAAAATTGTTGAGCATCTATTGAACGATATATGTTTATATACACACATTAACGGACATCCAGTTCTAGAAACACCGGGAGAGTCCTCTCAGGAGAATGTGAATTAAAAAGAGTTGTCGTATTTTATTCAATTGTCTGTATTATTATAAGATTACCATGAATGTATTTTGAAGCATATTGAAAAATCGAGAATGCTTCACTGTTCAACTTAACGACAATATGCAGTTAATGTAATATACTAATACTGATTATATAAATGCACTGAACGTCTTTACATTCAGTCAAGTCATATTTTTGACTTCACTCTCAATTATACTTCGGTCACACGTTATAATTGCAGTATCTTGTAGAATTGGTCTCGGAATGTTGTATTATTGATGCCACGTTTAAGTTGATAACGTACAATGGAAAAGCATGTGGGTCAAAAGCCCTCATTCTCCGTTGCAACACATTTATGATTCTGTCAGTTACTTGTCTATATTTAAACTTGCCCATAGTTACACGTTGCAATTCCATTCCATAGAAAATAAAACCTCGCCAAAACTGAGTTCAGGCAAAATTACAATATAAACATTAAACAGGATAAAATTGAACCTGGGAACATCAAGGACGTCTATCGTTGTGTCTGTCATGTTCGGCGCAGAAAAACAACACATTTTTGTGACAGTACAGATTCAAGGTGTCTTGTCTTTTAACGTTTATCACAGTTGTGCTTTTGTGACAGTTTCAAGTTCAGATCGAATGTAACGGGAATTAATCTATTTCGCAATTTTATTTTCCTTTTTTTAAAAAATCAACGAAAACCTAATACTGATAAATTCTCCAATCTCAAACTTCTCAAGTAAATTTCACAAGGTATTTACATTGCCTCTGCGAGCTTAGCGCCACATAACTGGAAGCTGACAGAATCCTTGTACAATGACAGGCCACATTATTCGTGCAGGAACGACGTTGTCATATTCAGAATTTCCAGAAACTGTACGACACGATCCTACCTGTAACTGGTCTGCTGGGCAAATGAACATAGCAGACCAGTTTCATTTCAAACTGCATCTGAGAATATTATATGATTATCTTCTCGCCATTCCATTTCTTTCCACTGATGTCTTGATTTATTCCTGAAATAGTGTTCCACCTCTTAGGTAACAATAAACGCCTGTTTGTTGCTCCTGGTTTCTGTGCCTTTGTTGTTCTGCTTTGTATGCAACGTATTTCAAAGTTTGAAATAAGGAAATGCTTATGTAGAGTGACTGATGGAAGACTTTCCTGGGAAGATATATTTATATATGTCAGTATGAATCCCGTGTCACAATTTTGACCATTACTGCAAACTCAAAACTTCCCAAAGAAATCTCATAAAGTGTCAGCCAGGAGCTCTCGGATTTTATCGCCATGAAACTGAAATCCAAAGAACTCGTTGCACAATGATGGATATTAACACGGAATGACATGGTAGTAACACAGGAAAGAATTTCCCTGTCGAGGAACTCCACATACTGCATGATTTATTAAATATTTGGCACATTGTCATAACTTTCGAAAGGAGAGAAATCTTTTGCAGAAAATATGTGTGTCACCAGAAGAGAAATGGAACTAATCTCCGAGTTGACACACGAAGTAGTATAGTGGGGACACATTTCAATTTTTAAAACAAGAGCTTGAGTTGTCTACTTCGCCATGCAACGGTGAAGGAAAAGGAAAGTAGATGGGAAGAGGAACAGATTTAATTCTTGGAAGCGATCAAATTAATGGTCACCTTCCAATGGGCAAGGAAGAGATGAGGGCAGAGTTAAGTAGGGTAGATGCAGGTGCACAGCATAAAGCGAATGAAACTTGGGAGATGGAAGCAGAAATTGCTCCAGGAAGACAAATTGCAGCATTGACGTAAATTTGGCCTTGTCTTTGGGAATCCTCTTTATATTATGCACAAATAGTTCAGTACTGGCCTGAACAATCATCTCACCTAAAAGGCAAAGGAAGGGCTACAGCATTTGGATGGAATCATTCGTATTCTAATAAATCTCTAGCACAGCCTCTTGGTTTGCATTTTCACGCAGCTTTAGGCGAGTTCCTTGCTTCAAAAAATGTTCCAACGACTTTGTTGATATTGCAGACTGATATACCCAATAAATTCTATTACTTCTTCTTAAGTAAAATACTTATCACCACCGCAAAAAAAAACATAACAAACGTATGTACTGGGACTAATATTGTACAGAGATGGGAAACGCTGTTTTAATGTTTAAATATTAGTATCATTCAGAGCTTAATGTTGAAACTCTATGTTCCAGTATATGTTCGACTCACAGTGAATAATCAAACAGGAATGTCATTTCTACTGAAGACAAGCATTACTCCAGCACCAGGTAAGGTGACTAGTTCGATTTAACTTGAGTTTTTATTATCATATGGACCGAGATACAGTGAAAAAATAGTGTTTTGTATCATATTCAGACAAATGAAACCATACATGAATTCATCAGCATATTAAAGCAGAATATCGTGTTAAAGCTAAACAGAACATGGAGAGAGAAATCAACTCAAATGCATGAATGGAGAGTTCCAATGTCTAGTAACAGTTCGGAAGAATATACTCTTGAATCTGTTAGCTTGTGTTTAGACAACTTTGTGTCTTCTGCACGATAGAGGTGGATGCAAATAGAGTGGAAGAGATCTTGATTATTTTGGTTGTTTACCCAAGGCAGTGTGAGAATCCAAGACCATTAATGACGTACTGAACTGTGGAATTTCATTGTTGCTGAAGAGGATTATGTTACTGAAAATAACCCCTGATGTCTGGATTCGTTCACGAAACAGCCATTCAGCTCGTCTCACTCTCGGGTCCCTTCTCAAACTTCATCACTGTCAAATGTATATATATATAGCTCTCTTGCTAAATCTCCTGCAAAATCTGCCTCCACCAATCTCTCAGATAGCACTTCCCAAAATTCAATCAACTCCCTGAGCAAAGAATTGCTCCTCATCTCAGTCTTAGCTTTTTTGCCTGCTGTCTTGAAGTTACGATTCCTCGTTGGTGACACATTAACTGGTGGAAACAGAATATCCTTCTTTAAGCATTGAAAATTGCGCATAATTTTGAACTCCACAATTAGATTACAATTCAATCCTCTCTGCTCCAAGTGGGATAATCCTTACTTACTTAATCTTTTCTTCTGTCTAAAATCCATCACTCCTGGTATAATTCCGGTAAATTCCCTGTGACCTCTCCCGGGGGCTAACATTCTTCCTTAAATAAGATACTCAGAAATGACTACACATTCACCATACGATCTGAGCAATCATTTTAAAAAGTGTTGCGTCACGTCCTCATTTCAAAATTTATAATAAAAAAGGAGCATCAACGGAACATGACCAACCCTTGAGAAAGTCATCTCAGGATCTCTAGGTTAATTATACGTTTGGACCAAAGAGCAAAGTCAGTCATAGAGTCACAGAGTCAGAGCCATACAGATATTTCAGTTGAACCAGTCCACGACAATTTCACAAACTGATCACGTCAAGTCTGCCTGTGTTGGCACATATCCATCCAAACCATCCCCATTCATAATTTTTTGCAAATATTAATTAAGTGTTGCAACGGTACCCACAAATATCAGTACATCTAGAAATTCATTCCACATACAGACGACTGTCTAAGATCGTTGCCCCGCATGTCCCTATTAATTTTTTTCTCCCTTTATGTTAAAAAAAACTATATCCTTTTCTTGAAATCCCCACCCTCAGGAAAACATACCTGTAATTCGCACTATTTATCACCCTCAAGATTTTTTGAACATCTATAAAGAACCACTTCATCCATCTATACTCCAGTGGGGAAAAAAAAAAACAGCCTCTCATTGTAAGGCAAACCGTCCATTCCCTGTAACATCTTGGTAAATCATTTCTGTACCCCGTCCAGCTTACCAATAGCCTTAATTTAACAGGTTGATTAAAATTGGGCACTGTACTATAGACGTCGTCCCACCAACATTCTGCACAATCGTAGCTTATACTCGAAGCGATTTATAACAGTGGTGAGATGAAAGCAACAGTTACATTTAACGAGTTGAAGTGTCACTTGCACTGATGGTATGAATTGGCCTTGTACGTGTGAATAATGAGAGACCGTTACGGGCAGCTCCAGTTTAATTGAAAGGTATCACTAATTGGAGGAACTCAATAATCGTTTGAACCTTGGTACTTGCTGAGTTCCACTATTTGGTAGGATTTACATCAGTTCCTATTTGGAGTGAACAGGCTCCATGAAACCGCTGTCATCAGTCCTTTAGGAACAGATTCAACAACACCACATGGATGCTTAATCTGCTGTCTGAAAATGTCGCTGCAACATTTTCTTCAACACTGTGATGCATCATACCATACAAGCATCCGAATCACGCATTTTGAAGTTAACCCCAATGTTAATTTTAAATAATTAACTGTATGGAGTACCGAAGCATCAATAAATGCAACCATTGCAGTCATTCCTTTTGTGCATCAAACAGAGTCTCAGACATCCAATAGATTCAACTTCTCAGAAAATGGTACAACAAGTTATTCCGTTGATATGACACCAATTTGCTTCTCGATTCTTCTGCATTTGGTGTTCCTGGTGAGCAATATTAACGGATTGTTGCCAATATTTGAATTAATTTTCTTTATTAGATATGAAAATTTCGATTGTTCAAGTTTTGTGCTCTCTCCTTTTAACAGGAAAACTGTCACAATTGTAATTCTTTGCAAAGGAAACAGTGGAGTTTCGAAGCATATCTCTGTCGATATCGTGACCACGGCAACAACAGATCTGCTGGTTATGCTCTTGAGTGTGATATTGTATCAGATTTTCATTCTTAACTTTCACTTTCCATTACTGAGCACCTTTCCCATCTGAAAGTTTGTTTTGTACTTATCCACTGGTAACATCCATTTGTCTACTTGGTTTACCATCACGTTCACATTTGACAGGTTCTCTATCAAAATTCGAGAAGCTACCATTTAACCAGGGGATTGGCAGACACCATTCTAACAAAGTTCTCTGTTATGATCAGGTTAAAGAATATTTTATTTCTCTTTGCATTTGAAAACAGCAAAAAATCAACAAGATGCACTGTGGCTGCAGACCAAGTGGAGGCTCCATTTCCTCACGACTGGGATCCGACTGGTTTCATGTTGTCTCGTAGTCTGGCTTCACTTCACATTCACCACATTGCTTAACTCATTGACAATCAAACGAGGCTTTGTTGGGAGCACAGCCTGCAGTGGACTGACAGATATGCATGGGGAGAATCATCAAGACCAAGAGAAGCAGAACACAAAACAATACATATTTTTATTCTTCTGTATCGGGCAACTTCATCATACTTTGTCTGATAGCGGACATTAGCTGTGCAATGACTGGATAAAAGAACACCTCTTTTTAATGAAGTAATTGCACAAAACCTGTATACATCGTCACAGCGACTGGAAATATCTTGAAGCTTTTGCATTCTATCCCAAATATTTCCATTTAAGCAGGGAACCAGACGAAATTCAGAGAAGTGCTGAAGAACACAATTACAGATTTTTGGAGACTGTTTTTAAAACTTTCGAAGAAGTACAAGCTAAACTGACTTTGTAAGTTTAGCATTCGGTTTCTGTTTAATTCTGAGGCTTTGACTCTCAATTTCAATCTCTCCACAACATTAGCACTAAAAATTAACAGATACACAATTACAGCTCTGTCCCTGTAGACACCTATTGTCCACACTTCATTGCTCTGTCATTCTCCACCCAGAAAATGGGTTTCTCAACAGAACCTATGACGACGACAAAGCCTTTATTGCTGCAAGTTAAACATCATGAATTATCTATTTACAATGAGGCCGGGATTGCGAGAAAGATTTTGTTCTCAGGTACTTACTGAACAAAAAATGCTCATCACTTACCTAACATTGATTGTATTTCCAATGATGATTGTCCCACTGAACTTTTTTTGAATCATAAAATCACTCCGTGCAGAAGAGTCCTTTTGGCCCATCTCGTCTACGAAATCAAAACTTCACCCAGTGGGAATTGGCGGGAAAAAGAATCGTAGGACCATAGTCATATGGGTTTCTATTGTGAAGGGAGTAGATAGGCGGGCCTGTAGCTGAAAAACGGATTCTCGGATGGTATGCTGCCTTCCAGGTTCGCGGGTCAGGGATGTCACCGATCTGCTGCAGAGCTTTCTGAAAGGGTACTGTGAGCAACCACGTATCTTGGTGCACAAAGGCACCAATGATGTAAGTAGAAAACGAGATGAGATCCTGAAAGAAGAATTCAGGGAGCTAGGAGAGAAGTTCAAGGTTAGGATCTCAAGGGTAGTTATCTCGGGATTACTACGAGTACCACGTACTAGCCAGGATAGAAATGAAAAAAGAGGCAGGATGAACACGTGGCTTGAGAGGTTGTGTAGGAGGTAGGAGTTCAGATTTGTTGGACATTGGGACCAGTTCTGGGGGAGGTGGGACTATTACAAAATGGACGTGCTACATGTGAACCAGACTGGAACGAATGTAATTGGGCTCGTTTTTGCTACGGCTGTTAGGGCGTTTTTAAACTAAAGTAGCAGGGGGCTGGGAACCAGAAGCGAAAACAAGTAGGCAGATACTGGAGAATGTAAGAATTATGACGACAGCATTAATAAAGGGAGAGTAGGCAAAGATCAGATAAGCACAAAAAAAGATGGCCTGAAATGCATCTACTTTAATGCAAGGAGTATTGTGTGTAAGGTAGATGAACGTAGGGCTTGGATTGTTGCCTGGGAGAATGACGTTATTTTAATTACAGAGACTTGGTTGAAGGAAGGGCATGATGATTGGCAACTAAATGTTCCAGGATATGGATGCTTCAGTCAGGACAGGGAGGGAAATAAAAAGGGGGGGAGGGTTGTAGTTGCTTTGCTGGTCACAGACGATATCATGGCTGTGCCAAAGGAGCACACTATGGAGGTCTTGGGTAGTGAGGCATTTTGGGTGGAGCTGACAAATAAGGAGGGTGCAGTTGCATTGTTGGGGATCTATTACAGGCCTTCCAACAGTGAGCATGAGGTAGACGGACAAATAGGTCAACAGATTATGGAAACATGTGGAGACACAAGGGTAGTGGTGATGGGAGGTTTTAATACTCTCAATATAGACTGGGATACACTTAGCGTCAGAGGTCTGGATGGGGTAGAATTTGTATGAAGCATCGTCGGACGATTGACATACTGCTCTACAAAACCCCCCAGGAGAGTTTTGTAGAGCAGTATGTCAATCGTCCGACGAGATAAGGGGCGATATTGGACCCGGTAGTAGGGAACTAGCCAGGACAGGTGTTAAACGTTGTGTTGGGAAATCTGTTTGGGAACAGTGACCACAATTCTTTAACTTTTAGAATACTCGTAGATAAAGAAATGAGTGGTCCTGGGGGAAGAGTGCTAAAATGGCCCAAGGCCTATTTTATAAAAAATAGGCGGGAGATTGGAATTGTGGAGTGGACACAGCTATTTGAAGTGGAGTCCACATTTGAGAGTTGGCAGACTTTCAAAGATAGGTTCAAGATAGTTCAGGATATGCATGTCCCTTTGGGGGCAAAGGATAGGAACGGCAAGATCCGTGAACCGTGGATGATACGAGAAATTGTATGACTAGCCAAGAGGAAAAGGGAAGGGGACATAAGGTCCCGGTAGCTAAGAGAAGAAAGGGCCCTGGAGGAATATCGGAAGAGTAGGACAAGGAATCCAGCGGGCTAAAAGGGGTCATGAAATAGCTTTAGTGAGCAGAAATAAGGAGACTCCCAAAACATTTTATTCTTATATAAGAAACAAGCGGGTAACTAGAGAAGAGATTGGTCCACTAAAGGATAACGAAGGAAGTCTGTGTGTCGAACCTGAGCGAATGTGTGAGATTCTGAATTGTTACTTTGCATCAGTGTTCACTGAGGCGAGGAACATGATGAACCTTGAGGTTAGAGATAGAAGTTTGATTAGTCTGGATCATGTTGACATAAGTAGGGAAGATGTAAGGCTCTGCTAGAGTTATTAAAGTGGACAAATCCCCAGGAGCGGATGGGATCTATCCCAGGTTGCTGAGAGCGGGGAGATAGGAAATAGCTGTGGCCCTGACAGACATCTTTGTGGCATCCTTAAATACAGGTGAGGTGCAGGAAGACTGGAGTTTTGTTCATGTTGTCCACCTGTAGAAGAAGGGTAGTAGGGATATTCTGGGTATTTACAGAGGAGTAAGCCTGACGTCAGTGGTGGGAAAGTTGCTGGAGAAGATACTGAAGGATAGTATCTATTTATATTTAGAAAAGAATGGGCTTATCAGTGATAGGAAACATGTTTTTGTGGGAGCGGGTATCATGGCTTATCAACTTAAAAGAGTTGTTCGAGGAAGTGACCAAGTTGGTAGATGAAGGAAGGGCTGATGATGTCATGTGCATGGACATTAGTCAGGCATTTGATCAGATCTCCATGGCAGACCGGAGTGGGACCATTCGACACAGCCAATTTGGCGCGAGCGATGTGGCGCGGCACATTTTGCAGCAGAATGATTTAGGTGCAGAACTATTTCAGCCTGAGAGGGACCATTTGGCGCAGCCATTTTGACGCGATCGATTTGGCACGGTCCATTTGACGCAGCCCTTTTTGCCGCAGACACATTTAGGTGCAGATCTATTTAGGTGCAACTCAAATTTATTTCTTTTCAGGTTTAGTTAAAAACATTAATGAAAGCAATAAATATAAAACTAATGTTTATTCTCTTTACTAAAAATGCTAAAAAGAAAAATTTAAATTAAGTAAGTTAATAATTAAAAATCTAAAATATGATGTTTATATTTATTCAAATCTTTGGGCAATCCTTCGTAAATATTCAACATTATTTCTCTCACTAAATCTTCTTACGAGTGTTTCAACTCTAGAATCTGCTTCCCTGAATTTCTTTAATTTCAACTGAATAAAATGCCCTGCTACGACATGCTCATAGTAAATGTCCTTTCCTCTCAAATCTTTTCGTAAACCATCAACAAACTTCCAAGTAACTGGATGTTCCAATCCAAATTCGCATTGGAATCTCCTGTGGGCAGCTTCTGCATGATTGTTTGTTCTGTCCTCATTGTTTAAAAATCTTCCATATAAATTCCACATTCCAACTGGAAAAAAGTGGGGGACGCCTACCATTTCCTTTGTGTAATCTTCTACTGACATAGTTATCCTCGAGCGAGTCCAGTAGCGGTTGCAGTTCATCTGGAAGCGCATCAGCCAAATGTTCAATAGCTTCACCAATGATTTCAATCGAAATAAATGCATGATAAAGTATCATTTTAGCTCTCAAAAAAAAAAACTCCGTGTCAATGTTATACATGCTCAAGTGTCCCAAACTGGCAAGATGTTTTCTCATATTTTGAGCCAGGTGAAAAACAAAATCCCCGGATTTCTGCAGAAGGAAAATGCTGCTGCAATCTATTGAAATTTGCGTGTTCAAACCCACAGTTGATAATGTCAGAGCGGCATTCAGGCTGTATTTCCAGAATAATTTTAAATAATTTATCATATGTTGTTCGTAACTTATTTGGGAGTAAAGCATACAGCAGTGGGAACACACCTTTATGTATTCCCCTAAAATAAGAAAAAATTCTAGTGAAAATAGAGGTGGGAAATTTTTGAAAGTTCCATTAACATACGACTTTTTTTGACTGTTTCATAAACACGGCATTCCTTTTGCTTCCAAATATAAGAATTCTGCAGGTGGTGCTACCGTTGTCAGCGAGTGAAAATTGCTTTTCATTATATTCATTAACAGAATATGCTTTAAAGCTATCTGGATGGCACGATATTCCTTTGAAATTAAAGAAATTCAGTGAAACGGACGCTAAAATACAAGCACGTGTAAGAAGATTTAGTGAGAGATATGGTGTTGAATATTTACAAGAGATTGCCCATACTTTTGAATAAATATCATATGTTAGATTTTTCGTAATTAATTTGTGTATTTTTTTTTTCATGATACAATTTTTACTAAACAGAATAAACATTTTTTTTTATTTTTATTGCTTTCATTAATGCTTTTAACTAAGCCCAAAAGGAATAAATGTGAGCTGCGCTGAAATAGATCTGTGCCGAAATGAGTCTGAGGCAAAATGTGCTGCACCAAACCAGCCGCGCCAAATCGCTTGGGCCAAAATGGCTGCGCCGAATGGTCCTAAACCCATGGTAGACTAATGGAGAATGGGAAGTCACATGGTGTGCAGGGCTTTGTAAATAAGTGTATAAAGAACTGGTTGAGCAAAGGAGACACAGAGTAAGTTGAAGGGAGTTTCCTGAAATGGAGAAAGGAGACCAGTAGTGTTTCACAGGGGTTAATGTTGTAGCCACTGTTGTTTGTAATATGCATACATCATCTGGAAGAGGGCACTGTTGATATGATCAGCAAGTTTGCAGAAGGCGCAAAGATTGCTGGAGTAGCAGAAAGCGTAAGGGATGGTCAGAGAACACAGGAGGATATAGGTAGACTGGAGATTTGGGCAGATGGATTTCAATCCAGACAAATGTGAAGCGATTCATTTAGGCAAGGCTAATTCTAGGCAAAAGTGAGGACTGCACCAATTATAGAGCAAATTACACAATGAATGGAAAAGCCTTGGGAAAATTTGATGGACAGAGAGATTTGGGAGTGCAGGTCCATTGTACCCTGACGTTTGCTGCACAGTTGGATAGAGTTGTCAAGACGGAATATAGTATGCTTTCCTTCTTTGGAAGGGGCATTGACTATAAGAGCTGGAAAGTCATGTTATAATTGTACAAGACATTGGTTCAGCTGCGTTTAGAATACTGTGTACAGTCTGGTCGCCACATTGCCAAAAGGATATGGACGCTTTGGAGAGTTTTCAGAGAAGATTTACGAGGATGTTGCCTGGTATGGAAGATGCTAGCTATGAAGCGACGTTTAGTAGTTTAGGTTTATTTTCATTAGTAAAAAAGAGATTGAGGAGGGGACCTGATGGAGGTTTACAAAATCATGAAGGGTATAGACAGGGTGGACAGAGCCAAGCTTTTTCCCAGGGTGAAGGAGTAAATCACTTGAGGTCAGGCTTTCAAGGTTAGAGGTGGAATATTTAAGGGATACACGCGGCAAGTACTTCACAAGAGGGTGTTGGACGTTTTGAACACGTTTCCAGCAGAGACTGTAGAGGCAAGCACGGCAGATTCATTTAAGATGCATCGGGTTAGATGCACGAGTAGGTGGGGAGCAGAGGGATACAGATGCTTAGGAAGTGACCGACAGCTTTAGAGAGTACATTTGGATTGGCTCAGGCTTGGAGGGCCGAAGGGACTTTTGCTTGGGCTGCAAATTTTCTTTGTTGTTTGTTCTACGTCCTGCCCTAGTCACCATTCCAACGGTGGAGTCACAGATTTGTACAGAAAACATACCATTCATACAAATTGTCAATGCCAAACAGATATCCTGCATACTTCTTGTCCCATTTCAGCCTGATCCCTCTCAACCCTTCCTTTTCATTTATAAGTTTCCACCACCTCCTCTCGCATGTCATTCGGTACCTCTCACTTTCTGCATGAAAAGGTTGTCCCTTTGGTTCCCTTTAAATCTTGCACATCTGACTTTAAACTTTTGCCCTCTATTTTGGACTCCCCCCCCGCTTTGTCAATGATTTTGGCTATTCATCCAATTCATGCCCCTCACGATTTTATAACCCTCTAGAAGGTCACGCTTTGGCCTACCAAGCTACAGGGGAAAAAAGGCCGTGGCCTTTTCAGGCTATCTCCATGTCATTTGCAAAGTTACTAACCATACCTCGTATATTCACATACAAATCAATTATGTTCATTGCGGAAAACAGTGGAACTAATACTGATCATCGCAGCACATTGCATGTCACACACCTTCAATGCCACGACACTTCAAGTGCTTATCCAAATACTTTTTAGCCTTTGTGTGGTTTGCAGACTGAGGTCCCTCTCCCAGGCAGTGCGGTCCAGATGATCATCACTGTCTGATTGTATGTTTTGTCCAATATCCCCAGTAAACCTGCTTATTGTTTGAAAATGATGTACTGTTGTTAGGGACTATTCAACTAAGCAGAACACTTGTTTCATGCACTCCTTGTGCCTGCTCAATTTTCTCTGTTACAAAGAAAACAAATTGAGGTAATTAAGCCTCTCCTCATCACTGAAATGCTCTATCCCAGGTAACGTTCTCGTGAATCTTCATTCTACTCGCTCTCGCACAATCACATCCTTGTCACAGTGTCGGTATCAGTACAGCACGTAGTACTTCAGCTGTGTCCTCATCAACGTCCTACGCAATTCCAACATAACCTGCCTGGTCAGAAAGTTTGTACTCGCCTCGTAAAGGCAAATGTCCAGAACGCTTTCTTAACCACCAAAGTTCAGGACAGAAACAGAAGACCAATCACAATCACTCAGGATGAATTGCAAAATGATCTTGTTCCTGTAGGAATATTATCTCAGTGCCCAGCAGGTTCCAGCAGCAGTGACCGTCTGTGTATGTGCAACATTTTCAGTACCCATTAGAGAGTGATTATAGTGTGTGTGTGTGTGTGTGTGTGTGTGTGTGTGTGTGTGTGTGTGTGTGTGTGTGTGTGTGTGTGTGTGTGTGTGTGTGTGTGTGTGTGTGTGTGTATTCATTGACACTGCCCGTGTATAATCACCTTTAATATCAAGTGTCAAGGAGTTACTTCCCACCGGTACAAAGGAACTGTCGATGAGATGGTTGAACAGCCAGAAACGCCCCTTGACATAATCTGACATATAAAGTACGCTTGTTTAATAATCTTACGTTCACTTCAATGCACACTTCTGTTCAAATTTTAAGTTAGCATGTTCATTTGTCATGATTTGGAGATGTCGGTACTGCACTGTGGTGTACAAAGTTAAAAATCACACAACACCAGGTTATAGTCCAACTGGTCTAATTGGAAGCTAGTGTGCTTCCAATTAAACCTGTTGGGCTATAACCTGGTGTTGTGTGATTCTTAACTTTGTTCATTTGTATAAGTCTTGCTGAAAATTGAAAATAAAGTGTTCCGTTGTATGGTATATTTCTCATCATTTATGTAAGTCTTAATCACATTAAACTTGCGGACTTTGTTCATTTTACTTTGATTAATTTTATGTAAAACTCCTGTTTTCGCCTGATTTTCCCTTCCTCTTTTCCGTTATGGTTCTCTCTCTCTCTTCACTGTTTACTTCTCTCTGTTTTCTTTGTCTCTTCTCTCTCACTCTTTTTATTTCTACAAAGTTTCTTACTTTTTGCAATCCCGCCCCCATCCTCTCCATCTCAGTTTTCTGATTCTGCTCAAATATTGGTTCACCTGTTTGTTTAGACTGCATGTTTGGTTACATCCTGGTGAATGGTTTAAGAACTGTACTTTGAGAAAGTTACAATTTGATGGCGAAGTGCAATTGTCCATTTAGTGATGGTTCCAAGAAGCTACAGAGGTTTTGTGGGAAAGGGGTAGTGTCCCATCTCTCAAGCAGGTGCCCTGGGTTTTTTTGACACCTGCTCAAGAGGGGTGCTGCAACATCTCTGAACAGGTTGAAAAGAAGTACATATACAAGATCAATCTGATGACAATGCAAGGTGTGAAATTATCACTGAAGATGTAGAGAATTCTTTCTGCAGTTTGACGCCCTCTTCCAGTTTAAGACAAACTTTGCCCACTTACACTGATGGCAGAAGGAAAACGGTCACTGACAAAGGTGTACTTAAATCTAGCAAGTTTATTATAGATCTGATTCCAGAAGAGTATAACTCCAATGTAAGGAATCATTCAGTTAACGGCTGAGACACGTAACAGAATTTAGCGTAAAATAATTTCTGTGGACAAAAGGAGAGACTTTGTGAGGTTCTGGTTGAGCTCTTTCGAGGAAGGTCAACAGGTTTTGCAGTCAATGGCAATGATGAATGGTTTGATAGTCCTGAACGATTTTGTCGCGATTTCTGCTGGCCCTCAGCTTCTCGTGGGAGCACACAATAGACATGGCGATAGCACATGATACACCCAACACAGGGAAATATTTTCTCCCGACAAGAGGAAATATAATATTATCAATGTGTGTGTGTTTGTGTGTGTGTATCTGTGTCTGACTGTGTGTGTGTTAGTGTGCATGCGTGTAGTTATGCAGAAGCATGCATAAATTAGTTTCCGTATGTGTTTTTAAATGTGATTGTGTAAGTATGAGTATGTGTCTGTGTGGGTTCCAGCGCGTGCATGAAAGTGTTTGCATTTAAGTTGTGGCGACACGGGGTAAACTCTCCTGCTTAATTTAAATTCAACAATAAAGAAAACAGTTACCCAGTGCGGTAATCTGTAAAGAAATGTGCGGACAAGAGCTATATAAAATAAAAATTAACAACTTTATTTCGGAAAGCAAAACAGAGAATAATTAACTTACCACTATTTACAATTTCTTTCCCTAACCTATCTTTTACCTTTCGTTCTATAATACTAGTCTAATAAAAATCCAAATCAAGCTTTTCCAAACAGTTCTTCTTATCTCAAAACTAGGCAGCTGCAGGTACTTTTCATCAGATAATACTGTGTCTTCTTTTCTATTTGTTAGGAATTTCTGCGCTGGAAGTTACTGATCGAGAAAGTACTTTTACAGACATAGAGGTATTGAGATATATGGCGCAGAAACAGACTCTTCCGTCCAACTCGTCCATACCATTCCTTCCCACCTGCCAGCAACTGACCCATATTCCTCCAAACCCTTCCTATTAAAATACGCATCCAGGTATCTTTTAAATATTGCAATTGTACAAACCTACATCACTTTCTTTGGCAGCTCATTCCATACACGGACCACCCTCTGAGTGAAAAAGTTGCCCCTTACCTCGCTTTTATACATTTTCCCTCAGCATAATCCGATGCCCGCTAGCTCTGGACTCCCCACACTAGGGAAAATACTTTGTCTATTTATCCTATCCATGCCCTTCATGATTTTATAAACATCAATGAGGTCACGTCTCAGCCTCCGATGCTACAGGGAATAGAATCCTAGCCTATTCAATCTCTCGCGCAAGGTCAAACCCTTCAACATTGGCAACATTCATATATTTTTTTTTCTGAACCCTTAAACGTTTCATAATATATTTCCGATAAGAAGGAGACCAGAATTGCATGCAATATTCTAACAGTCTCCTAACCAATGTCCCGAACAGCTGCAACATGACCTCCCAAAACCTGTGCTCAATACTCTGACCAACAAGGAAAGCATACCAAACGCCTTCTTCACTATCCTATCTAAGTGCGACTCCACTTTCAAGGAAATATGCACGCCAAGGTGTCTTTGTTCAGCAACACTTCGAGGATCTCACCATTAAGTGTATAAGTCCTGCTAATATTTACTTTCCCAAAATGCAGCACCTCACATTTTTCTAAATTAACCTCCATCTAACTCTTCTCGGCCCAAGCGTTAGCCAATCTCCAGTCTTCCAGCACCTAACATGTGACTAATGATGATACACATATCTCAGTACGAGGCTCGGTAATCACTTTCCCAGCTTCCCACGGAGTTCCAAGGTACACCAGATCAGGTCCTGCAGATTTATCCACCTTAATGCGTTTCGAGACATCCAGCACTTCCTCCTCTGTAATATGGACATTTTGCAAGATGTCACTATCTATTTCGCTGCATTCTATATCTTTCATGTCATTTTCCTCAGTAACTACTGACGCAACATATTTGTTTAGTATCTGCCCCATCCTTTGCGGCTCCATACAAAAACTGCCTTGCTGAAATTTGTGGGGCCCTATTCTATTCCTAGTAACACTTATGTACTTAATGTATTTGTAAAAAACCTATGGATTCGCGTAAACTCTATTTTCCAAAGTCATCTCATGCCCCTTTTTGCTCTCCTGATTTCTCCCTTAAGTATATTCCTACTGCCTTTATCCTCTTCTAAGGATTCACTCCATCTATTCTGTCCAGACCTGACATATGCTTCCTTCTTTTTCATAACCAAACCCTCATTTTTCTTTCGTCATCCAGCATTCTCTGTATCTACCAGCCTTTCATTTCACGCTAACTGGATCATACTTTTCGCTGGCCTCTCATTATCTCATTTCTGAAGGTTTCCCATTTTCCATCAGTCTCTTTACCCACGAATATATGCACCGCGCACCCCCCCCCCCCCCCGCCCTCCCCCCACCGCCACCCCCCGGATCAGCTTTTGAAACTTCTTGCCTAATACAGTCAAAATTGGCCTTCATACATTTTAGAACTTCAATGTTTAGATGTGGTCTACCCTTTTCCATCACAATTGTAAAACGAATAGAATCATTTTCGCTGGCCCAAAAAGTGCCAACCCCCCCGCCCAACCCCGGCCACTTCAATCACCTGCCTTGTCTTATTTCTCAAGAGTACATCAAATTTTGCACCTTCTTTATTTGGAAAGTTACAATCCCTTCCATAACCAACCTATTATTCTTCCAGATAATTGAGATTTCCTGAAAGATTTGTTTCTCAATTTCCTTCCAAGTATTCGGAGATCTATAAAGCAATCCCAATAAGTTGATCATACCTTTCTTATTTATCAGTTCTACCCAAATAACTTCCCTGGGTATATTTCCGGGAATAATTTCCGCACGTACAGCTGTAATGCTGTTCCTTTTCGATAAAGCCATTCCCCTCCTTTCATGCATCCCTTTCTGCCCGTCCCGTACCATTTGTATCCTAGAACGTTAAGCTGCCAGTCCTGTCCATTCCTGAGCCATGATTTTGTAATTGCTATGATATACTAATCCCATGTTCCTAACTATGACCTGAATTCGTTTGCCTTCCCGGTTTGGCCTCTTGCATTAAAATAAATGTCGTTTAATTTATCAGTGCTATCTTGTTCTAGGCTTTGTCCCTGCCTGATCGATTCGATCTGAGAGGATTCGCAGTCAGTGGAATTTAGTGCAGGTGTAAACCTCAGTAACCCATAAGCTCTCCCTAAACTCCCACATCCGACAATAAGAGCATATCATTTTACTAAAGGCCATTTTTGCTCCTGTCAATCTACAGACCCAGCAAATAACATTGTTTTCCTCCTCTATAAAACACTGCTCCAGGTATCGCTTATATGCTAAGTGTAATAAAATGACTTAGCTAAATAAAATATATAATCAAGAAAGAACCCACTCTACTAACTACTGCAGATTTATTTGGAGGCCACACTTAAAATCCAATTATCCGCTTCTGTACTATGACTTGTCCCATTCAGGAATTTCACTGTCTTTCTTTAATTTTCCCGGACGCACTCCGATGTTCAGCGATACGAGAATTCAACATCAACGGCAGTAACTGCTACCTCTATCACTTAGCAATGTGAGTTCCTCTCTCACTCTCTCTCTTGCACTGACCTCACTGTGTGCTTCCTTTGTCTGTTCTTCTCTCTTTTAAACTTGATGTTGTTTTGACATAGTTCCAAAACAAATCAACAGCATACAAAACAACAAGACGATTAGGGGTTTAGATAGGGTCGAAAGTGAGAATCTTTTTCCACGTATGGAGTCGGCTATTACAAGGGGGCATAGCTTTAAATTAAGGGGGGGGTAGGTATAGGACAGATGTTAGGGGTAGGTTCTTTACTCAGCGAATCGTGAGTTCGTGGAATGCCCTGCCAGTGGCAGTGGTGGACTCTCCCTCATTATGGGCATTTAAGCGGGCATTGGATAGGCATATGGAGGATAGT
Organism: Chiloscyllium plagiosum; assembly: GCF_037043375.1. Taxonomy (NCBI): domain Eukaryota; kingdom Metazoa; phylum Chordata; class Chondrichthyes; order Orectolobiformes; family Hemiscylliidae; genus Chiloscyllium; species Chiloscyllium plagiosum. The sequence goes on along the minus strand of NW_028270178.1, from coordinate 14,945,115 downwards.
GGGCTAGTGTAGGTTAGGTGGGCTTGGATCGGCGCAACATCGAGGGCCGAAGGGCCTGTACTGCGCTGTATTCTTCTATGTTCTATGTTCTATGTAACTGCTGCTCTTGCAATTCCAGGAAATTATCTCCAGCACCTAAAATACCTCAAAAGAGTAGCAGTTGTTACAGACAGAAATTTTTCCCGTCCTCCATCGTGGATTACCCAGAATCATTTAAGAGAGATATTTTTTCAAGAATTCTGTTACATGTTCGGACTTGGCAGTTCTCTTCTCAACTGTTCAACTTGCCCTCAATCTTATCCCCCAGAGCATCAGATTGAATCATTAGCTTTTAAGATTGTCAATATACTCCATTCAAACTTGATTGAATATTGTTATTTTTTCGGGGTATAACGCAAATTGATTGGCCGACTTCGGATTTGTTTTTGTCTCCAAGCAACGAACTGATCAAGTTATCCACCCAATATTACATTATCACCTTGTTGAGAATACCTGTTGCTCAGTCCGGTAGTTTTGCTGGTTTTAACACTCTCAAAGGTACACCCACATCTTCAGAACAAAGCATATGCTTCGGTAAAACGCGCAAGTGTGTGTGTGTGTGTGTATGTGTGTGTTTGTTTGTGTGTTTGTATGTGTGTTCCTGTATGTGCGTGCGTGTGTGTGTGTGCTTGTCAGCGTGGACGTGTAATAATCTCGAACAACCTTCATTTAGGAATGAGCGACAGCCAGATGCGTGGGAACATTCCCGGTTGAGGACCATTCGGCGCAGCCATTTTTGAGCGAGTGATTTGGCGCGGCCCGTTTGGTGCAGCCCATTTTGCCGCAGACCTATTTAGGCACAGAAGTATTTCAGCGCAGCTCATATTCATTCCTTTTCAGGCTTAGATAAAAGAATTAATGAAAGCAATACAATTTTAAAAAAGTAATCTTTATTGTCTTCAGTAAACATGTTAAAAAGAAAAATAAGTTAATTACAAAAAATCTAAAATATGATGTTTCTTCAAAATTATGGGCAATCCCTCGTAAATACTCAACATCATTTCTTTCACTGAATCTTCTTATGCGTGTTTGTATTCTAGCATCTGCTTACCTGAATTTCTTTAATTTTAACAGAATATTGTGACATGCACATAGGTTCAAAACATAATCTGTTAATGAATATAATGAAGAACAATTTTTACTCGTCGACAGCCCTAGCTCCACCTGCACAATTCTTATATTTGGAAGAGAAAGGAATGTCGAGTTTCTGAAACAATCAAAAAAGTTATATGTTGATGGATCATTCAAAATTGCCTCACCTCTATTTTCACAAGTTTTTTCTTATTTTAGAGGAAATACATAAATGTAGGTTCCCACTGTTGTATGCTTTACTCCGAAGTAAGTTACAAATAACATATTATAAATTATTTAAAATGTTACTGGACATATAGCCTAAATACCACCATGACAGTATCAACTATGACTTTGAACTTGCAAATTTCAAAAGTTTACATCCTTCTGCAGAAATCCGGGGATTTTTTTTCACCTGGCTCAAAATATGAGAAAACATCTTGCCAGTTTGGAACACTTGAGCAAGTATAACATTGACTCGGAGTTTCCTTTGAGAGCTAAAATGATACTTTGTCATGCATTTATTCCGATTGAAAACATTGGTGAATCTATTAAACATTTGGTTGATGCGCTTCCAGATGAACTGAAACCACTGCTGGACTGGCTCAAAGATAACTATATAAGTAGAACATTACGCAGAGGAAATGGTAGGCGTCCACTGGTTTTTCCAGTTGGAATGTGGAATGTATATGAAAAAACTTTAAACAATGAGGAAGAACAAACAATCATGCAGGAGCTGCCCACAGGAGATTATAATGCGAACTTGGAGTGGAACATCCAATTATTTATAAAAATATTAACAGTTTACGAAAAGTTAAGAGAGGAAGGAACATTTACTATGAGCATCTCGCAGCAGGCCACCATATTCCATTGAAATGAAAGAAATTTAGGGAAGCAGACGCTAGAATACAAACAGTCGTAAGAAGATTTAATGAGAGAAATGATGTTGAGTATTCACGAGGGATTGCCCATAAATTTGAATAAACGTCATATTTTAGATTTTTTTAAATTAACTTATTTCCTTTTTTCTTTTTAACATATTTACTAAAGAGAATACAAATTATATTAATTTTTATTGCGTTCATTAATGCTTTTAACTAAGCCTGAAAAAGAATAATTATGAGCTGCGCTGAAATACTTCTGTGCTTGAATGAGTCTGCGGCAAATAGGGCTGCACCAAATGGGCTGCGCCAAATCGCTCCGCTAAAATGGCTGTGCCGAATGGTCCCACTCCGGAACATTCCTGATTGCGACCAAATGATCCTTGCTTAATTAACAATTCACTCCCGATGTACAAGATAGTAGGGGAGTGTGAAGCAGTCAAACTACCTTCGATAGAACCTTCCAAATTTTCACCAACTCAAAGGATAACAGCGGCAAATACATTCTAACATTATCCATTTCCCCTGCACGCCATTCACTAGATTGACTTTTGTTTTCACTCATGGTGTAAGTAATAAATATTAATCAATCAATCACTGGTCAATAATTATTACCTGTCAGTAGCACACCCCTATCCCCTAAATGTGGTGGTGAGCTCATTCTTATTCCACTGCAGCCCCTGTAATGTAGGTCGACTCTCATTGTTATAGGGAGGGAATTACAGAATTTTGACCAAGCAACACTGTCGGAACGATGGTATATAATCTTGTCAGAATGGTGAGTGGTTGGCAGAGGGACATGAAGGCGGCACTTTCCCAACTACCAGGAATTCTTGCCCTTCCAGGTGGAGGTGATTGTGGCTTTGGAAGGCAGCACATTCCAAATTCTAAAAACACTGATTAAAGAAATTTCTCCTCATCTCAATCCCAGCTTTCTTGCTTATATTCTTAAAATTGTGATTCCTACTTACTAACATACTTACTGTTGGAAACAGATTATACTACTTTATCTGTCAAAATTGTTTGCAATGTTGAACAACTCAATAAAGGTTGTTCTTAATCTTCTCGGTTCCAAGAGAAAATAAGTCTAATCTAGCCGATCGCCTCACATATCTGAATTCCCTAATTTCTGACTTAATTCTGTTGAATGTCATTTGAGATAGCTGCAGGACTTTAACATCCTTCCTTAAATAATGTGTCCAGAACACAACACAACACTCCAACCGTGGGGTGGCCAATGACTTTTTGAGGTGTGGCATCACTTCCTTGCTTTTTTATGTGCGTTGCATTTCTTCCACATTCAGCGAACTTAGAGGTCTTCTTAATATGTGTTTCACTTGTGAACTTGGCCTTGCCGGGCCATTCTCTGAGAATCATGTATGAAGGCTTTTGGAGGCTGGAGATCTGAAACAAACGGAAACACAAAATCTGGAGAAACTCAGCAAGTCCACTCTACTTATCAAATGTTTTACCTTTCCATCTACATTGTCTCTTCAAGTTTCTTCTTCTAAGTATAATACCCCACATTTCTCTGCACTGAATTTCATGTGCCAAGTGTTTGCCCATTTGCCAACTTGTCACTGTCCCTCTGAAGTCGATCAGCATCATCCTCATAATTTGCCGTTCTCCCTGCTTGGTGTCATTTGAAAATTTCGAAATTTTACCCTCAGCACTCATCTCCAAATCATGAGCCAAAATGAGAAAATAAAGGGTCAAAACAAGGATTCTTGGAGAACACCACTTTCAACTTGTCGCCAGTTTGAGAAATCCCAGTATATATCAACTATCTATTGCCTCTACCTTAATCAAATTTTAATCCATGGCAGCAAAAATTTCAAAAGGATTTTTGTAGTGTCTGTCATATCCTTTGCTTAATTGAGTACCTTATTATGCATGTACCTTCTGTACCTCTCGTTACTCTCCTTAATATTTTGCTATTAATGTGCAAATGTATTGTCATCATTGAACGCAAACATTTCGTGATGGATTTTATTTCATGTTCAGTGTTGTATTCAGCAGGGCAGTGACAATAAATATGAGGTCAGTGAGGTATCTGAATCAACAGTGACTATATGAAAGAGGTCATGGACGTATCAGAATGGATAGTGACAAAAGGAGTGAGGTCAATGTTGTTTCCCAATGAGGAGTGACAGTCAGAGTGATATCAGGGATGTATTTGGATGGACAATAGCAATAAGATTGAGATCAGTGATGTCTCTGAATGAATAGTGACAAGAAGAGTGTGGTCAGTGATATGTCAGTGAAAATAATTTGCGATCTTGGGATTGGGTCACAATGTGACAGAGTTATTGCTAGCAGTTTACCGATTTTGTTTCTGCTTACTTAATTATGATGACCTCTGTCTCTCTCTCTTTCTCTCTCTCACTCACCTTTCGCACTCTCACTCACCCTGCCTCTTTCGAACCTTGGTTCTCTCGGTTCCTTGCGCTGAATTTTGTCTGCAATTGTGACATGGGCAATGTTTCCACCGGCACTGATTTTTAGTTGAGTAAATAAGGACTAACATTGTGCGAACTCAATTCTCGTTTGCTCATCACTGTGTGACAAATGTGAAGCCCCTGTACATTTCCAATCCACGCACATTGAAAAGACACAACGATTGATAGCGTGAACATTCTTCTCAAGAATGATGCAGCCGACAATTGTACAGGTAAAGGATATATTCTACTCAGTGCTCGTTGCCTTTGATGTACCATGTATGCATTGAAGAAGGATCACTGGAATAGAAGTGTTAACTGTGTTTCTCCACTTCGTCACAGATGTTGCCAGATCGGCTGAGTTTCTCCAGCTATTGTGTTTCCGTTTATTTCAGATCTCCAGCCTCCACAAGGCTTCATTTTCTTTATCAATATATTCTGTTGTCTAATAGTTTGCAGTCGAATGCACTGTGAATCGTTGCGTAATAGTAAACAGACAAACCCCTAAACAAGTGGTAATTCAGCCCCTCGAGCGTGTTAGTGTCATCATGGCTAACATTTGAAGTAAATGTATCGAATTGCCTTTGGCATCTATCTCTGCATGCCCTTGATTCATATATTTGACGATTTCTGATTTAAACTGAACTTTGGAATGAGCAATATAAACTTACCTACACATTGTGTGGTGACGTACTTCCAAATGTCTGTTTGCACGTTCTTAAGTTTGGATCTCCCATTTGAGACAGAGATTGGTACTTTCTTTTTGGTCTCTCTCTGAGAGTTGTACGTATTTAGATTTCACTTCATCAGAAGGTGGGGGAGGCATAATCTTGAAACATTTTCCAGAACAATGTTGAAAATTATTTTGTTCGACCAGGAAATCGCGGGTTATTTGGAGTCGATAGAAATGTGGAATTCAAAATGCAAACAGAACATGATGATCTTATTGAACGGCACAACAGGCTCGAGGGGCGAATACACTGTTTGAGTTCCTGTTCTGTAGAATCATACACAGCAGCAAGATGTGCATTCGGCTGTGGAACCTGTTTATTGATTCACCTGGGAAAACTTAACGCCCCAGACAAGACTACCTTTTCAGAATTTACTTGTCAGTTCAAATAATTTCCTTCTGGCTTCACAGGACGCCAGTCAGTCTTTGGCGTTCATCTTGCACTGGCCTTGAGAAGGTGATGGTCAGTCACCTTTTTGAATCGTTGAAATATTCAATGTAAGTGCACAAACAATGACTGCCTTCAAAAGGATTACCTTAATATTTTGTTTGTAGAAATGGGAAACCGCTTATTTGGGGCATGTGGCAATAAATAAATCGAATCAAATAAATCAGAACAATTTGTGCAGTTTGCAGAGCAGCATCTGTGCACTGGCACGTCATTAAGCATCTAATATTCATTTTTTTGCGTGTGGCTGAACAACCAGAACTTTTTGCACATCCCTTCCTGCATCGAGAGAGTTGAGACACAACCATTTTGCTGGGGTCTGTAGTCATATGTAGATAAAAGGAGGTTGGGACAGCAGCTTGGCGATTGGTGTTTCCCTAACAATAATTCAGAGCATTGTGAGAAACAAGTCCACGCAGACACAGGCTACCTATGCAAACTCTGAACTGGCAGTCATCCGAGGGTGGAACTGAGCTCGAGAACATGGCGTTGTGAAGTCGCGGTGCGAATCACTGTAGCACCATGCCACGCTAAATTTTGAGTTCAGATCGATAGCCAGATCCCTGGGTTTCTGGACTAATAACCTGGTGATAATACTCGTGGATCATCAACTGACAATATTTTATGTGTTCTCTGTCCTATCTAAATTTTCTTCCTTTCTTACAGCAAATCTCCTCGCAACTGTGATTCTCTTGACAAGAACTTCCAGTCTTTCTGAATGCACTTCACCCCACATGCTTGCATTGGTAACAGCAGATCACGTGATCATGCTCATTCATGTCATTTTGCTTCAACTTTTGAACAAACAATTTCCACAATCATTCCTCTCCCACACTGTAGTCATCAAACTTATTTTGTACTTCGGCTGAACGAATGTCTATCTGTCAGTGTGGTATACCTTTGACCGATTTATGGCTCTGAGTTGTTGCAAACTTAAAACCAAGCATGGCACAGTGAGAACTGCTAAACACGGTTACAATATTTATCTCAGTTGTGGTATATGTAGAGATCATCCACTTTTGTTCTGCTTATTAATATAAATATGCAATTAATAATATTCAATGGGGATATCTTCCCAATGTCATGTTTCTCACAATACCTGTAGGTGTAACGCACTTCAGGTTGCAAAGTATTTTAGTTAAATGGATTACTTTCATTTTGATATTGCCTTGAAATAGTTTGACAGCCGGGCACATTTTAATGAGCAGGAATGCTTACAGGAGGCTTCGGGGCACAGAATGTTGAAAATCAGAGTGATCCAGGGATGAAAAGCCGAAGAAAACACATGATTTTACTCTTTATGGTGTCTGGCAGTTTTTTTGTTACTGCTGCATATGATATCTGCAGTGCGTTCTTTGAGCAAAAGTTTGACTGTGCTTGATCAAATGCACTATACTAGCCCTACCTACAATACCACTGATACTAGGCATCTGTTCACCTCCTTGAGTTCTTCGACAAACACATGCATCAATGCATTGACGGAAACCAAATTTAACACAGAGTTGCGTAAGGTATGGAAATATTCTTTGATACTACTCTTTCTTATGGTCAAAGCATTCAGAATGCAACGAGAAGTTACGAATCCTACTTAAAACTCAACTTCTGCCCGTGCTTCTGTGTATAATGTTTGCCATTTCGATTCTGATGAAGAGGAACGCTGCACTTGCAGCTTTAGGTGTTTCTTTTTCTCTGCAGATGCTGCTACGGCTGCTGAGTTTCTTCAGTACACTTCTCTTGTTGTTTCATATTTCCACCATCCAGAGAGCTCTGTTTCTATCTCTCACGCCGGGACAAAAATTGGTTCTTCTCGTCAAAAAGATTTGTCACCAGAAATCAGTTCGTGTCTGATGAGCTGGTGAGTGATTTTGTACCAAGCCGTATCTAAGAGGCTGCTTCTGCATAAAACATGCAGAATGCGCTGGATAAAGTCAAAAGCCCTCTCAGCATTCGCAGATTGAGAAACCGAGTGACATTTCGATTCGAGTGATCCTTCCTCAGAACAGAAAGCAGCTGGAAATGTTATTTAACCTGCGTGCGGCGAGTGTGGGGCGTGTCTCCTTTTGAAACCCATCACTTTGCATTCAGGACACAAGCAGAGAACATACGTTTTATACGCGACAGTTGACCATGACCACGTGGATGTCAGCAACTGTTTCTTTGCTCTTCAGTGTCTTGACTCCTACAGACTGATAAAAAAAAAACAAGCAGGCAGGAATTGTTAAACCTGAAAAAAAATACAAATGCTGTAAATCCAAAACAAGAACAGAAATTGCTGGAAAATCTCAGCACGTCTATGCAGAGAAATTAGAGTTAATGTGTCGGGTCTGGTGACACTTCTTCAGGACAGATCTTAAAACGGATTTCAGGAAGGAACATGTTGTTAGTTAGTTTGAATTTGAGGTGGAATATGTATGATCACAAAGAAATGATTTTAGATCTGAAACTGCAGAGTCATAGGGGTGGGAGTAAGGAATTACAAGTTGACTAGGATACTGGTGCAAGTGGCACAAGATATGTCAGAAGAGAATTAGGGTGCATGCAAAAATCATAGTATCCCAGTGGTTAGTCCTGTTGTCTCGCAGCACAAGGGACCTGGGATCGATCCCAGCATCAATGGACTGTGTGTGTGACTTTCACACGTTCTCCCCCATGTCTGTTTGGGTTTTGTCAGAGAGCTTCTGTTCCCACCAATACTCCAAAGATGCGCAGCTGAGGACATGTTAAATTAAACTGTAGTGAGCAGCGATGTATACGTAGGTTGATGGGCTAAGATAAGTGTGAGTAGTTAGGAGTTGATTAGTGGATGTTTCTGATCAGAATGCTCCACTGAAGGCTTGTGCTGACCTGATAGGCAACTAACGTCTTTCAGCAATATAGTGTTTCAGTGAATGATTACTGGATAGATTCGTCATTTAGTGTCTCCAACCTATTTACAGGAAAAATGGTAGGGTACATAAAGATAAACTATTTGTATTGTTTGGGGCTTCTACAATTATGGGACATATAACCTCGGCGTTCGGGCCGGACCATTCAAGAGAGATGTTGGGAAGCACTTCTGCACACAAATGGTATGAGAGATTTCAAGCTACCTTCCTCAAATGGTAGTGGATGTCGCATCAGTTGCTAGTTTTAAAGCTGAGAAAGATAGATTTCAGCGGAAGAAATATATTAGGGAATGTGAGCTAAAGGCAAGTGTTTATCTCTACGGGCTGAATAGTTTCCTTCTGTCCCTATCTTCGAAGCAATCCTAGTTTGAATATTATGCTCCCAATTTTTCCATTTGAATCTGTTCACTGTTTATGCCTCGTTAAAGGCAAGAAAAGGTGCTGTCTAGGACTCTGTATGTCACAGAAGAGACAAAACTAACAAGAGTCCCCAATGTGAGGTTAGAAATTTTGTTTCTGATGTCAACATAAACTCTCAACAAATTGTGCAATTTTTGATATGATTGTAGTGTTCAGACACGGAGGTGAAACCCTTTGTTACTTAACCCAGACACCCAGAAAAGCTCGTCTCGCCAGGTAATGTTAAAATATGACTGACAGAAAACATCAAAATTCCAGTATTTAAAGGAAAAACGCTTAATTTATTTTTAACTCTAAAAGTGAGCACTAGACAACAAGTATTCGCAGGTCTACGCCCCCCCCCTTCCCTTAATTGCTTACAGTCTGCATCCAAGAGCGGCATGGTGGCTCAGTGGTTAGCACTGCTGCCTCACAGCACCAGGGGCATAGATTTAATTCCAGACTCGGGTGACTGTCTGTGTCGTGTTTGCACATTCTTCCCGTGTCTGCCTGGGTTTCCATCGGGTGCTTCGGTTTCCTCCCATAGTCCAAAGATGTGCAGATAGATTGGCCATGCTAAATTGCCCACAGTGTTAGGTGCGTAGTTCAGAGGGAAATGGCTCTGGGTGGGTTACACTTTGGAGGATCGGTGTGGACTTGTTGGCCCGAAGGACCTGATTCTACTCTTTCAGTAATCTAAAAAGAAAACTCTGCAGCAATACTCTGCTCCGTTCAGACACATTAAAATTACATAAATTTAATTTCAAAATGACACAGCCGCTGTCTTCTTCTGTCTTCACTCTTCCGGCTGAACATTTCCCTGTCTTTCTTTTAACAATGAATGTGTTTCATATGAAAAGGTAACCTTGGTGGAGAGTGCTTCCTAATTTTTTTTTTGACGAGCAAGATGTTCGTATTCCATGCGTTTCTGTCCCAGTGACAGTTCCTCTCTCTTAAAAGTACATTACTTGCCTTCAACTTCATAACACTTCCCCGTAGGTTAAAAAAATACAGAATATTCATAATGAAAAGATCGGTTTTCTTGTTAACTCTTCATTTCATTTCGATAAAATGCATTGGCCATTTATCTAAGTTATACCTTTCTGCATAATTACTGCACACATATATATCATTGGAATCTGTCCAACCTTATGTTATGGATCAGGTCACAACCTTCAAAACATTTCAAGAAAGTGGCCCAGACTGTAAGCTTGCTGGTTGTTTTAAGCAAATGTAATACTGATATTCCAGGAGTAATGCAGCTGACCAACTCAGTTAGTTTCAGCAAAACAGAGTTTATTTGCAAGATTACTGAATGAGACACAAACAAAAGAGAACGGAGTAGCGAATAATTCACCCTGTCCAAAAGCCCAACAAATAATTCTACCTTAATGATGCTGTTCTAAATACTTGCAACAAACACCACATACACCTATTGATTGAATTCCATGAATTGCTGGACTGCCAAGACCAAATCATTCCAGAGGAAAGCTGACCATTCCTCTCTCATTATACATTGTTATAGATCTATAAACATTTTTGCTGGAGACAGTATACATTGGCAATAATCAAAATTGTCCTAAATGCTTTCAACCCCAGACTTTCAAGTCAGTGCCTTCTATAATCTCTCTGGAAAAAAAAAACAAGGACCACAGCACCTTCTGAAAGAAGCAGCATCATTGCACTTATCCACAAATTTTGTTTAAATCCTTGATAACGCATTTGCTATCACAATTTTACAGTGCACAACACGTTAAATTTATAAATTAGAAGTCTGTAACACAATACTCCACTGAAATTGTCTCACATTTGCTCCTTATTTATTTTCCAAGAATGTAAGAGGATTGGAACTCGGGTACGCAATCATCTCCAACACATTGTTTGGCACATACACATGAACATGTTATAAGGCCAGTACCAAACTCAATTATGCGTTTGAGTTTCTTTCAATGGTAGCCCATTGACCGATCAAATCCATCATCATCTTCCTGTAGCAGTGCAGCTCCAACTTCTGTATTGCTAGCATCGATTGCAACTTTGAAGTGTTTCAAACAGCTTTGTACAGCTAAATCTGATGCAGTGGTTAATACTGCTTTTAAATTCTTAGGTTCCTCCTGGCGTTGTTCTGTCCATCTAATTTGTGTTCTTCTTTAGTAAGCTCAGCTGCCACACTGCTGACATTTGGAACAGAATTCCAGCAGAATTCCCTTCATCCCAAAACATAAAGCACTTTTTTTACTTTGGGTGGTCGCGGAATGTCATCGATGGAATTTGTCTTTGCTTTCCTTGGAATTAACATTCCGTACCTGATGTTATGCCCCATGAACGTCACCTCTGCCTTCCCGAATTCTGTTTCTGCATAACTTTACTAACAGGTTTGCTTGCTCAAAGAGCGATGACATCTGTGTCATGTGATCTTTCTATAATTCGCTGAAAATCAGTACATCATCCAAATAAAATGCACAATTTGTTAATCCTGTTACAGCTCTGTGCAAGAGTGTTTGCAATATTGTTTGTTCATCATTGCAAAGTGCATCACGTTGAATTAATATAAACCATATACGGTAACAAATAAAGAAACGTCTTTCACTCTCTCTGATGAAGGTCCCTGCGAGCAGCCATGCATTATGTCCAACTTTGTGATGGAAGTGGCTTGTCTATCTTTCTGGATGCAGTACTATTGGATAGGCGTCTGATTCTCTTATGGCATTGACTTCGGATATTCCTCATGAAATCAGTTCATCCCTTGAGGTTTGGGACTACAACAATCAGCAAACTACACTCACTCTGACTCGGTTCGATGATATCTTCGTTGAGCATTCCATCTACTTCCTGTTTGGCTTTGAGATCATTAGGCCTGTAGGGCTGCTGTTTTATCGGAACAACATTCCCTACTGTATCCTCATGCACAAGAGTATCTGTCCTCCCCATGCTATTCCTGCCTATGTCCTCATTCTGCTGCAACGAATCTTTCAATTGGTTATTTGCGCCTGAGGCGGGCATCTCACTCACATATTAATCTCCACAATGACTTCGTCAGTATGTAATTTATTTTGAAGCACATTGAAACTCCACAACATCTGGACTTGATGCTTCACTATGCAGGACAATCATGAGCATTTGTTTCTTTCTCCCAATCATTCATGTAATACTTATAGTCCACATTCAACATGATCTTCGTGGTCATATGCCTCCTTCCCAAGATTCCGTGGGATTCAGTGTACTCACTTGACTTCAAGTGTTGTCTGCCTGAGCGACACAAAGTTTTGTTAAACAGATTAGCAGTACAATTCGAAACTTCGTCTGACTGGATCTCTCTGGGTCGACAATACCAATTAAAGAAATCAACTAAATCGTCCACCATTCTTTTTTGCCTTACTAGTCCACAACAGAATTGCCTTTGTAATTCCAGTAGTCACATTCATACTGGTTCGCAAGTACTGATTGGAGTGAAAAAACTAATATCAACGTTGATGAAAAAAGACCCAAGCTCTTGTTTGTTCCAAGGCTTATAATAAGCTTGCACCACTCTTACTGAGTTGATCCAAATAATATTTGTTGTGTTGTAATTCCTGTGCTTGATTTGATATAAGCAGGTAAGACAAAACATTGAAAATTGGCAAAGATAATCATCCACATCCTCACCAGTTCAGTATTTTATTGAATCACAAACAAAATGCTTTGTTGTGAACGCGTTTAACATTACAGCCTTTAATTTTGACACGTACTTTCATTATACTTTTCATTTTTACTTTAAAAAAATAATTGTTTGTTCGAATTTGTTTAACAAAAGGTTAAGTGAAGACACCTGAGTAGGAATCAGAGAAAGCAGGCATAAGTAGGGTTCACTTTCAACCCTGTTATGACTACTGAAAAGATCTTTACTTAGAGGATTCTAGAATAGATTTCATTTTACTTATAAAACAAAACTGAACCGTGTTTGACACTCAATTAACATATTGTATTGGAAGTAGAAATGCAACATCTGCAGTGGGAGTCCCATTTTGATTTTGGTGCTAAGACGTAGTGGAAATGAATTTATTTTCATTGTATTAGCTCTGCTTGGACGAACACACTTGTAATCAAGCTCCACGATTCTAGGAGCTGTACTATAAGTGTCATGGTTCTATTTTGTTCGCCACACTCGTCAATTTCCTCCTTTTGATTACTGTAAATTGCAACGAGGGAGACTTGTACCAAATTTCTTGAATAAATTGAACAGTAGCCTGTAAAAGAATTTGCGTATTATAAATCAAGTAGCAAAGCTGATTGGGAACTAAGCTAGAATTCAGAATTAAAATATATGCCCTTGATCCCAAGCATACATTCGGAGATGACAAAATATACCACAGCTTTGCAGTGATTAGTTGGATTCCTAAAGAAGATAAATTAGCAATTAACGAACGTTGCTCTTTCGGAATTTTTTTCAAATGTCTGAATCATAGTAGTAGATAGTATATGAATGTGACAATACATATCACGAATGCAAATACCTGTTCGAATGAATATGTCCATTCTGTTCTGAAACTGAAATAACCACCGTCTTTGCATAGTTGGCAATCGACTTGGTTCAACAGCAACTTGTACAATGCCTTGCAAGATTTTATAAAATAATCTTCATGGCTCAAGTCGTGTAAGGAGATATAGGGACAGAATACTAAATGCTTGGCTAAAGACATAAATTTGAAGAAGTGTCTAAAGGAAAGAAACTGACAGGGTGGCAGGGATTTCGAGAGTTTGAAAATTGTGTGAATGAAGAAATGGCCGAAAGCAATGGTGCAAGTAACAATGCACAACAGGCCAACATCAGACGAAGACGATCCTCTCAGAGGATTGAGAACTTGTAGTGGTGTGGGAGGGTTAATGGCTGGTGGTTGAGAGCAATGCCATGGGATTTGAAGTCCAATAGGTGAATTTTAAACGCAAGACATCACTTAACTCGCAGCTTTTGCATGACTACATAGATTCCAGGCATTTAAAAGAAATTGCAGTGGAAAGTTATGCCTTTTTCTTAGTGCTTGCCATTATACCGGTTAGAATAGTAATTGCCTATTTGCAGCTTCTGTCTCTTTGTTCTATGCAGATAGCAGGTGCGGAACCAAGACTGTGCAGTCTGACATATTGTAACAGTGTAAATAATTATTATTTTTAGTGATGTTAATAAACTCTAAGACAGCTATCTTGGCATGAATCCAATCTTAACAGCAAATATTTTACAGTCTAATGTATAAGCCTTATATCAGCAACAGTAGTGTTTTACCCATGAAACCACATCAGGAACCGTTGTGGGTCAGCAAGCACAGGACGTGCTTTTCGGAAACAGAATTTGTTGCCAATTAAGAAATGGTGTGCAGAATTTTGGAAGACCTTATATTTAAAGACTTGAACAATTGAATTCAATGCATTATCCCTTACATTGGCGTTCACCATTAAATTAATTCAAGGTTTTGTTAACTTCAACCTTCCCAATGACACCTGACTTCAATTTCAAACACCGGTTGCAGTTTGTAATGAAGGACTCTCCTTTTCAGCCTCTTCCTTCACTTGAAGTCTGGGTGTCGCCCTCAGGTTTATCACCACCAGTCGCTTCCTATCATGAGAGAGTGGCCGCTATGGTCTGGGAAGACTTTGTTTCCACAGCAACAATCCCACTGTCTTAGCGTCTTTCACCACATTTTTTCCACAGTGCCCTTCTTCAACGGCTAACAACAAGGCATTTTTTGCCCTTCCTTATCACAGTGAAAACAACTGTGGCGTTTCACCTCCTTTTCACCCCAATGACTCATTTTCTTATTTTTTTTTACCTATTGTAAACTATTGCCAGTTTTCTCGATTGATTTACCACCCGCGAGAAAAAGACACCACAACCGGAAATGACATCACATTTAGAAATGATGTCATCAGCCCAAAGGAAACCTAAATGCATCAATAGAAAGTCTGCCATACTACCAGTGCTTTATCCGGAGGTTCACTGATGACGTAACCTAGTATCGTGATGAAACATTTGAAAATGTACCTTCTAGCCCAGCGAGCAAACCCACATCCAGAACCTCAACATGAGCCACAAATCTTCTCAGACGTGTGCTCTACACTTTGGTTGTAGTGAAGAATCTCGCATTCTCCAAATTTCTATAACGCACAGGATGAAATTCCTGCCAGGAATTATACCCTTATGCACCATTTCATATTCAGCTGCCATTTCTGCCGCTCTTCTAACTTCTTGCATTTTCCTTCATCCAGATGAATTCTAATAATGCCTGGAAGTCAGGTTTTAACCTCTTCCAGTAGAATAATTTCTCTTAGTCACACATGCCCTACCTATTTTAAGGCCCACGCACATCTATCAAAATATCTATGCCTAATTCTTTTAAACACAACGTAAGTCTGACCTGGCTCCTTCTTTATGTTTCTGAATCGCTGTATGTACGATTGAGCTTCCATTTCATAGGCACTCAAACTAGACTTTTATAACATCTGCATTGTCTGTTGACCTCTCATCTGATAGCGCTGCAAATACCTCACGAGCTCTGCCTACCAGCTTTGTCGGGACTATTCTTCACCACAAGTTTTCAGGCCACTTCATACTGTTAGCGAATTTTTCAAATGAAATAAGGAAGGTTGCAGCATCTTTCTCAAAAAGATGTAGCAACGTTTTAACATATTTGCGTACTCCACTGCATTCTCTCTTCATCCCAATCCAATTGACTTGACTTTTCTGTCTACTCCGCAATTTGGAAAGTACATTTGACTCTCCCTTCATGTTTCTCCTTCTCTCTTTAATTTGCTCAGCTCTGAACCATCTTTCCCTTTCTTTTCCATTAACACGGCTCTTCTGTCCGTTACTTCATATTCTAAGGTCATTTGCCTCAATTGCACTTTAGGCTTTTTCTAACTCTACTGCATTTGTCTGTTTCTCTGACACACCTAAATGCTTGGCTATCTCCATTCCAACTTCAGCTTTCTTTTTGAACCTGGTTGAACCCCATTCGCACCTGCTTGCTAATTCGATAAGTACTTTCTTCATCTTACTTTATGGACTGTTTTTCAAGTATGGGATTTATCTTCAAACCCCAGAATATCTTTATCAATCTTAACAGCCATTTTCCTCATCAGTACCCAACATTAAACACATTTGCGCGCATACGTTTTATTTCAAGATCTAGGATAGTAATCACCAAGTGTTTACATCAACTGGGATCGTTTATAGAACATAGAAGAACATAGAAGAATACAGCGCAGTACAGGCCCTTTGGCCCTCGATGTTGCGCCGATCCAAGCCCACCTAACCTATACTAACCCACTATCCTCCATATACCTATCCAATGCCCGCTTAAATGCCCATAAAGAGGGAGAGTCCACCACTGCTACTGGCAGGGCATTCCATGAACTTACGACTCGCTGAGTGAAGAACCTACCCCCAACTTCAGTCCTATATCTACCTCCCCTTAATTTAAAGCTATGCCCCCTTGTAATACCCGATTCCATACGCGGGAAAAGGTTCACACTGTCAACCCTATCTAACCCCCTCATCATCTTGTACACCTGAATCAAGTCACCCCTAAACCTTATTTTCTCTAATGAAAACAGCCCCAAGTGTCTCAGTCTTTCCTCATACGATCTTCCTTCCATACCAGGCAACATCCTGGTAAACCTCCTCTGCACCCGTTCCAGTGCCTCCACATCCTTCCTATAGTATGGCGACCAAAACTGCACACAATATTCCAGATGCGGCCGCACCAGAGTCTTATACAACTGCATCATGACCTCAGGACTCCGGAACTCAATTCCTCTACCAATAAAAGCCAGTACGCCATATGCCTTCCTCACCGCACTATTTACCTGGATGGCAACTTTCAGAGATCTGTGTACATGGACACCAAGATCCCTCTGCTCATCCACACTACCAAGTATCCGACCATTAGCCCAGTACCCCATCTTTTTGTTATTCTTCCCAAAGTGAATCACCT
Source organism: Chiloscyllium plagiosum (assembly GCF_037043375.1). Classification (NCBI taxonomy): domain Eukaryota; kingdom Metazoa; phylum Chordata; class Chondrichthyes; order Orectolobiformes; family Hemiscylliidae; genus Chiloscyllium; species Chiloscyllium plagiosum. The sequence goes on along the minus strand of NW_028270178.1, from coordinate 14,928,257 downwards.
CACACTTAGCTACATTGAATTCCATTTGCCACCTTTCTGCCCAGCTCTGCAGCTTCTCTATATCCTGCTGTAACCTGCCACATCCTTCCTCACTGTCAACAACTCCTCCGACTTTCGTATCATCCGCAAACTTGCTCACCCAACCTTCTAACCCCTCTTCCAGGTCATTTATAAAAATGACAAACAGCAATGGTCCCAAAATAGATCCTTGCGGAACACCGCTAGTGACGGCACTTCATGAAGAAACTTTGCCATCAACTACTACCCTCTGTCTTCTTCCATCCAGCCAATTCCTAATCCAAACCTCCAACTCACCCTCAATGCCATATCTCCGTATTTTCTGCAGTAGCCTACCATGGGGAACCTTATCAAACGCCTTACTAAAATCCATATATACCACATCTACCGCTTTCCCCTCATCAACCTCCTTCGTCACCTTTTCAAAGAATTCAATAAGGTTTGTGAGGCACGACCTGCCCTTCACAAAACCATGCTGACTATCCTTGATCACATTATTCCTATCCAGATGTGCATAAATCCTATCCCTTACAATTCTCTCTAAGACTTTGCCCACACCAGAAGTGAGACTCACCGGCCTATAGTTACTAGGGTTATCCCTACTCCCATTTTTGAACAAGGGAACCACATTTGCTATCCTCCAGTCTTCTGGCACTACTCCTGTAGACAAAGAGGACATAAAAATCAAGGCCAATGGCTCTGCAATCTCCTCCCTTGCTTCCCAGAGAATCCTAGGATAAATGCCATCAGGCCCAGGGGACTTATCTATTTTCACCTTTTCCAGGATTTCCAACACCTCTTCTCTACATACCTCAAAGCCATCCATTCTACTTATTTGTGACTCAGTATTCACATCGACGACAATGCCCTGTTCCTGAGTAAATACTGAAGAAAAGTATTCATTCAGTGTCTCCCCAATCTCTTCCGCCTCCACACGCAACTTCCCACTACTATCCTTGACTGGACCTATTCCTACCCTAGTCATTCTTTTATTCCTAACATACCTATAGAAAGCCTTCGGGTTTTCCCTAATCCTACCGACTAAGGACCTTTCATGTCCCCTCCTTGCTGCTCTTAGCTCTCTCTTCAGGTCCTTCCTGGCTACCCTATAACTCTCAATCGCCCCAATTGAACCTTCACGTCTCATCTTGAGATTGGCCGCCCTCTTCCATTTAACAAGGGATTCCAATTCCTTATTAAACCACGGCTCCCTCGCACGACCCTTTCCTCCCTGCCTGACATGTACATAATTATCAAGGACACTCAATAGTTGCTCCTTGAACAAGCTCCACATATCATTTACACTCTTGCCTTGGAGTCTACTTTCAAAGAGTTCAGAGTATAATTCGATTTTAAGACAACGTCTACTCTCTGATCCAGAGCAGCCTTATCTCCTTCAAACCCAGTCGTTTGAACACCGAATCTGTCCAACTCTGACAAAATCCCAGATTAGATCTCTCTAAACCTGTCCACATCGTAGACACGAGCCCCAAACTTTTATGATACAGAGGGGAAAATCTCTGCTACCTAAATTAAAACATCCAGACAAATTCGCCTCGCTTCGTAATCTGTTAATATTTGAGTGACAGAGACATGCCAAATTCCACTACTTAAAGAAAATAACTTTTTTTTTGTACATTCTAAAAGTGAAAATGAAATAACTAATTGACAAAAACAGTTGCTGCTGAACTAGGATTTAACACACATGCGCAGTAGTGATGAAACAGGATTTCGTGTGAGGATTGATAAACAACAGAAAACTGAGAGTGGAAATAAACAGTTCATTTTCATGTTGTCACGCTGACAATAGTGATTATGACAAGAACCATGGCTGGTGATCAAGCTTTTTATAAACCGTAACAATGTGAGAGATGAGGATAAAGTGTTATTTTCGGGAATAACAAGAAGTTAGTGTTACAGTAAATTGCAAAGGGGAAAGAGAACGGCTTAACAGGTGATTGGATAATTTCAGTGAGTGAGTCGACACGGAAGACGTCTCTGCAACATGATTTAGTGAATCTGAGGCTTTGTCCCTTCACTTCTGTCAGGAAAGAGTTCAGAGTATAATTCGATTTTAAGACAACGTCTACTCTCTGATCCAGAGCAGCCTTATCTCCTTCAAACCCAGTCGTTTCAATTACTCCCTGGAAAACTTCATTTAGCTAATTTTTTCCAAACTTTCGTAATGCTTCCCTGAGTTAGTGTCATTTTACTCCATAAACATTAAATGCTGCTTTCCAAATATCATACGACATTTGTTTGTTCGATTAAAGAAGGCAATATAAATTAAATAGTGCAATGCTAACCCGGATGCAGGAACACAGAATGCTTCAACTTTGCACCGGAAATAGTAACCATGGAGTACTGCAGAAACTCTGCAGTCCTGGTAACATCTGCAGAGAGAGAGAGACAGTGAGGGGGGGGGGGGGGGAGAAAGAGAGAGACAGAGAAAGAGAGAGAGACAGAGAAAAAAGATAGAGATGGATGGAGAAATAGAGTTAACGTTTCCAATCTTGTATCAACCTTCTTCAAATTGTATAAGATGCTCATTGCACACAAGAGCACTGGCAGAAATTGAATTCCTAACTGGTCACAAAAACTTTCAGTGATTTTTGAATTCGTTGGCAATTATCAAGGAAAATGTCCAAGGGGATTGCAAAACCTTTTTTTTAACTCTGCCTTAAATTTGGTTTGAGTCATTGCATAGATACATTGGTTTGTACAAGAACCAAGGTAAATGAACAGATACCCACCCTGAGTGCCAAAGTGGCTAGGGTTAGTCAAATATGTTCGATGAAGCGCAGCCAAGGTATTGATCTGAGAAAACATTGCAGATGTCATATTTAGCAGTATAATACTACCTGACAACATCAAAAGTAAAACAATCAACATCCTTCGGCTGTTCATCTCTATGTCGCTCATGGTTTTCAGGCTTCTGTGCCCGGAGTCTGCTGTGACTAATGTTGCATATTATAATGTGATGGCCATCAAATCTTTGATTAGTATTATCAAAAATAAAGGAATTAATGTAACTTAAAGAAATTGTATTGTCTCATAGGCTTCACCTACAGTCGATTTGCGACAGAACACACTGGGACAGACTTCCTCATGAAAATTGAGATTTCAGTGATGATATTCACATGCAAGGCAAAAGAGAACGTACGATAATTATAGCAGAAATGCGATAAGTATTATGAACGTGGCCGCAGTTCTCTTTTAGCCATACTGGTTTTCCGTTTACCACAGCATGGAGTCATAAATCGGTCAATGGTGAAACACACAGTATTCCACACTGACAGACATTGCGACAGCTCATGTACAATATAAACTTGATAACCACAGTATAAGAAAGGAATGAATGTGGGAATTCTTTGTACAAAATTTGAAACACTGTGACTTTAACGTGCATGAATAGCAGATTTGCTGTTACGTGGCCAGCATGTACACTGAAATACACTTTGAAAAAGCTCAACTTCCTCCTGAGAAAATCACAGTTGCCACCAGGTTTTCTGCGGGAAAGGGAGAAGTTATATGTAAGTTAGAGAGGGTGATGAGCCAGTAGCATTTTCAAAAGGCGACTAATCCAGAATCCCAAGTAGTATTCCAGTGATCGGATTTCAAATATGAATTATTAATTTCAAATTGAATTCACTAACAATCTAGAACTAAGACTCTCATGATTAAGATGGAATCACTGTCCATTTTCATGCAAACCCCATCTGGCCCTAGTGTCTTTAAGGAAGAAAGCTGTTGTCTTTCCCCGCTCTTACCTATATTTGACAACAAACATTAAAACCAATTCGCATCCGAACAAGAATCTATCAGTATATTTCTTGAACATTTTCAAGGATTCTGCCTCCACCAACCACTGAGCAGTGGAATACACATTCGTACGACACACAGAGGGAGAGAGCAAACCTCTCCCATTTTCTTCTCAAAAAGTGAGTCCAACTTTAAAGCAGTGAAAAAAGACACCAGGAATCCCTTTTCCACACAAGAAGTGGGAGAGGTTTGGAAATCTGTTCCACAATCTGTAATTGGAGCTCCAACGTTTTTTCAATTTACATTGAAAATTGACAATTCGTCAGACAAACAAGGCACTAAGCCATCAGGGACAAAGGCAAATCGAGAGAGAGGCAGAACAGGGTCATGGGACTTAATGGCCTGTTGCTGTTCTTACGTGCACTGTTTCATAGTGAAATGTGGTCCAGCATAAACCGCCTCAAAATATTCAGAACACGGTCGACACCCTTGAAAAAAGGCAATTATTTAAAAAAGCACAGATTGTTTCACTTGCACTTTTCCAATCCAGGAGGAATGAACATCAAAAGGCAATTCTGGAAGATAGACAGAGATTTCCATATTCCAACTGCACTCCAGAAAGATGTAATAGTTTTTCTCAACGTCAACATCTTCTGCTGAGAGCTAAACTAGATATTCTGTTTCTGTAGGTTTGAAGTTAACTGTTATGACACGGGGTAAAGCCTCCTGCTTAATTTAAACCGGCAACGCAGAAAGGATTTAACCCATGCAGTAAATTAACATAGTTATTTCGTAAAGTATTACAGCGAATAATTGACTAAGAACTACTTACACCCCCTTCCTCTAACCTATCTTTTACTTTTCCCTCTACAATACTAGTCCGATAAACCCCCGATTAAGATTATCAAAACAATACTGCTAATCTCAAAACCAACCATCTCCAATACATTGTTCATGATATGCACATTAAAATGTTGTAAGGCCAGTACCCAACACAATATTTCTTTTTCGGTCATGGACTACATCCTTTGGTGAATGGTGATCTTCTTCTAATAGTAAACTGGCAGTTGAAGCGTATCCTCATCTTCCTGTAGGAGTACAGCTCCAACTTCAATATCACTAGTATGGATGGCGACTTTAAAAGGTTTTGAAAAGTTTGTGCAGCGAAAACTTGTTTGGAGTTATTATTGCTTTCAAAAATTCGATTCTCTCCTGATATGTTTCTGTATATCGAAACTTAATGTTCTCCTTCAGCAAATTGGTCAACATTACCACTATACTGCTGGAACAAACTTCAGGTAGAATCTGCGTCATCCAAAGAACCGAAGCACCTCTTGGTGATGGAAATTCCTCGGTGGTCTTCGTCTTTGCATTCCTTGGAGTCAACCTTCCATGACCGATGTCGTGTCCCAAGACCTTCACTTCCGCTTTACTAAATTCCATTTTATTTATGTTTGTCATCCGTTTTGCTTCTCGTTGCCATTCAAAGAGCTCTGCGAAATTTACGATGTCTTCTTTCCAGGACTTACGAAAGATCACTATTTTTTTCAAAATAGACTGCACAGTTCGTTAATCCAGCCACAACTCTGTTCATGAGTCTTTGGAATTTGGTGGGTACGCTGCGTGGATATGTCCCTTTCAAATGGATGTAGTCCATTTGATGTTACAAAAGCAGAAATTTCTTTCACTGACTCTGATAAAGGTACCTGCCAATAACCATGGATCAAGTCCAACTTGGCAATGTAACTGATTTCTCTGACTTTCCCAATACAGTCGCGCAATCTAGAATTGGATGAGTCCGATTTTGTCGTAGCATTGGCATTCCAATAACTCATGCTGAATCATTGAGTCCCAAGTGCTTTGGGAACTTAGAAGAACGGTGAACTCCATTCGCTCTGGCTTGGTTCGATGATATCCTCTTCGAGCATGGCCCTCCACCTCTATCTGGACCTGTCTGGCTCAGAAAGGATTAAGCAAACAGGCGTGTTGTTTTACCAGAGCAGAATTCCTTTCGTCTACTTCATGTACAATAGCAATAGTCTACCCCATTGAATTCTTACATATTTTATTATACTGTTTAACTTTTAATCTTTTAACTGCCTTCTATGCTCCTGAAACATATACCTTACTCACCTATCCCACACTTGAATTACTTGTTCATTTTTAAAATCTCTTTTGAGGCACATCAATATTCGAATCACCTGGATATGTTTCCTCCTGTTTTTCTCTCGAGTATAACACTTTTTCAGCATGTTCACATGACATATCTGACATCGTAATTTTACTCTGTCGCATTTTTACTCGGTAATTCACCTGACAACGTTTTTATCAAATTGATAGGGACCACAAAATCTGGCTTTGAATGAATCTCCTATTACTGGTAACAGTATTCACACGTCATCTCCTCAGGAAAACGTCCGAATCTCAGTGCGTTTATCTATCACGTGCTTCATTCTACAACGTGCCCTGTTTAGTGCCACTCAGCTAACTCACCGACTCCATTTGGTCTCTCCATCACAACCGACACACAACCCAAGTCTGAGATCTCTGACTTTCGTCCTGTCAATCTTTCTTCATTTAATTTTAAAGGGCCTCTCACTTCCTGACTTTACAAGATGATTAGGGGTTTAGATAGGGTCGACCGTGAGAATCTTTTTCCACGTATGGAGTCAGCTATTACAAGGGGGCATAGCTTTAAATTAAGGGGGGGGGGGGTAGGTATAGGACAGATGTTAGGGGTAGGTTCTTTACTCAGCGAGTCGTGAGTTCATGGAATGCCCTGCCAGTAACGTGGTGGACTCTCCCTCATTATGGGCATTTAAGCGGGCATTGGATAGGCATATGGAGGATAGTGGGCTCGTGTAGGTTAGGTGGGCTTGGATCGGCGCAACATCGAGGGCCGAAGGGCCTGTACTGCGCTGTATTCTTCTATGTTCTATGTTCTATGTTCTATGACTGAATATTAACTCGAAGGGAAGGATTCGTGTGAACCATTTCCAATAGCAAGCACGAGGAATGGAATACCTTTACTCCAATCATTAGTGTAATGCAGGCAGTGCTCTCAACATGGTTTTCGAAGTTTGATGCCACCTTTCTAAAGGGATTCAGGATGATATGCACATGATTAAAAGTGCTGAATAATTAAACTACCCATGACCTCGTTAAACAGCCAAGCAATAAAATTTGAATCTTGGTCCGACTAAATCTCTGTGGATAGCCCATACCATACCGTGTTATGAAAGCTACTAACTGCTCTACCATATTGTTTTCCTTGATACTCGATAATGGAATTGCCTCTGGAAATCTGCTAGACACATCGTTTATGTTTAACAAGTACTGGTTCCCATATTTCGATCTTGGGAGGCAAGCTAAACAATCACATACAACCTGCGTAAAATGTTTTTCAAAATTTGGGAATTGGCAACAAACTCTGTGGTATTTTTACCCCCTGTGGCATACCGATCATTTGGCATGTATGACACGGACGGCAAATGTTAACCACGTCTTTTTGCGTTCCAGGCCAATAAAAATGTTTTTTTAAATGCCTTAGCCTGAGTATTTCGTACCCCTAAGTGACATCCTAGAGGTAGCTGATGTGCTACTTGTAACACCTTCTGTGTTTATGCTACCAGCAAAACAATCTGATGCACCTCAGCCTCTCAAAATGATAACTTCTTGTCCTTTTGTCCCTGTTCTTTCTGAATAAACTTTACACACAGAGGCGAATTCTTTGTCGAGATCAGTTACTCCTTCCATACCGAGACCTTGACTGGACTGTGCATTCACCTGTGACAGCTCGGCACTTCTTGGGGTCTCCTTACTGTTTGCACTAATGCCACTGGTTCAGCTTCTTCTTCCAAATCTTTTCCCACAGCGCCATTCTTTAATGATCCGCACTGTGACTTTACGTGACCTTCTGGCACTGAAAACACCTTTTCCCAGTACCTTTCTGAAACCACCGTCGCTATAATATTCTGTTTCCCACTCCATTGTCGTGTCCCAATGATTGTTCTTTTTCTATAAAAGCTGTTGCTTGGCTCAAATAAGCTCTGTCCTTGATTTTTTTCAGAGGAGCAATAAACCTGGCTGGACTCCAATCAGTCTGATTTGGTATGGAGATGGAAAGGATCTTCATCTTTAGTTTATATGAAGATAAACTAAAGATGAGACTTCGGGCCAAAGTGGTCATGATTTAGAAATGACCTGTATAATGAAAGGGGTGTGGGCAGCTCTTTAGCTGACCTGAGGTGAGCAGATTTAGCTCAGTCTTGAACGGGGAAGTTCAACAGGGAGCTGTGTGGAAACTCTACCTCTCTTCTGCCCTTCAAGTTCAACCTGTAAGCATGATTTCCATTTATCATAGTTTCTAAAGGGAGTTTACTATTTGGGACTTTGTGTATATTCGGAAAAGTATAATTAAGCCAGGTTAGGTTACACTTTATTCTGTCAAGTCTAATTTACTGTGTTATTTGTGTTTTATTGCATAATTCTGTGGCTTTTATTTGTCTGCTTTAAAATCTAGTAGTCTACCTAGCTATTTTAATCCGGGTAACTTTCACCGTACACTTACCGAAACAAATTGAAAAGTTAGTTCTCGTGCTGCCTGCTTAAGAATATTTTGAGTGGTCTGGAAGCATCCTTAACAGATTGGGGATTCTTTGCTCGATTCTAAACAGCGAGTGGTAAGCGTCATGTCTTTTTTACACGTGTTGGTTAGGTTGTGTAGACAAAGCAATGGTTCTTTCAGTCGCTAAAGGTTTTCTGGATGCGGATGTGGTGAGATTGGAATGTTGCAAGACAAAGTTGCAAGATTTTGCAGAAAAGCAGGAATTGGAATGATTGCTTCTGTTAGGAAGGGAGATGCAATTACAGCAGAAACTCAGCTGGACAGACCGTTGGAACCTATTGTGATGGCAAGAATACAATTGCAAATGAAACAGTTCAAGTTATAGGCGAGAGATAAGGAAAGGGCAGAAGGAATGAAATACTTCGTGTTACGATTAGAAGCAGAAGATAGGGAGAAAGACAGAGCAGCAGAACAGTGAGAATAAGAGAGAGAAGCAGAAGAGAGGGAAAAAGAGAGAGCAGAGAAAGAAAAAACAGAGTCTTGAACTTCGAAAACTGACACTTAAAAATAAAGTCATCTTAAAAGGCTGGAGATAAGCTCAGTGAGGAAGTAGTGCAAACTCACCGGGAAGTGCAGAGACTTAAAACAACAGATCTAGCAGCTGAAGTTACTGATGAAAATGATCTGGTCTGTTAAACACGGTTTGACTTCCAAAATCAATTTCAGTCCATGGGCGATATAAATTGTGGAAAGAGAAATCCTGAAGTGTAAAAGGAAAGATAGATCTCAATGATGATCATAAGGATAATTTACGACAGTGTGAAAATAACCCTTGAAGCGGCAAAGAATTTAAAACGCTCCAGTGTTTTCATTTTAATAAAGCTGGCCACACGAAGTCACAGAGTTGGTGGGCCAGGAGATAGCCAGATGTATGAAATCCAACCACGTCTGGAAATTTTGCTGCACAAGTAGGAAAAAAGCACAAGGGAAGGTAGACAATTGCCTCAGAATGCAGAAGATGACCATAGGTTGGTTAAAGGGAGTTTGCTAAAAAATATTCATATAAGTTTAAATTCCATACTGAATTGCCAGGAGCAGCAGTTAAGAAGGTGACAAGATTAAGGGACAGAGGATCCTCTCAGTCTGTAATGCTGAATGATGAGGAAATGTCCACTCCTGAGAGAATATTGCCAGAGAAGGTACTGGTTACAGGAATCCATGGTGAGATAAAAAAAAAGTGCTCGGTTATGTAGAGTGAGGCTAGTGAGTCCAGAGAAGAGTGGAGGATTCGTGGTCGACGGACTGTGCTTCAGGAATACAATTTATCCTTAAAAATGATATAGCTGATTCACTGGGTGGTGTGCTGCCTTCTCCAGTTAAAAGGAAACAGTGGAGATGCAGGCAACTGAAGACCTGGAGAATGTTTATCGAGGACGTTTCCCTGATTTTGTGATCATAAGATCACAGAGACACAAGTTGAAGTAGGAGAGATCAAAAGCCACAGATAAAGAAGCTGATGTAGTGTTATCCAAAACTTACTTTGATCAGATAAGTGGGACAGCGAAGGAGCAAATAGGCAAACATGCAAACATTTTTAATTCTGATAAGCTGATTGACTTACAGCAGAAAGGTGAGGAGTTAAAACAGTTATATCAAAAAGCATTTATTGATTAAGGAAGTGAATGCATTCCTGTGTATTATGACTTAATAAATGATGCCTTAATGAGGAAAGTGTAGCCATCACGCATTAACACAAATGAGACATGGACAGAGTTTCATGAAATGTCTTTGCCATTAGGGTACAGTAAGGAGGTGGTTGCGAGTGGCACATGAGCTGCAATTTGGAGGTCATTTAGGGGTAAGGTAAACACAGGCTAAAATACAAAGACATTTCACTGGCCTGGTCAAAACAAAGCTGCAGTTTAATTTTGACACACGTGTCTTAGATGTCAGCTAATTGGAAAACCACAGGCAGTACTAAAACATACGCTTTTATTAGCTAATCCAGCATTTGAACAATCCTTCACAAGAGTCCTGATTATTTACGTGGGTCCCCAACGTCAAAAATATGGGAATAAGTATTTATTAATAATAATGAATATGTCCACTATATTTGCAGAGGCAATCCCATTACGCAACATCACAGCTAAAAGGGTTCGAGAGGAATTACTTAGTTCATTATTGAATGAGATACAGACTATCTATAGAGATCCAGTCAGATCAAAGATCAAACTTCACATCCAAGCGATTCAAGGAGGTTATGGATAACTTGGAAATAAAGCAATTCAAATCGACTGTGTACCATCCGGAATCGCAGGGAGCGCGAGAGAAATGCCATCAAACAAGAAAGACCGCGTTGAGCGCTTATGTTCAGGAATATCCAGATGATTGGATTAACGGAGTTCCACTTGTACGTTTTGCGATCAGAGATGTACCAAATGACTTAGTTTTTGTGCATGAAAGAAAGACGCCTGTTTAAAATGACTAAGGATAAATTGATCTGTCAGAATTCAGAAACCACCGATTTGGACTCTGTCAAATTTTAGAGAACGATTACATCGAGCTGGAGAGTTGACTCGACACCATTTAAAAGATTCACAACATACAATCAAACAAGAAGCGGGTAAGAAATCACAAAATCGCAATTTTGAAATTGGGGATACGGATTTGGTGGAGAAAGTGAGGGCTGCAGATGCTGGAGATCAGAGCTGAAAATGTGTTGCTGGAAAAGTGCAGCAGGTCAGGCAGCATCCAAGGAACAGGATAATCGACGTTTCGGATATATGCACGGGGCTTATGCCCGAAAGGTCGATTCTTCTGTTCCTTGGATGCTGCCTGACCTGCTGCGCTTTTCCAGCAACACATTTTCAGATACGGATTTGGTGTTCCTTCCAGAAACAATAGAGCCCTTAATAGCAAGGCTTAGGGGACCTTGGCAAATTGAGAAGAAATTGAATGGGCTGAACTGCTTGATAAGGACTCCAGACAAGAAGAAGTCTCACAGAGTGTGCCATATACATATGCTCCAAAGGTATTTCTAAGGTGAAGGAAAGCAAGAGGAGGAGGTGTTAATGATTACAGCAGAAAAGGAAAAACCAATTTCGGAGGATTCTGAATTGGACATTCCTCAAATCAAATTGGACAACGAGGAAGTTGTCAAAAATTGAGTAAATTATTGAGTTACCTTCCACACGAAAATCGAAATGGCCTGAAAGAGTTATTACTATCACCTGGGGACATATGTGGAAGTAAACTTGGATGTACTAACCTAATTGTGCATATGTATATATAGGAGATGCTGTTCAGATTAAGCAACATCCTTGTCGGCATAACCCTGTAAGGTTGGCACAGGTTCAGAAGGAGGTAGAGCACAAGCTCCAAGATGGCATAATCGAAGTGAGTTACAGTGACTGGAGCTCACCCATAGTCGTGGCGCTAAAGCCAGATTGTACCCAACGGTGGTGTGTGGACTTTCGCAAAGTCAACGCTGTTAGAAAGACTGAAGCATCTCCAATTCCATGGTTGGAGGTATGTGTCGAAAACGTGGGTCAAACAACTTACATTTCTAAGTTGGACTTGCTCAAACGCCACTGGGAAGTAACTCTGTCAGAGAGAGCAAAGGTGATTTTGGCTTTTGTAATGCCAAATGGACTATATCAGTTCAAAGTCATGCCGTTCGGTTTGCAAAGCGCTCCAGTCGCGTTTCAGAGACTGCTGGATTACCCAACTGTGATTTTTAGTCACTCATGGAAGGAACATTTACAGCATTTCTCTGACTTCTTTCATCGACTTTGGAAGGCAGGCTTGATGGTAAACATAGCTAAAAGTGAATTTACCAAAGCATAAGTCACATTCCTGGGCATATTATTGGACATAAACAAAAGGTCCCATGAGATGCAGAAACGAAAGCAATTGGGTAATTTCCCACACGGTCAAGAAAGAAAGCATTTGAATGGATTTGAATGGATTTTACTGAAACGTTGTCCCGAACTTGCACAGCGTGGCTGCTCCACAAAACAAATTGTTAAAAAGGGACAAGAAGTTTCAGTGAACAGTGGACTTTCAAAAGGCATTTGACAGCGTACAAATTGTGTTAACCCACTGCCAAAGTATGAGTCACACCGAATTACACGAAGTCTCTCAAGGTGGCTATAAATGCCAGTGATGCGGGTGTCAGTGTGGTGCTCCTGCAGGAGAGTGACAATAGTGTAGAAAGACCCATCGTACATTTTTCCAGGAAGGTGAACGTCCATAAACACAAACATTCAACAGTGAAGAAAGATACTTTAAACTTGAAATTGGCATTACAACAGTTCACTATTTATATTACCAGAAATACATCTGAGACAATCGTATACTCAGATCACAAATCATTCATATTTTGTGGGAAAAACTAAGGAGAAAACATTCAGACAACTTAGATGGAACTTGTTGTTGCAGCCATTCAATTTGATAATTGTGCTTGTGGCAGGTCGTGAAAATGTGATTGCCAATGCGTTTTCAAAAAATGAATGAGATACATATGCATTGGTAATGGGTGTGCCGTGCCTGAATTTGCATGTGGTTATACATTTTCCAAGTTTGTAGTTAGTATAATGTATAAAAATGTATTTAAACTACTAACCGGGGTTTGCCAGGGTTAAAAAGAAACCAGTTTTTGGTATTGATGATTCATTATTTTTAAGGGCAGAGTTGTCCCGTTTTCCTAAAAAACTGTTCTCTGGATCAAGGAGACTCCTCCAGCAGAATAATCTCTCTTAGAAACTCAAATATCCTATATTTTCAAAGCACTTACCCAACAACCAAAATGACAATGTTTAATTATTTTGACCTCAACATAAGTCTGACCTGGTTCCTTCTTTTTATTTCTGACCTGCTGTCTCTTTGCATCTGATACCAGATGGTAAGCACATAGAATGTCCCGTTAAAACTCTTCGTAACATCTGACAGCTCAGCAAATACCTCACTAGCTCTGCCTAACAGTTTAGTCTGAACTAGCACTGTCCATAAATCCTCAGACCACTCCATCTGCCGAGTCAATTGTTCAATCGAAATAAAGAAGGCATTTACATTTTTCTCATCAAAACGTTGGCAGCGTTTTGACATATTTGTATCGATCACTAGCTTCTTTTTCAGTCTCCATCCTGTTAACTTGACTTTGCTTACTAAGTTGCAACTTCCAAGTTCAAATTCTGCCACATTTTTGCGCAGCTAAAAAACTTTTCTCTCTTTCGTTTTCCTCCCTCTCTCTTTCCCTTTCCCTTTCTGTTCTCTCTTGTTGCTCAGATAAGAATCTTCTCTCTCTCTCTTTTCTTCCTTTGTTCCTTTTCTTCTCTCTCTTCCACTTTCTCTTTTCTCTCCCCCTCTTCTCTGTCTCTTTCTCCTTCTTCCTCTCTCTTTTGCTTTCTTTCTTTCCATTCTCTCTTTGTTTATCTTCTTACACCATTTTCATCAATTGTAATTTAAGTTTTTCTACCTCTACTTCACTTGTATGTTTTTCTGATATACCTACGTCTTTGTGTAAATCGATTCGAATTTCGACTTCACTTTTGTCCTTGGTTAAACACAAATTTGATTTCTTTTCTAATTCTAAAAGAATGGCTGTTATCTTTCCTTCTTAAATTTCTTGGCAAATTTGAGCATCATCTTTAAATCTCGGAATCGCTTTGGCAATTTTAATAGCCATTTCTCTCACTTGTAGTGAATCATCCGCACGTCACTGAAAGTGAACAAATTGTCTAGCCAACATTATTTTTTGAAGAACGAGGACATTAACCTGAAAGTGTTTAAACATCATGGGATTTTTCGTAACGACAAAGCTATTCAATCTGTCGAAACAAGTTCAAATCCCGGACGACGAAGCACCAAACTGTTATTACACATGGGAAACCCTCCTGCTTAACTTGAACCAGCAACACAGAAAAGAGTTATGCCATTCGACAGACCAAGATGACTTAAAATAAAAAATAACAACTTTATCTCTTTAAGTACAGCAGAGAATAATTAACTAACAACTATTTGCACTTTCTTCCCTGAACCTATCTTTTAATTTCCCCTCTACAATACTCGTCCAGTAAAATTCCGATTAAGACTTATAAAACTCAACTTCTTATCTCAAAGCCAGGCAGCTTTCAGTTCTTCTCAGTATTCTTGTTTTCGTTTCTTCTTCTTGGGGATTCAGCTTCACAGGTTACTGATCTATAAAAGGTTCATTTAAGAGAGCAACGTTTCGGGCTTGGCGGTTCTCCTCTCAACTGTTCAATTTACACCAATCATATGCCGCACCAGCATCGGATTGTGTAATTGGTTTTTAAGATTGTCAATATACTAAATTCAAACTTGATTGGAATTTGGAAATATTTTCATTGTTTAATTTAAACTGATGTGCTGAATTTGGATTTATTTTTGTCTCCAGGCAACCACTAATCAAGTTGGTTGACCAAATGCTGCAGAATCTTTTTTTTTGAGAATGATTGGTGCTGTTTGGTAGTATTTGTAAATATTAACTTGCTTAAAGGTAGAGTACACCCACATCTTCATAACATTGGCCACACCCATTCTGCATGCTTCTATTGTTAGAGCTCTAACAGGATAAAAAACAATAGCTTCACAAGTATTTTATTTTAACATCTTCAAACATCCTTTGGTACTTATCAAGACTCTCTCTGAAATCGCACCTCGTCAAGACACATATCTTAAGGACTCAGTCACAGCACTAATATTTCACAAAATGATTGAGTGCAACTTATTAGAGAGCCAGATACATTAATTCATTAAAATGAAGAACTGTCGACGCTGGAGACAATGAACAAAGGGAAATAGAAATTGCTGGAGAAAGTCAGCAGATCTAGCAGCATCTGTGTGGGGAGAGAGAAATACAATGAACATTTCTAGTGCAGCGAACTTACATCAAAACGCTGGCACATTCAAAGGCTGCGAGTGAAGTGTATGAAATATCCTTTATCTGCAAAATTAGCAGTCGTGTCATTCTTTAGAAGATTTGTTGCTTATGGCTCATTGCATCCCCTTCAATGAAAATTGATATGATTTCCACAAAGACTTCACTTTTATAATCGAGCATGAAATGTGTCTTGGAAATAAGAAACTGCAATTCATGCTGAGATGCGAGTCGAAAAGGTTCATGATCATATGGATCATTTGTTAATACTTACGGTTGATAGCTCGCTTGTCCACTTGGAGAAATGCGAACAGCATGGATTCAATTCCTGCACTGAGGGAATGATAAAGCACTGACCTTCTCAACCAGTCACTTCACCTGGTGCATGGTGACCCTCAGGATAAAACCTCGCTACTCACCGCCATTGAGACGACAACCGATGCTCTGACAGCTCCACGGTGACGTTATAGTTCAACTGAAAATTAGAACGTCATTTCCACTTGTGTATTATATCTCTGACAATTGAAAAATGGTGGTATAAGGAATATTGCAGTGGTCTGCAAACTTAGGTGCATTTAAATTCTGAATAGTTATATATGTAATTATGGAGGGGAATGTTATTGTCCATGGGAATATGTTTAGAAATGCTACAAGGAATCCCTTGTGACCAGGTGAGCCAGTCTTCGTGTTAACAGTATTAGATTTGAAAAAAAAACAGTTTGGATTGAACTCCAGCAAGGGACAGGTGGAGTTTGAAATTAAGACTCAATCATCTCAAGATCTGAAGATACGTAACAGGCAGGATAGATAGCAGACAGCTATTTAAAGATATTTAATGCTCGTTATAACAATGTGGTCACTCAATGTAATAATTGTTAATTTTATTATTAACACTTGAGCATCGAACCGCACTTTTTGTACTGTAAACTTTATATTATCCACGAATTTTGCAGTGACACTTTTTTTTATCTCGGAGGCAAGTGCATTTACTGATATTCAACCAAGTCAGATCTGAATGTACATTTCTTTGAATGACAGGAATGTAAAATGTTGAAACCATTCTCTGGATTCTTAGTCACTACGATTTCATTCATTGAAATCCAAAATGATTATTACCATTTCTGTCAGTTTTCTGATTTGCAGAGCAAAACAGTAAATAAAAGCAGGTGTACCCCTCTCGGCCCATCGACGCTTCACAATCATTCAGTTGGAACATGGCTGACCATGCAAGCCAATAATCTGCTCGACGCTTCCTTCTTACGCTTTCATCCCTTTAGCACCAAATGCATCTCATGAAAAATGTTTGGCAGCACCTCCATTTCCAGTCACAGGTAAGCCCCATGGGTCTGTCGCTAAGGTTGTTGTCTCTCCAATATCCGACCTGTAGCAAAGCAATGCCTTCAGTATCAACCTAGAAAGTATTTCATCAAGCAAAAGGAGCACAATCAAAATATGAAATTTATTGTCCGACTGACTTCGGACAGTGACTTCTTTTGGCATATCAAGTAATGTACTTTGCAAGTGAAATATAAAATAAAAGATAAACTACTAATCAAATGTTTGTGAATTTCCTGCTCAAATATTACAGCACAAATCTTAAGTGGAGTTAGTAGTATTATTACAAGGTTATAAATTCGAATAACCTGCTAAGCGACCCACATTCAAATTGCATCATTGGCAAATAACACAACTCAATTTCAATGAAAAATATTTTTGGCGGTAGCTGCGTTGCAATTTCCTTTCTGAACAGACTGACTTTGCATTCTATCCTAACTTCCAGGCTCGTTTATCTGTTTGGGTATGTCATGTTTGTTAATTTTCCAATGTAACCTTAATAATTCAGTGTTTGAAAAAAAATATTTTTTCAACCCAGTAAATATGGTCCTCCAATCAATAATGTGGGGATGAATTATTCCTTGTTATTCTATTGGCGTTCTGATAATGCTTCCACAGTCGGTGTAATATTTAGTTTGTGCACAAATACTAGAAGTGTATTCCAGTGTAGCACCTCCGTTGAAGAAACTGAAACTGATCGCAGTCCTCTGTTCTAACATGCTCGCTAAAACCATTTACCACTATTACCATTTTAGCATCTGAAATACATTCCTGACCTGTTATGGAACATGAAGGAATCCATACCAGAATTCTCACTTTGTAAATGTAATTTAAAACATAGAGTTATTGCGTTCTTAGTAAATCAACATTCATCAATTATGTGTGTTCCACAACCAACGATTCTATACATAGAGTAATACGTTTTTTCCCTAGCGTCTGAAAGCTCAACAGATGTTCGAACTGTTTTTGCTGAAATATTTGTGGAAAATTTATTTGGCATTATTAATAAAGGTGAGATCTGGTTGTAGCTTAGCTGTAGTTCTTCAGCTAAACCTTGCATTAATCGTTTGTATAATGACTAGCTTTTTGCAGGAGTGTTAACTACAAAGTGTTTGATTGATAGTCATTACATATTTTGCAGAAAGTGCAGACTTTGCTCATAAACACACGATGAAAAACGTTCAGAAGTGTTCACAGGCTGTGTTTTGTAAAATTCTAATTCATAGTTAGCAACATTGTAATGAGTTACTCATTCCTATAACTTACCGCCTGTACTGATTCCTGATGAAACACATCCTGAAGGAGATGGAGAAATGGGGCAATAGTGCACCAATTGACCAGAGCTTTGGAAACATGTAAAGATGTTCAAAGAATTGATGGCGCATGTAATCAACATTTTTCCACCAATTTCACAACTGAACAAAATTGAATTCATGCCACTTTGATCTTCATGTTGGATCTATAATGAAGCAGCACTTCGAGGGAAATAGAGCAATGTTAAGTTTATTTTCTATAACAAATAGTTCAAGTAGACCACATTTCCGATTAAAATGTATTAATTAGATGTCAGGGAAGGGCACAGCAGAAACAATAAGAAATGCATTAACTGAGATGCTCGAGTAGACAACAGTGTTGTTCTGAAATTTCATTCTTTTTATCTTTGTCAGAGTCGTGCACTTGTGTGTCAGCTCTAATGTCGCCCCTCAAAGGAAGGGAATCCAACACAATGTCATCATTTGTTCATTTCGTTTTATTTGGAAATGTTCACATGACCTATCTCACCTGCAAAGAAAACGCGAATTAATCTTTCAAACTTAGTCAGAGTCAGCGTCCTGCGGCTTACAATCGCCAGTAAAGAGTCAGAACGTATAACTCAATGGCCATGGGATTCTTGTTCACTACAGAAGGAGAAACAAAGGGATTAACTTCAGCACAAAGGAACACGCATGACTGTGGAAGTGGCTTTTCAAATGTACGACCTTACGAGAACGTTCTGCAGGAGCCTTCCTGCAGTTGATCTGCTTGTTAAGTCAGAATAATAGTCACAGATTTGCAGATTTAACACTATGCCAGATAATATACATGCTGATCACAACTGCACAGGCCTTACATCATGCAGCCAGCTGTTGTTTCAATTGAGTTTATTTGTTTCTGCAATTTAAATGCACTTCTTCGGACATGTAATGTTGTGCAGTGCTGAAATGAACATCAGCTAACGTAGACTTTCGGAGGAAGGCATTATTTAAAATGTCTATTTCTGTTGATTTGTGCAAAGTCAGTTTTTCTGTTGGGAATGGAATATTTTTTGCAGAGCTGTTCTATTAATGTGACTATCCAACAATGTACAATTTTAATAAGCTTCTCACTGGAATTATTTAAGATGGTTCAATTGTAAAATAGTTTACATTTCAGACAGCATTTTTATTTTATTGTGCTGCATCTTCTGATTCATTTGTGTTTTCTTGTGCCATTATTTAAAATAAACAGTGGATTTTCATGTAAATTCACGGCTTTCGATAATGTATAAATCGTGACAGCCCTTTCATTTCATTTACATGCACAAGACATCAATAATGGTGGATGATAATGAATAATACAAAGACATTCTACCAACATAGAAAGCTTGAACTTGCACCGATCGTGTGTATTTCACCTGATCCAATCTTTCCAATAAGTTTTTCATGGCCTAATTATGCAATTTGCAGAAAACTGCCCAAGCTTGTTCCGCAATGAAGCAGAAATCTAACTCAGAAATTGCATTCATTTCGTCCAACAGTAAATTAAGTAAACCCGTTGTCAAAAGAGTAGTCATAATTTCATTGTGTCACACTGGTGCTATCATGGAATCAGGCTAACAGAGAGTTTCAAGTTTGTTTGAAAAATTGGCTACCATTGCCTCTCCTGTCCATTATTTCCTACTCCATCCATTCGTACTGACTGCATCGGAGATAGAAATAGTTTGCTGAGTCCATTCCAAAATATCTTCCTTGTTTCACAGACAGGTAATATGCTGGAGGTTAGGATTCTCTCCCGTGGACAATGTGCCATTTTGAAGTGCAACACTCGCCAACTTATAGCTCTGGCATTGGCAGATCACCTGGCCATGACATTTCATGTCATAGTGACAGAGGTTATGTATTTTCATGAAGCCCCAGTGTCCTTACTCAAAGTCCCTCCTGTGTGTACTCTCCAATGTGCCTTGTGATATGCAGTCACAGACTGTTTTGTCTGGTTCACCATCACTTTTGATCGATTTGTAGCTGTTATTTGCCGTGAACTATGAGCACTATTTTGCACAAAGAATATTGCAGCTGTGGTGCTATCAAAAACCTTCATTCTGCTCTGTATCAAAAAACATTCCCATCTATTTTTGTTATGACTCTTGGACAACAGTTTATCATGTATGATGGTTTTGTAACATTAAAACGAGGCTTTATCTGATCCTGAATGGGTAGGTTATGACAGCATACATCAGGCTTTAAGCCCACTGTTCTCATTCCCACGAATTCTGCTGGTCAATATTCTGAATGCAAAGCACATTTCAGCATTGAGCCGAGTCTGTACGGATCTGAAAGCCCACAGCCATAGCGAGACACACAGTGACGCAGAGATGGAAAGCAGGAGGAAGCCTGTCATTTTGCTTTTCACCATAGCTGCTAGTTTTATCCTTCTGTGGTTGATGATTGTTGCACATTTCTTTCATTGTACCATTGGCGGGACATGTGACACAGAGTCGGAAATTATATTTCAAGATTTAGGATTCATGTTACAGAATTTAATTTGCTGCACAAACACATTTATTCATGCAGCAACTCAGTCTACGTTCAGAGCGAAAATGAAGTGGGATTTGAAATATCTGGTTTCCTCATTTATACATTGAATGGAAATCTTGTTCATCTGAGAGTGCACTAGATTGTATTACAGTGTTTCTGGTCCGTAAGTGCTAGATATTTGCTCGGACATCTTATGAGATGCAGTAAACCAAGGCCAATTTTGTGACAATTTTGCGAATACAAATTACTGAGTTGGAAGGAAATTGATAGCATCTGGTACTGGTCACGATGAGAAACATTGGAAATATTTATTCCAGCATAAGTTCAGCTTTCACCTTTTCAGATGGGATTCAAAGAAATGTATCAATAATAAATGGAGAAGAAAAGTCGCAAATTATAGAAATGTTCGTGAGTGATTTAAGTATAAATAATTTTAAGTGCATTTATCTTGACACGGTTCACTGTCTCTTCATTGGTTTATTTTCATTCATTGTCCTTGAGCACTTTCAAATCCTATGATTTCAGTGAGACAAGTTAGCCATCATCTAATGGAACGAGCTATAACGAATACATCACACATCCATAACGATTTCTACTGCACACTTTGCCTGTATATTACCCAGATCTGATATAATAGATGCATGGAAAGCATCCCTTCACATTTATTGCAATCTCCTCCCTCTGTTCTGATACTCGTCTATCTGTCAATCCTTTCCACCAGGCAACAACACTGCAACAAGAAAACATAATTTGGCTGACTGGCATATTAATTCCACGTTGCATTGCCCTGATTGAACATGACTCTGCCCTGCCAGCATTTGGTTGGAAAATAGATGCCAATCAGTTAAAAACATATGCTCTTAACGCAAAGAATGAATATTGAAGCGACGTCTTGAAAATGTCAATTAAACGAGTTGTGATAATTTATATAATTTTCAGACAAGGTTGCCATTATCAAATGTCGCCATTGACAAATGCATGAAATTATAAGAATATGTCACTTTACAACCCATTACGAAATACAGTTAATACAGAATGTAAATATAATTGCGCCAACATCATTTTGCATAAGTATGAAATGTAAGAAATGCCTTTGGGTTGTTTTGTTGGATGATGTCAAGGTCCAATTCTTTTTCGTTTCTTGATACGCTGCAGTACAGAACATAATGACTTAGTGATCATGTATCTACATACAAATATCTGTTTGAAAGAAAGCTAATGAATACAGAATGTAAACATAGAAATCACACCAGTTTTCTTTTCTTTCAGTTGAGTTTAATTTTCTTCTTCACTCTTATTGCACTTGACTCACTGGTAGTCATTGTGGATTGTTGAAGACTCTCCTCGTAGTGTTGTGTTGTCATTGTCTTTATTAGATGATAATGATCAATAAAAGAGTACGATTGACCTAATGCCGTCATTCCAAATTGTGGCAATTTTGTGATACTGTGAATAATGGCTCTATTAATTGAACCAATTGTTCACAGTTGCCTGTGGCAGATTTGCTTAAGAGAAAACTGACAAGGCCCTGCAAAAGTTAATTAAAAAATCAGAGTGTAAAACGTAAATAGTCTAATTCAGTGAAGGACATGAGAACTTCAATGTGTTGTATCGTTGAATCTATAACAGAGTTAGCAACACCATTGTGGAGAGTATAGCTTCAACATGTTCTTTTTCATTTTAAAGGAGAAAGTGAGGGCTGCAGATGCTGGAGATCAGAGCTGAAAATGTGTTGCTGGAAAAGCGCAGCAGGTCAGGCAGCATCCAATGAACAGGAGAATCGAAGTTTCGGGCATATGCCCTTCTTCAGGAATGAAGAAAGTGTGTCCAGCAGTCTAAGATAAAAGGTAGGGAGGACGGACTTGGGGGAGGGGCTTTGGAAATGCGATAGGTGGAGGGAGGTTAAGGTGAGGGTGATAGGCCAGAGTGGGGTGGGGGCGGAGAGGTTAGGAAGAAGATTGCAGGTTAGGAAGGCGGTGCTGAGTTCGAGGGATTTGACTGAGACAAGGTGGGGGAGGAGAAATGAGGAAATTGGAGAAATCTGAGTTCATCCCTTGCGGTTGGAGGGTTCCCAGGCAGAAGTTGAGACGCTCTTCCTCCAACCTTCGTGTTGCCATGGTCTGGCGATGGAGGAGTCCAAGGACCTGCATATCCTTGATGGAGTGGGAGGGGGAGTTAAAGTGTTGGGCTACGGGGTGGTTGGGTTGGTTGGTCCGGGTGTCCCAGAGGTGTTCTCTGAAACGTTCCACAAGTAGGTGGCCTGTCTCCCCAATATAGAGGAGGTCACATCGGGTGCAGCGGATGCAATAGATGATGTGTGTGGAGGTGCAGGTGAATTTGTGGCTGATATGGAATCGTCCCTTGGGGCCTTGGAGGGAAGTAAGGGGGGAAGTGTGGGAAAGTAAGGGGGGAAGTGTGGGCGCAAGTTTTGCATTTCTTGTGGTTGCAGGGGAAGGTGCCGGGAGTAGAGGTTGGGTTGGTGTGGGGTGTGGACCTGACGAGGGAGTCACGGAGGGAGTGGTCTTTTCGGAACGCTGATAGGGGAGGGGAGGGAAAAATATCCCTGGTGGTGGGGTCCGTTTGGAGGTGGCGGAAATGACGGCGGATGATACGTTGTACATGGAGGTTGGTGGGGTGGTAGGTGAGGACCAGTGGTGTTCTGTCCTGGTGGCGGTTGGGGGGGCGGGGCTCAAGGGCGGAGGATCGGGAAGTGGAAGTGATGCGGTGGAGGACGACCGACTTACACTGACATTTTTAACAAACCCACGACTCCCACAGCTACCTGGATTACACCCCTTCCCACCCTACCTCTTGCAAAAGTGCGATCCCGTATTCCCAATTCCTCCACCACCGCCGTATCTGCTCCCAGGAGGACCAGTTCAACCACAGAAGACACCAGATGGCCTCCTTCTTTAGAGACTGCAATTTCCCTTCCCACTTGGTTAAAGATGGCCTCCAACGCATCTCGTCCACATCCCGCATCTCCACCCTCAGACCCCAAACCTCCAATCGTAACAAGGAAAGAATGCCCCTGGTGCTCACCTTCCACCCTACCAACCTTCGCATAAGCCAAATCATCCGCCGACATTTCTGCCACCTCCAATAAGACCCCACCACAGGGATATATTTCCCTCCCACCCCTTTTCACCTTCCGGAAAGACCGTTCCCTCCGTGACTACCTGGTCAGGTCCACGCCCCCCTACAACCCATCGTCCCATCCTGGCACGTTCCCCTGCCACCGCAGGAACTGCAAAACCTGCGCCCACAACTCCTCTCTCATCTTCATCCAAGGCCCTAAAGGAGCATTCCATATCCATCAAAGTTTTACTTCCAAGCCTGAGCCAATCCAAATATACTGACTAAACCTGTGGGTGAATTGCCAAGCATTTCTATCCCTCTGCTCCCCACCTACTCATGCATATATCCAGACGCAACTTAAATCAACCTACTGTGCCTGCCTCTATCACCTCTGCTGGCCAAATTGCTCCAAACGCCCACCACCCGCTGTCTGAAGTTCTTGCCGCATGCATCCCCCTTAAACTTTCCAACTTGCACCTTGAAAAGATGACCTCTCATTACAGAACACTTCACCCTGGGGAAAAAAAGATTGTCTCTATCCACTCTGTCTGTACCCTTCATGATTTTGTAAACCTCAAGCAGGTCCCCCCCTCAACCTCCGTTTTTTCCCGTGAAAATAAACCTCACCGACTCAAACTCTCTTCATAGCTAGCACCTTCCATACCAGGCAACCTCCTTGTAAATCTTCTCTGCCCTCTCTCCAAAGCGTCCAAACCAATTTGGTAACGTGGCGACCAGAACTGTACACAGTACTCTAAAAGCGGCTAAACCAATGTTTTGAACAATTTTGACATGACTTGCCAGCTCTTATACTCAAAACCCTACCAATGAAGGCTTGCATACCATATTAATTCTTGACCATTCTATCCACCTGTGCAGCAACCTTCGGGGTACAATGGACCTGCACTCCCAGATCTCTCTGCCCATCAACATTTCCCAAGGTTCTTCCATTCATCGTATAATTCGCTCTAGAATTATACTTGCCTAAATGCATCACCCCACATTTGTCTGGATTGAAATCCATCTGCCACTTTTCAGCCCAAATCTCCAGTCGATCTTTCTCCTCCTGTATTCTCTGTCGGTCCCTTACACATTTTGCAACTCCACCAATCTTTGTGTCATCTCTAAACGTGCTGATAATACCAACAGTGCCCTCTACTAGATCGTTTATGTATATTACAAACAACAGTGGCCCCAACACTAACGATTTCGTAACACCATTGGTCACCTTTCTCCATTTCGAGAAACTCCCTTCAACTACTACTCTCTGTCTTCTGATGTTCAACCAGTTCTTTATCCACTTAGTTAGAAAGCTCTGCACATCATGTGACTTCACTATCTCCATTAGTCTACAATGGGGAACCTGATCAAAAGCCTTACTAAATTCCATGTATATGACATTAACAGCCCTTCCTTCATTTAACAACTTTGTCACTTCCTTGAAGAACTCTATTCAGTCGTCAAGGCACGGTCTCCCCCGCAAAAAAATCATGTTGCCTTTCACAGATAAGCTCATTATTTTCTAAATACAAATAGATCCTATCTCTCCAGCAACTTTCCCACCAGCGACGTCAGGCTCACTGGTCTGTAGTTGCCCAGAATATCCCTACTACCCTTCTTGTACAGGGGTCAACATAAGCAACCGTCCAGTCGTCCAGTACCTCACCTATATTTAAGGATTCCACAAAGATATCTGTCAGGGCACCAGCTATTTCCTCTATCGCCTCCCTCAGCAACCTGGGATAGATACCACCCGGTCCGTGGGATTTTTCCACCTTAATAGCCTCTGACATACCCAACACATCTTCCCTATTTCTGCCACCGTGATCCAGACTAATCATACTGCTCTCTCTAATCTCTAGATTCATCATGTTCCTCTCCTCAGTGAACACTGATGCAAAGAAATCATTCAGAATCTCACCCATTCTCTCAGGCTCAGCGCACAGTCTTCCTTCATTATCTTTTAGTTGACCAAACCTTTCTCTAGTTACCCACTTGTTTCTTATATAAGAATAAAATGCTTTGAGATTTACCGCTATTCTGCTTGCTAAATTTGATGTTTCCTCCGTGTTTATAGTACTACTACGACCCCTAGGACTCATAACGGCACACAAAACAACAGCCACGCTCAGACAACAACTCACCAGGACGAAGGACCCGATACCCAACATGAGCAAAACTAATGTAGTGTACAAAATACCATGCAAGGACTGCACAAAACACTATATAGGCCAAACAGGAAGACAGCTAACAATCCGCATACATGAACATCAACTAGCCACGAAACGACACGACCGACTATCCTTAGTAGCCACACACACAGACAACAAGCAACATGAATTCGACTGGGACAACACTACTATCATAGGGCAAGCCAGACAGAGAACAGCCAGGGAATTCCTAGAGGCATGGCATTCATCCACAAACTCCATCAACAAACACATCGACCTGGACCCAATATACCAACCACTACACCGGACAGCTGAAACTGACAACCGGAAGCGGCAGGGACAGACCACTATAAACACCGGAGGAAACATCAAAGAAGCGCTTCGCAGGAGGCTCCTAAGCACTGATGATGTCGCCTAGCCAGGGGACAAAACGTTTGCAACAAAAACTTCAGCTCAGCGAACAGAACCACAACAAACACAAAGAAGAGAATAAAGAAACTCTGCAGAACTCACTCTGTCCACACCAGACTTAATTATACTGTTTCAAATATACACAACAGTCTCAATATGCAAACCCCTTAAAATGCATTTAAAATGGGAAAAGATGCTTTCAGCTTGACGGCAGAAGGGCAGAAAGAGAAAGTTTCCATGCAGCTTACTGCAGAAACCCGAACTAGTTTTGGACTGCACTGCTCAGCTAGAAAGCTCACCACTGCCCTTTCATTATACAGGCCACGTCTAAAACATGACCACTTTGTCCTGAAGTCTAATCTGTTTACACATGAACAAAAAGACCTCTCAAAACCCTTTATTCTGTTTAGTTTTTGCATGTGACTATATGAGACTTCAGCCCAATGTTGTCAGCCTCACTGTGAGCGTTTTGTAGCCCTTTGAATAAGAATCAAGAATATTTTATCCTTGAGAAAAAGACAATCTTTGAGAAAAAAGGAACAGCATTTCTCATCTTAGTGGTCAGTCGTCAGAATCATGCTCTTTTCCAACGTCTGTTGAAATACATCCTCACGAAATGGTCATTAATGCCGTCTTTCTGCCTGTCAAAACGGTTGTTGCCTATTGATCTTCCTTTTCCACATTTCAATTCATTATCATTTCAAGATTTTGGATGATTTTTTATGTTAGCAGTCTCTGATCAGACTATATCTTTTATGTCAACATCAATTCCTCCTCGTTTTATGTGGAATTATTCTACATTCTGTCTCATTTATCTTTACCATCTCTCTTTAGTCCCCTCACCCAGCCTCCCAACTCCTGATCTCTCTCACTCTCTCACTATCCATCATGCTCCGTCTTCTTCTGGATTCCTCAACGTTATTGCTACGTTCTTTGAGTCCTCCTTTATAAAGATCCTTGACTGGACGTGACCTCACATCAGAACCGCACAATCCCCATTTCATACCATTTCTCTGCCACTGTTTGAACAACAATTTCCCTCTTGCCACAAGACCAGACAAGGCCATAATCCCCCAGAACGACAATCCATTTCCACTCGCAGGTCCTATTCCATCAGCCCATCCTGACTTATCTCTCTCTCACACACACACATAGACACACACACACACACACACACACACAATTCTGCCCTTCCTCAGTTTTATAACAGGCATTCAATGCCTCCCACATACACTGGCAGACTACCCCATTGACATCATACTCGTAGTCCGGCTGATATTCTGCTGCCATCCCAGTTGGGATGGCACCCATATTCCTGTTGGTCGTTCAAATCCCTGAACATTTGTCACCTTACGTACCTGGCATCTTAACCACCTTGGACCTTACTAACTTGTTACCTTATTTCACTATCCATTTGGCAACCTGCCTTCACAGCGCTCTCTAATTACACTTCCTGAAAGTAACATGAGACAGTTTTAGCCAGGAAATATCTGTGAGAATATAAGTATGGTCCCGTGTTCCTGAGGGTGACCCTGAATGAAATCTCCTCTTAGAAATGCAGAGCTCTGTTCTTGCGTCAGAAAGATAAAGGCACAGCCGTTTGTTGGAAAACGCGTCCCATTGTTTTGGCAATAAGGAAGGAAAAGCTCCAACTCAGTCTGTTACGGAATAACTTTGTGGCAAACTGAAGTGCATTGTTCTGTCTTTCAAAAATATTTCAAAGCCAGTGTTTTATCTTGTAACTTCGTTATTTTTCGATTAACACTAAGAAGGACTGTAATTTCTTTAACTTTTAACTTTGTTTTTTTTACTTTTCAGCTTTGTACCTAAGATTGTGTACCCAACTGCCTCATATGATGTTGGAAATAGAGACATTACATACTTTTCACTGTTCTCACATACTTCTGTTCTTGAGTATACATGACAATAAAATCTAACTCTAATTCTCAGGAAACTAGTGGCATTTCATTTTTCAAAATAGATTCTACATTGTAATCACCCTCAGAGGTACGTGGTTAATTTGCTGCTTATCCAGATTAATGCAACTAAAGTAATTAGTCATTCGGCTAAATTTATTGACTCACTGGGCATTTATCCTACAAATAAAATGGGATTGTGTTGGCGATATTATTGTTTTTCAGCAGACAGAATAATTGACTCGACAGTAACAGACACGTCTGACTGGGACAGAATGAGTTACTCAGTACTCTGACAGGTAGTACGAATACATTACCCAATACTTGCAGCTGTTGGCATTATTGGTAAATCTTTAAATCTAGTTATGTTCGTAGAAACCTATTTAATTCTGCTCCTGAACTATTTATTGAAATTTGACAAACTTTCCCTAGCTTTGGTTATTTCCAACCAATGAAATCCTAATAGTTTCACCAGTAGTTCATTTTAATTATTGTTTCCTCCGTCTGCTGAAGCAGGTTTGCTCAGCCATGTTTTGCAGAGTATTTAGTTCCAACACAAAGCAAGCTGAATCGTCATTTATTCCACATGTGGAGTTACACATCAGAAGGTGGTAGGGAGCTGCCTTCTCAAACCATTGCAGGCCAATTGGTTTAAGAGCATTGACAGAGAGGATGCAAACAGACCCTTCGGTCCAATTAGTTCATGCTGATGAGGTTTTCTAAACAGAACTACTCCCATTGCCTGCTTTAGGCTCACATCCCGCCAAATCTTTCCTTTCTGTGTAGCTGAACAAATGTCTTTCCAATAACTCAGCAACACAGAAGTAACAGTTATGTGTTTCCAAGCTAGCAAGTTGACTCTCTTGAAGGGAACTTACAAGAGGTGTCATTCCCATCCATCTTTTGTTTCTGGACAGGAGCGGTTGTGAGGACGTGAAATAGCTATCAGAGGAAATTTGGTGAACTGCTGCAATGTTTCTTGGATATGGTACACCCTGTTGTCACTGAGCGACAGCGAGGGACGGGGACAAACTAAAGGTTTGTGAATGTGGTGGCAATCAAGTGGGCTGATATACGCTGTAAGAAAGGCAACCCATTGTAGATGCTCGATATTTGCAATAAACAAAGAAAATGTGGGATGACGTCAACATATCAGCTATTTCTATGCAGAGAGAAACACAACCTGAGTTTTAGAGTCTGGTGTGACTCTCCTGCAGACATTTCTATGGTCCTGGATGGTGTTGCGTTCTTGAGTGTTGCTGGAGTTGCATCTATCCAGGAAAGGTGGGGCGCATTCCAACACACTCATGACTTGCACGTTGTAGATGTTGGATTAGATTTGTAGAATCGGGAGGTGTGTTTTTCGCTGCAGAGCTCCTAGCCTCTGACACACTGTTGTGGCAACAATATTTATATGGCTAATCCAGGGAAGGTCTGGGTCAATGGTATTCTCCAGGATGTTGATAGTGGAGGATTCCATGATTATCATGTTGTTGAATATCAAAGGGTGATGGCTTGAATCTCATTTGTTAGAAATGGCAATTACCAGACTCTTCTGTATCACAAAATGTTACATGCTATTTGTCTAGAAGATAAAAAGAACTAAGGTAGGTGAGCAGAATTAGGCCCCATCAAAATGCTCTGCCATTCGATCAAAGTTCATATTGCTTTTCAGACTGGAGGCGTGTGACCATTAGTCCGTTATGAGGATCAGTGCTGTGTCAAATGCTTTTAGTCGTTTATAAATATAAACTTGGATATGAAGTTACTGAGTTTGCAGATTACACCAGACGTGGAGGTGTATAGGATAGCGAAGACAATTACCTCATTAAACAATGTGATCTTGATCAGACGATCGAATGGGCTGAAGAATGGCAGATGGTGGTTGATTTAGACAAATGTACAGCGTTGCATTTTCGAAAGGCAGATCATGCAGGACATTGACACTTAATGGTAACGTCCTGGGAAGTGTTCCTGAACAAATAGACATTGGAGTTCAGATTCATAGTTCTTTGAAAATAGAGTCACAGGGACATAGCATAGTGAAAATTGCGTCTGGCATGTTTTTCTGTATTGGTCAGAACATTGACATTGAGTATAGAAGTTGCGAGGTCATGCTGCCGCTGTACATGGCATCGGTGAGGTCACATTTGGAACTTGTGAAATTCTGGCTTCTTGCATGTTTTGAAGGATGTTGCGAAATTTGAATGTGTTCCGAAAACATTTACAAGGATGTTGCCAGGGTTGGAAGATTCAAGCCACAGGGAGAGGCTGAATAGGCTGTGTCTGTTTTCCCTGAGCACGGGGGGCTGCGGGCTGACATCTTAACCTCATGGTTAATAAAACCATAAGAGGCATGGTTAGGATACATCGTTAAGGCTTTTTCACTGTGTTAGACATGTCCCCAAGTAGAGGGCATAGATATAGGGTGAAGGGGGAAATATCTAAAAGGAAACTTGTGGACAACATTTTCAAACGGAGAATGATGCATGCATGAAATGAGCTGCCAGAGCAAGTTGTAGAGCCTGATATAACAGAAACATTTAACATGCATCTGAATGGAAATATGAATAAGAAGGTTTGAGAGCGATATCGGGCAAGTGCTGGCAACTGGGACTAGTTTAGGTTAGGATATTTGGTCGGCATAGACGAGTTGGGCGGAAGAGTTTGTTTCTGTACTATACCTCTCTATGCTTCTACGAGTCTGCATACGTCTTAACCCCAATCTCCTGCTTTCTCCTCAGCGCAGTTGGGATTGCCCATGGCTGAAAGTAGAACCAGGTTGAAATAACTCCACAAAGGACGGCAACCTATCACGTCATCACCCTTTATTTACATGTGCACATTACATGAAACTGGTGCGGTTTCCTCAGAGCCAGTGCTCGGGGAGAACATCACCTTTGACACACCTGTTTACACCTGGATGCCACGGCTCGCTGATTGGACCAAGTTAACAGCCACACTTAAGGAACGCAGATTCAGTGCAAACCAACTGGCTCACCTCGTACCCACCGCTACAGAGATGGCTTAAAGTGGTTTTCAGTTGATAGAGAAATGAATTTAACGTAGTATTGAATAAGGCTAAATTTTAGGGCACTTCTAGTTTTGTTTACAGAAAATTTCCAAGGTAACATATTAAGATCAGACACAAAGGGTCCTGTTCCAAAAATGCAGGTATCATGTTTATGCAGAAATAGCTGGATAAGATATTTTTTCATCAATGGAAGCCATCAAAAGCTTAATACATGGGCAGTGACGATAATAAATATTTGGTGAAGGGGAACTTGATTATGCTGACTGAAGAATCCCAGATCCATTGGCTTGATATCTGAGATTCATCACAAATACATTTACTTTGGTGAAAATTCCCAGATCTGAACTCAGGGACGGACACCACGCCAGAAGGAATATTGATTTACAGGTGCATCCGTTAGCAATATTGAAGTATGGTGATATACAGCACGCGTTGCAAAAGCCACAAGTATTCAGATAAGAGTGCCAGTGAAAGGTTATGAGATCAATGCACAAAGTGAGTTAGAGGGCTGAGTTGAATATGGTATTTGTCGATGTCAAGATAGTGAGTGCCTTCGAGGGGAACTGGATATGTGTGGTGTTTCTATGTATCAGTTGCCCTTACTCTTTTGGATGCAAGTATGTGTGGATGTGGGAAGTGCTGTCTGTGAATCTTAGGTGAATGTTTGCACAGAATCTTGGAGTTTGTACACAGTGTTGTAACTGAGCAGATTGGGAATGAGTATGTTTTGTAGATGTGGTGCCACTCAAGCGGGCTGCAATCCAATATTCTAATTACAAAATTACTCTTCTGGAAAAGTACCGCATTCACTGAGTTCCACGATGATCCTCATGTATTCCAATGCTTGATGCGCCGTCACTGATTAAGAGAGGCTACAGTTTTGTGATCATCATAAATGAGAAAGAGTGGAAGTCCGGTCAGTGACAGGCCAGTCCAAGAATCTAACCCCAATATTCGGCCATCTCAGTTCCAACTCAAAAAATATTTAGTGTCGTGACTGCTCATGTACTAGATCCCTAACGGGTCCTTATTCCGATTTGTACGTAATTGTTTTTGTCCAATAACAGTCTGTTAAGCATGAAGAATCTAACAATCATTGTGCTGAATCTGTCGGATGACAGATTTTCATTAAGATGTTTCATTCCTTTCGAATTTTGGTCCTTATTTATTTATTTCTACGGTTTGTCTATTTGTTCACAACATGTACTTATTTAATTGTGGTTTACTTGAGTCAAAAGTTCATTGTACCTTTTCATTATGTATCATTTTAATGATTTAACATATTAATCTGAGGCAATTGGTGCGGTTTACCAAATGCATCTACCTGATGTTTTCGTTTTGACTCCAGTCATGAAGAAGTGTACGTTTCTGTACTTTTTTTCATCCAGTTAACTTTTTAGGAACTGTGATCCTGAATCGAGGCCGTTGTGGGCTTTCCAAATGCATCACTCACTATTTGTTGGGAATGTCTGCAGCATATCTACTTTGTGATCCTTGATGTCAAACTGAACCGAATCAATAATCTCTATTTCCCAGTTCTTTTCTTGTACATCACTCCTGCATGTATCTTGAGAGTTGTTCTGCGCCTAGCAGCCCTGGACTGCTCAGTTTGCTTCACAGCTGTTTGCATATTTGATCGGTTTGTAGCGATTTGTTGCCAGAAGCTAAGAGCAAGACATTGCAATAACAGAAAGTCACGTCTGGTTACACTAATTGTGAGTGTGGTTTGCTGTGTGCAGTCAATTGCTTTGTATTTTGTATTAGCTCCTGGAATTGTTATTGACAATGTGCCATGGCTTTGCGCCATAATTTCCGACTATTATACATCGTGATTTGGAAAGTGAATGAATGGATTGACATTGTAATTATAGCACTTCTTCCAATGCTGTTGATTTTGGTTTTCAATGCTCTGACTCTCACGCATATTATAAGAGTCAACCACATTCTCTCTCGCCTTCAGAACCAGGGAACTGGAAATAATAGTCATGATCCAGAGGTGCTAAACAGGAGAAAATCCATCACGTTACTCTTTTCGTGTCTGTTAATTTTATCGTGTTCTGTGTGACAAATGTCACACACTCTTTATTCACGTACTCTGAAGTTAGTTATCATTATGAAAACAAGACTTCAAACTATCCAACATTTGTCTTTCAAGAACTTGGATTCATGCTACAGCTTCTGAATTAGATTCGATTACTTACAGTGTGAATCAGGCCCTTCGGCCCAACAAGTCCACACCGACCCCCCGAAGTGCAACCCACCCATTCCCCTACATTTACCTCACACTACGGGCAATTTAGCATGGGCAATTCACCTGACCTACACATCTTTGGACAGTGGGAGGAAACCGGAGCACCCGGAGAAAGCCCACACGGGGAGAATGTGCAAACTCCACACTGTCAGTCACCTGAGTCAGGAATTGAACCCAGGTCTCTGGCGCTGTGAGGCAGCAGTGTTAACCACTGTGCCACCGTGCCGCCCACACCTGCATGTATGCTCTAACACAAACTAAGTTCAGAGAGGAGTTAATCAATGGTGTAAAATACACATTAATCAA
This sequence comes from Chiloscyllium plagiosum, assembly GCF_037043375.1. NCBI lineage: Eukaryota > Metazoa > Chordata > Chondrichthyes > Orectolobiformes > Hemiscylliidae > Chiloscyllium > Chiloscyllium plagiosum. Next base: position 14,894,737 of record NW_028270178.1, on the reverse strand, counting down.
AATTTAAACTATGTAAATAAGCTACAGATCTGACCTCGATTTGCAATTTTATGCAACAGATCATGCAAAAAGCGCAAAGAGTTAGTGGCATTTTCCTTTCTGCATTAACTGAAAAGAAGAATATGTCTTCAGCATTAGAAACAGAACACTTCATCACTCAAATTGATTGTAATTAGTTGTGCAAGAAATGAATGCATTGCCACTCGAATAATAATTCACTGAGACTGAGTATCTGTAAAGGCTGTTGTTGTCCAAAAGCCTGAGTCTTTGTTTTGTGTTTCTTTTCAAAACGTTTTCCAATTTCTAATGCATTTTCGCATTTGATTCTCTCAGTAATAAGTTTATTTCCTCATGTGAATGTGTTCAGTTACTGATGGCATCCATAACAATATGGAAATATTAAAATATTTCACTCAGGCAATGGTTTGACCTGTGCTATAAGCATCTGTCAACAAATAACGCAATATTCAAATGTTTTTTCCATAATTCACTTCCATTTCTGGCACCACTTCAAAAAAAATCCGTGCCGGGTTTTTCCTCTTGTTATATGTCACCACCCACCGACCAACTTTGAATCTTCCACATTTTCAACATTCCATAAACCTTCTTCGTTGTGAAGGCCTTGAATGTTGTTTTTGTTTAAGCTGTAATAACCTGCCAGTTGAGTTTTCTGTTTCGATGTGTAATTGTGACTTTTTAATCATTACGTTTGCTTTTCCTTTTTATTCGAATCACTAAGCACTCGGCACAATGGATATTCACACAGCTCACTGTCTCTGAGCATTTCCTTGAACACTGATACTGAGCAACAAGATTCACTGTGAAAGAAACACTGTGTACAGATACGACAAAGGAAATTCTTGACTACTCAGATTCATTGAGAAAGAAATGCTGAACAGCCAGGATGTGCAGAAGTAAACTACCATCAGTTCTTCCAGAATGCTATAGTTGCGTTCCTGCATAATCACGCTACACCATAAGACCATAAGACCATAAGACATAGGAGCGTAAGTAAGGCCATTCGGCCCATCGAGTCCACTCCGCCATTCAATCATGGCTGATGGGCATTACAACTCCACTTGCCCGCATTCTCCCCGTATACAAACATCATGCACTACAAATGACACTTACAGTGTTGCCGATTCAATCATGTTACTACCAGCACAATCTTTAAAAGTTTGTGGTTTAGAAACAAAATTCCACATTCACCCAGTCATGGTCCAGCCAATTCGCAACAAAAGCAGAACCTCCTTCCCACAAAGTGCATCATTCTGCTTTGCTCAGTGGATATTGACGTGGTACATCCAGCAACAGACTCCTACCCTACATAAAATAAACCGTTCGATGGGTGCAATGGAATGATTGCCAAGTGATTGTCTTTAGTCATTAGTCTCTGACGTAACTGCCTGGTGTTCAACCAAGTATCTGGCTGAAACTTTGGTGAGATCACCTCCCTGCAACTAGTGTCTATCACACTCTCAGCCCCAGTAATTTTCTCAGTATGTCGAACTGTTACTCCAATTTGGTAAAAAAAAATGTAGAAATGTATTGAAAAGGGGTTACAAAAATATTGAATATTTATACTCTTTATATAATACTGGAAACCAGAACAAGATGTCGTGTAATGTTTGGAATGTTGCAAGCATTAAATAAGCACTAAATAAATATTTTTCGACCGTGCTCACTATAGAAAATGAAAATGTTGGCGAGGAAGGCACAGAGATACTTGCATCCATATAAGAAGAGATTGAGGTTCACAAGGAAGAGGTATTAGAAATACTGCAGAATGTGAAAATAGACAAGTCCCCTGAGCAGGATGGGATCTATCCTAGGATCCTCTGGGAAGCAAGGAAAGAGATTGCCGAGCCTTTGGCATTGATCTTCAAATCAATATTTTCTACAGGAATAATGCCTGAGGACTGGAGGATGGCAAATGTGGTTCCTTTGTTCAAAAAGGATAGTAGAGACAACCCTGGCAATTACAGACCAGTGAGTCTCACTTCAGTTGTTGGTAAAGTGCGGAAAAGGTTAGAAGAGATAGCATTTATAACCATCTAGAGAAGAATAATGAGGGCTTAGAATGGTGGGTTAGTACATTTGCGGATGACACTAAGGTCGGTGGAGTTGTGGATAGTGACGAAGGATGTAGTAGGTTGCAGAGAGACATAGATAGGATGCAGAGCTGGGCTGAGAGGTGGCCACTGGAGTTTAATGTGGACAAGTGTGAGGTGATACACTGTGGACGGAGTAATCAGAATGCAAAGTACTGAGCTAATGGTAAGATTCTTGAGATTGCAGATGAGCAGAGAGATCTCGGTGTCCATGTACAAAGATCCTTGAAAGTTGCCACCCAGATTGACAGGGTTGTTAAGAAGGAATGTTTTGGCTTTTATTAATAGAAGGATAGAGTTCCGGAACCAGAAGTATATGCTGCAGCTGCACAAAGCTCTGGTACGGCCACATTTAGAATATTGTGTACAGTATAATACACTGCATTATAAGAAGGATGTGGAAACTTTGGAAAGGGTGCAGAGGAGATTTACTAGGATGTTGCCTGGTATGAAAGGAATGTCTTACGAGGAAGGTCTGAGGACCTTGAGGCTATTCTCGTCAGAGAGAAGAAGGTTGAGAGGTATCTTAATAGAGACATACAAGATAATCAGAGGGTTAAATTGGCTGGACAGGGAGAACCTTTTTCCAAGTATGGCAACGGCAAACACGAGGGCACACAAGTTTAAAGTGAGGGGAGATAGCTATAAGACAGATGTGAGAGGTAGTTTCTTTACTCAGAGAATAGTAAGGGTATGGAATGCTTTGCGTGCGACGGTAGTAGATTCGCCAACTTTAAGTGCATTTAAGTCATCATTGGACAGGCATATGGACGGACATGGAATAGTGTCGGTGGGATAGGCTTCAGATTAGTATGACAGGGCGGCGCAAGATCGACGGCCGAAGGGCCTGCACTGCGCTGTAATGTTCTTTGTTTTATGTTCTATGTTCATTGTAAGGTGTTGTATAAAGGATCATGAGAATTTAGAAATAATTACAAGTGATATAAATGATCAACACGTTTTTGATAACTTTATTGAGGTTGATGAATATTATCAAGAAACAATTGGCAAGCATTGTGAATATTGTAACAAATTTTAATGGATTGGAAACAGTTGGGAGTTCAATATGTCACAATGTTTGATGGGGGATACATGTTTCTGTATCAATTCCTTGTGAAAACATACAACGAAGCACTCCAAGCAGGTGTGGACAAGGGGAAGCTCCTCAGGAATGGAAATTACACGAAGCATGGTTACTGTCACAATTGTCTCATTTTCTCTGATGAGAATGAGACACATCTCTACTCTATCAAACACAGTGAAGCAATCTGTTGGTTTGTGGTGAACGCAGTTTCTATTCTCCGTCCATTCCTTTCATCTGGAAGGGAGGAGTGAACCATTTCCGTTAAAGAGCACCCTCAACGATTAAAATGGGAATAAGAGCAGAAACTACTGGAAACGATCACCTTTTCTGCAAGCATCTGTGGCTCGAAATCAGAGTTAATGTTTCAGTTTCAATTACCCTTCTTCAGAATGGAAGTAGCCTGATTCGAAAATCTCTTGACAAACCCATGTGCATTGGGCTGAATGAATCCATTCATTCCTCCCTTTTTAATTCTGCAAGACCAAACGTGGGGAGGACTGATAACTAAGTGACAGATCAGTGCGACAGAGAGTTGCTGAAAAAATGGAGAATTTCCTTCCCAGTGTACTTGTGATTACAGATGTACTGTTTTACAGATGTCTCAAAGATAAGAGGAGAAACAGTGATTAATGAGTTGATACTCTGGAGGGACAAATGTGGGAGTAAGGCCACAGTCATTACACAGGCTGTAATTTTTAATAATTATTGATGCCTGGGACTTGGGTGTTGCTAGCTTGAGGGTGCTCTTGAGGAAGAGGTGGTGAGCTACCGTCCTGAACTGAGGAAGCAGATGAATGGACAAAACAGTGAAAGGTGGAGTTCAATATAAGCGAGTGTGAGTTTATTAATTTTGGAGTGAGAAAGGACAGTTCAGGGCACTTTCTCGTTTCCGTGAATTTAAATACAGTGGCTGTCCAAAATCAGACGTTAAGCCACAAGTGCACAGACCTTAACAATGCCCCAAATAGGTGCAGAATAAAATCATCGATGTTTCTGGTATTCCAGCATTTATATGTAAACGATTTAGGTGCAAGAATGCAGAAGATATACTGCAGTTCTTCACGACCGTGGTTAGTCCCCATTTGACTGCTGATAAGCAGTTCTGGGAT